>NC_143403.1:3673548-3979677 GCF_052110815.1 Crocodylus siamensis | reverse complement strand
CTCTCGGCCAAGGCTGCGAGCTCCCCTTCCACGGGGCCTTCCCAAGATTGCAGCACAGCCCAAATGCAGCCACCTCTGGGGCGGGACAGCAGCAAAGTAGAACGCAGTTGGTTCTATGCAAAGTGCCTCGGGTCCTGGCAGTGCCCACGCTCAGCTGTGTGGTCCCTTGGGTCCTGGATTGAAAGGGTCATGCTCAGGGAGCTCCAGAGTCCGCACCCCGTGAGCCAGCCAAAGCCAGGTTTGTGCCAGGCTATGAGTGGGCAGCACCGGCTCACGGGCATGCAACAAGCTCTGCAGGTTGCACGGGCATGGCTCGCGGTGCACATAGCTGGAGGGCAACGTGCATGAGGAACGGGACAGGCCAACAGGCACGTCGGCAGCCAAGAGGGGTCACGGGGGGGGGGGGGGGGGGGGGGGGGGGGGGGAGGGAGGCTGCACTGAGTCACGGGTGCCAGAGACACTTATCTCTGGGTGGGAATGGAAAGCTCCACCCTTGGGAGGCTGCTGGGATTCCCCAGGCCTGCTCCCTTCTGCCCTGGGGCACCCACGTTTCACAACCACAGCTCACCCGGCCTGGAAACGTCTCAGCTGGAGGCTTTGGCTGGTTTGCTGCAGCCCGAGTGAATGTGCGGTCGCTACCTAGACCACCCTGGAGGAGAGCCAGGTGCCACCTTCCAGGAACGCGAGAAGCCAGCTGCTGTCCACCTATTTTACAGGGACGCAATGCGTAGGGAGACAAAGTCCCTGGTGACGTGCAGCGAAGAGCCGGGCGGAAGGGACTAGGGGCCCTGCTTCCAAAAAAAGCCAGGCTGCTACCTCCCTCCTTGGCTATTTCCAGCGTCGTGGGCACCAGGGGGCAGGATTCATCGTGTTCGCAGCATCCGCTTCCTTTCGAGCTGCACAGGCCCAGGGCGCACCTGCGCTGCACTCGCTCTGCAGATGAAAGAGCTCTGGTGCGTGCCAGGCTGCACCCGGCGAGGGCACGGAGCCTGCTCAGCTCCCATGCAGCCAGGGAAGAAAGAAAGGAGAAGGAAGGGGGAGAGGGGGGAAAAAAAAGAGATAAAAATCACCCACTCAACCTTGAGAGATTAGGCAAACCCTCCTGGCTGGGTGGTTTTGAATGCTCTCCTTCCTTCAAATCAGCAGGCAAAGCAGCAGTTACAAGAGTGGTTCATATTTAATAATGCAATTTATATTCCACTCTCAACATAAACTATTGTAAAGGCACACTAATGTAAAAATACATCTGGCTTGTCAATAGTTTATCTTCTGGATCTGCATCTAAATCCCTGGGCATTCTTGACTTATGGCTGCACCGATGTCTAATGAATAAAAAGGTGCAAATTATAGGCCTGGCTTTAATGCTCATCATAAAATTAGATGATAGTTGCAAAAGCTGCATTCTCCTGCCCACAGTGCAGCAATGGTAAGCTATAAATAAAGTGTATTTAATGTATCCCAGTGCTGTGCAAAGCCAGGAAACAGTATGTTACTGCAACGCTTTCAATGGATGCGCCACAAGTTCAATGAAGTGATAACTGATCCATCATGTGAATTTATGTTAACTGTCTGCTCACAAAGTCATGGCCTCACCACTGTAAATAGCCTACAATCCTTCTAGCATGGCCTGCCTGCCAATAAAACTGTCACTGGCAGGCTTGTAGCAAGCACCTTAGGACAGTGGAAACAAACCATTAAGTTCTTGGGTTTCAACTTGGGTTTCTCTTCCCCGTGGGCACCCGGCTGCTCTGCTATTTGTCAGCGCGGTGAATCTGCAAGTGAGAACGCAAACGCGGCCTCGCTCCGGGGCCCGAATTCAGCACCGACGCGGTCGACTCGCGTTACAAGGGATCAATGGAAACCCTTGTTGCCCCCAGCGCCTTCCGGCCACCGCAGGCCGAAGCAGGGAGGGCGCATCCAGCAAAGGAGGACGAGAACAAAGCTGCAGCGGCCGAGTCATCAGCTGGCTCCGAAATAACTCAGGAGGGAGCCGTGGCCCATCCGCTGGCCCGCAATGCCATTTATCACTGAGGGGGAGGACGGCACGTCTGCCCAGCTGAGATGTCCCACAGCTCCAGGGTCAGGATAGAGAGCCCAGCTCTGATCCGGAGAAGGGACACACGGCTAGCAGGGGACCCCCAGCCTCCTGTGTGGTATTGGATATGCAGGGAAATTGGCCCCACAACCCCCAGGGGAGGGAGGGAATAACCCTCCCCTCCGACAGAAGAGAAGTCGAGGCCTGGGAAAGGAGAAGTGACTCGCCCGTGGTCATACAGGAAGTCAGTGGCAGCACCAGGAATCGAGTCTCCAGGAAGGCTCGGTCCAGCGTGTGAAAGAGCTAGGAGCGGAGGCCAAGCTGCTGCCTCTACCAGGTGCAAAGCCATGTAGAGACCCTCAGGGTGGTACAAGGGTGAAGAAGGTAACACCAGCCCAAGGGAAGCGCTGCTCCTCTCCATTCCCAGCAGGCTTTTCCTTCTGCTGCATGCCAGGAGGCACCTGCCGGCTCCACCCCAGAGCTGGCTGCATCTCAACAGCAGGTCCCCAGTGCATGCACGTGCAAGCAGTGCTGCAGCTCCCACCCACAGCAGCACCCAATGGCTGCAGGACAGGACCCCTTGGGACACGGCGCTTCTGGAAAGGGGGTTAAATGTCACAGCACGTTGCTAAAAGCCCCACTATCTGGCCCCTACAATCTGGAAGAGGCCCCTGGGGTCAGGAGGTCAAGTTTGGGGAAGCTAGCTTTGAGCGGCCCTTCTGAGTCATCCCGCTCTCAGTTTCTGCTTTCTCAGGCTGGAGCTGCTGGTCCCAGGAAACCAGGGCTGGCCCCTTCTCTCTCCACGCCATCAAAGGGAAACCCCGGGCTGACCACGGGGCCCCACTGCGGGCTAAGAAAGAGTCATTAGCGCTCCCTCACACCCAGGACTTATTTCAACCACGGGGCCGCCAAGGCCCGCAGAGGCCAGAAGGTCCCATTCCCGGCCCCGGTCCTGGGAGGGTTGTTCTCAGTGCGAGAAGGTCCCCCAGCACGTTGCAAAACCCCTGCAAACCTGCAGGCCTGGGCGGAGCAGAGGAAACAGGGTGCATGCTTCAGTCGCGCCCCCAGCTGCTGAAGGGCTGCTGCCTCTGGGGAGGAGCGGGGCAGCCGAGTAAAGGACCGCAGCGGCACCACTTTAGGACAGGAAGTGGTGACGATGCTCCAGGAATAGGGCTTCGCACGGCTCCGTTTTCCACTGCATTGCGGCCGCGACCCCGTAGGCACGCCACGTCCAGCAGCTTCAGCACGCCCAGCCCGGTCCATCCACCTCCCCGCTTTGGAAACCACGAGCATCACTTTAACTTCCCAGAGTCCAGCATGGATCTGTCTGGGGTGGTTTGGACAGGGTTGAACCTGCCCCAGGCAGGGGGTTGCATTACACGTGACCTCGGGGGTCCCTTCCAGCCGCACTGCTCTAGGGTTTCCGGATGAGCACCACAACAGCGCCTGCCTTTCCACGCTGGCCGGACTTGGCCCACATCAGGGGCACAAGGGGCACATCCCGGTGGGCAACCAGAAGCCCGCTCCCGCGGTGCCTGGCCTCTCATTAGCGCGGTGCAGAGCCTCCCTAATAATAGCAGCCGTAAATCCTCCTAGCCAATTCGGGTCCATTTCTATAAATAATGTAGAATCTTTTTATTTACTGACAGGCTGTAAAAGTATCAGGGAGAATAATGTGAAATCAGGGGCTGCTGAATTATTCATGCGATCAGCTTTAACTCTCCCGCCCCGGCCCCCCCGGCTGCTCCCCCCCACGCGGCCCCGGCGTTTACAAGAGAGCACCTTATGCCCAGTTATCTAATAAAATCAGGACTAACGACCTGGCACTAACTCTTGATCAAATGGGACTTTTATAGCTTAAAAAAAAAGAGCTCTGGAGAACAAGGTGAGGAAAGCCCGCGTGAGATGGGCAGGGGCGATGCACGCACGTGGGGGCCTGTGCAACCCCGCCACCACTGTCCCCAGGCAGCTACCTGCCAGGCAGCGCTCTCCATACCTACTGGAGCGGGCAATGCCTTGCATTTCTCCAGCTCTCCAAACGTGAGCATTAATTAGCAGAGCCTGCAGGCTGTGACCACGGAGGCCCCTCCCCGGCAGTAATTCTCTGCCACGGTTTGCTCCCCTGGCAGATGGCTTCTTCGACAGGCACGGGAATGTCAAGAGCTCCAGGTGCCAGGCTGGCTGCTGCCCCCTGCCCAGGCACGGACATGCCGGGGGGACACTGGGTGGCATAAGCGGCACAGCGGAGGAAGCGGCAGGGATTCATCAGGCTCCGGCAGCGTTTCCCAGCCGCAGCAGCTGGGAGGCAAGGACAGAAAAGCATCGTGCACGCGTGTTCATCCTGCACACGCATGTGCACACCCCCCTCACCTCCTGCACAGGCACGTGTGCCTACACGCATTTGCATGCCATAGACATGGATGTGCCCCCACAGCCCTGGACCATGCACACGCAGGCCCCCATGTGACACACGTGGCTGCACACCAGCCCCCCGTGCCAGACCTTGCCCCACATGGCAGCAGATGCGGGTCCTGCCTTGCTGAGAGTCTCTCTGTCCCCGTCGCACGTGCAAGGGGGCTCTGGGCAGTGACCCCACGGATCCTGCCTCTCCCAAGCAGCGTGTCAGGGTGGCCGCAGGCTCCGTGGTCGGCGAGCCAGCACAGGCACCAGCATTGAGCAGCACACCCCGCCACGCCACGACCTCGATGCATTGCACGCGAGTGTGAACCCGACGGCACGCACGCTGCTGGCTGTGCGTGCACGCCCTGTCCTCTTCTATCCCAGCGGCCACGTAAGTCACAGGAACCAGTCTCCCCCAACGGGTTAATCACCAGCGCCAGATAAAGCAGGGCGACTAATCCCCGAGCTCTCCAACAAGCTGTCCCCCTCCTCCGGGAGGGCAGGAGCAGACCCCACTGCCTCCCGGAGGGAAGGGCTGGGTGGCGGGGGTCCCCCCCAGCCTGCCTGCCCCCCCAGAACAATGCCTGGCCGCGGCGGTTTTGATGTGCGGCACAAAGCCGCGAGAGCTTTCCACGTAACATGATAAAAGCGAGTCCCCAGCTAGCACAATTATTTGATAATTCTCCCTTAACACCCATCAAATTAAAGCAATGTCCAAGGGCTGCCTGAAGTGGCACTGATAGGTATTAAACTTTAATGAGATTTAATGGCTCTGGCCTACTTTTTAAGCGCTTGGGCCTACATTTATGAACATTTAATTTCCCAGGCCCTGACCTCTTTTCTTCTCTCTTGGTTTCTCTCTTCTCCCCTCCCCGCGCACACGCAGGCTGCAAACATACACGCAGCTGGTTTATGTCAGCGTTACCAGCCCAGCCCAGTCCAAACCGTGTCGCGGGCCACGGGGAGCCGGCCCACGCAGGCGGCCTGATATTCATCTTCCGGCACTTAGTGACTCGATCTTGATTCTCTCGGGAAGCTGAGCTGAGCAGAGGGGAAGGGAAGGGGAAGGGAAGGGGAGGGGGGGGGGAAAACAAACCCCACACCAGCCCATGGCTGCGAACGTGCAGATGAACTGAATGCAGCAGCTCCCGAAAGGATGGGTCATGGGGGTGGGGGGAGCCGCCGGGTTTGCGGCCACCCCGGATTTCCGATTTCACTGGAGCTCTCCTTAAAACCCCTGGACGGCTCCCCCCGTGGGTATTAAGCCAGCTAGGCTCCCCGGGGCACTCAGAGCCCTGCCACGATAGCAAAGGCCACGGCCGCGGGCTTTGCAGAAGGTTAAACCCAGGGAGCGACTGGCGTTTCATCTCACTGCTGCCTTTAATGCCCCAAGGGGCGGGAGGCCTCGCCGAGACGTGGAGGGGGAGATTCGATTACGCCGGCCGGCTGCGGGGAAGAGGCCGCACTGGCTGAAGGAGCAAGGGGGATGCTGGTGGCACCCTCCCAGGCACCTGGCCGTGCCACGCGGCAGCCCCTGGCTTTTGCGTCAGTAGCATGGAAGAGACAAGAGGCAGCTTGCACAAAACCCGTGACCACAAAAGAGAAACCCAGAAATGGGGCTGAGCATCGGTGGGATCGCGGGAGAGGACAAGGGGGATCTGGCCGCACGTCCCTTCCCCAGACCTCCCCGAGGGCTCAGGAGACTGCGTAGCAACCCACTCACCCCCAAAGCACCGGGGAAGGGCAGCAAGGTCTCGGCATCAGATGGGGAAACTGAGGCAGAGAGTTGCAGAGCAACTCCCCCAACCTGAGGCCATCTAGCGAGTCAGTGGCAGAGCCAGGAATGGACAACGCCAGCTGAGACCCTCCCGACCGCCCTGGGCAGGTGACAAATGCAAGGAACCAAGGGCTGAACTGCAAAAGCCTGGTAATAAAAATGGGACACATTATCAAACCCCTGCAGAGCCCAGAGCCTGCGCGGAGCCGGGAAGGAGGAAGGGAAGGTGGGGGGGGGCGGGGGAAAGCCCACCAACCTCAACCCAGAGATCACTTATCATTCAGGCTGCATCACGCATCTTGAAAGTGCAGACACAAAAATGTAATGTCATAACATTCGCAGTTCAATAACCTTTGCTTCACAAGACGGCTTGAACTGTCAGAGGAGTGGGGAGGTAAATATTTCACCGCTGCGCAGGCACTGAATGCAAAGGCGTGGGGAGAGGAGGCGAAGGGAGGGGGGGATCACAGGGAAGGCCTCCACTTCCCTCGCCAGCCTCGACACGCTAAAATATCCCCCGCCGTAAATCCCAGGCGGCACCGGGGAGCGGGTAATATATGAGCAGATATAAAGCCAGACACCTTTATTGTTCTGGAAAGTCTTCCGACAAGTTATGAATCCGCAGCTTGACCCTTAGCCATCACATTGTTATATGGCGGACGCGAAGCCCTGGCTCGGCGAAATGGGAGACGGCAGCACCCACGCCCATCCCAAACCGGCCTGCCGCCTGCACCCGACGCGGCGGGGAACCACCGAGCTGCCGACTGAACCCGGACAGCGGCTGTTAGCCCCTCCGGCGCCGCGGGGGCATGCGCGCCAGCCGGAGCTGGGCCGAATCGTCGGTGCCGGCTCGGGGCACGGATCCGGAGCGCGGGCTCTGCCCCCCCCGCGTGCCGGCAGCACCACTTCCTGGGTCAACCAGAGGGGGGCGCTCACGGGCAAAGGGAAAAGATGCCCCTTGCCCCTGCCACGCAGGGCAGATCTACCACGGGGAAGACCCTACCCTTCAGCACCCACCGCCACGGCAGAGGGTCCCATGACAAGCCGCGGCACTGCCCCGCATCCTGTCCCAGCCCTGGACCCTCTGCCAGCCGGGTGGGGGCCGCAGAGAATTCGGCTTTAATTCCTCCCAAATCAACTGCCCATGGCAGGAGAACTGCGCGCCCGCCCCCTCCCCTCCCACCCGCTAGGAAGCAGCTGGAGCGAGGCCCTGGCTTTATCTGATCCCCGAGATGCTTTTAGCTGCCTAGCAGCCGCTGGAATAAACGAGCCTTGTCTGCCCCCGGGAGACGTGGCGGGGAGAAACTAGGTTAGCCCTTTCCAATTAGCCTCCCTGACAGGTTGCCTGCAGCTCCCAGCCCCTGCAGCAAGGGGTTAATAGATCACCCCCGCCCCCCCCACGTGGCGGATACCCGCGAAGGTCCCCTAGCAAACGCCAGCGCCTCAAATTGGGGTTCAAGGGGGCAGCAGAAGGACTGGCCCCTCCAGGTAAGCGCTGGCCGCACGGCCCAGCCCAGCCCGCCGTGCCCCAGGCTCCAGGGAGAGGTGTGGGGCTGCGGGGCGGGGGACAGCAATAGGTCCGTCCCTCCCAGCTCATGCACAGGCCCCCAACATGGAGGATTTGGACATGGAGAATTGGGGGCTGAGGAGCAGGTGTCTGCGGCTTCCAGCCTCTGCGCTGCAGTGCAGCAAAGCACAGGAGCCCTGGGCAGGGGGAAGGCAAAGAGCTCCCCCCACCCCAATTACACCCACGGCAGGCAGGGATGGGCCGTTTCCCAGCCCTTCGGTGCAGTTCCTAATACAGGACCCCCCGCAAAGCGGCTCTGGGGTCTGCCCTGTGCTTGCTGCGGTGGGTGCTGGTCTACACTACTGCAGCGGCACCTGGTGCAAGGAGTCCCCGGTGGGTCCTGGCCCACGGCGCACGGAGAACACCCCAGGACGGGCCGGCGTGCCGCACCCCAACCACACAGCCCGCAGCCCACGGGCACTACGCTGCCCCCCAGATACCACGGATGCCAAGGAGCCGCTTTGCAAGGGCAAGGGGCGACCCCGGGCCCCGGGGTGGTGCCCCCCCGTGCATGCCGAGGGGAGAGGCTGGGAGGCGGGCAGGAGAAACAGCTCAACGGCCTCATCCCGGGCAGAGCGGAGCAGGCAGGGACAGGCCCCTCGCGCCCTGCTCCAAACACCTGCTGAGGTCTCATCGCCCGGGGCGCGGGGCGACGGCTCCAGCCCACGCGGGCTCCGGGCCACGCCAGCAAGAGGCTGCACGTCTCCTGCTTGGCAGAACAACAGAGAGCAGCAGCCCGGAGCAGGTGACAGGCAAGCTGGAGTTTACTTTACAACAGGAAGCCGGTACAGAAGCATTTCAGGCTGGCTGCAACCCGCTGCCTGCACTTAACCCTCTCGCAGCCATGCACGGGCCAGGGGCAGCGGTGCTCAGCACCCCCGTGCCCCGCAACTGCCCCTCCACGCGGGTGGCGGTGCCCAGGAGCGAGTCCATCCGCCCGGCTTTACGAGGGGCTGAGCAGACCTTTGGTTTTACTGAGTCCATAAATATTGCACCGGGCGCTTGTAAAAGTGTCGCGGAGACGCCAAGCCGAGCGTGGCTCCGGCTCTTGACCCCCCAGGGCAGTCTGCCCAGACGCCCACCACCCGTGCCGGGAGCACAGCATCGACCTCACGGGCACCGGCAGGGGGGTTAGAGCCGTGCCCCCAAATCCCCTCTGCGTTGCTGGTTTGGCACCCCCTCGCTGTCGGTCGCTGGCTGGCTGCCCTTTCCCCTCGCCCCACATTCCTCCCGGCGCTCGGGGCTGGGGAGGTTTCCCAGGCCCTGCTCCGACAGAGCCTGATGGATGGGCGGCGAGGGAGCCAGCCCACGCCCTGGGAACGGGAGGGCGGGCGCCGCCGTTCCTGCCCACGGCTGCTGCGGGGATCCGTCTTGGCGCGGCAGAGGCTGCCGGAGGGGGACAGGATCTTGCGGCCTCTATTCGAGACCCCCGCTCTGGCACGTGATGCTATGAAAGGCAGGGTTTGCAGGCAGTCCCCCGACCATGATGTCCAGGGACACCCCTGCCGCCCCCGTCACCGAAAGCAGCATCGCAGCAAGGCCGCGTGGTTAGGACGGCCTCAGACGGCTCCGCCGGCGAAGGGAAAGCTCCTCAGCGCTGCCCGTGCCAGTCTCACCCGGGGAAGGGGAATCCTTCCAGACCCCACAGCGGTTTGGCGCCGGGAGCCTGAGCAAGACGCTCCGGGGCTGGCACCGGAAGTGGCTGCTCGATGCCAGCAAGGGGCATCAAGGCCTCCCCCATCCCCTATCAACCCCAGCCAGCGCCTGCTGCTTCAGAGGAAGCAGACAGAAAACCTCCAAGCCAAGCCCGGGGACACAGCAGCCTCCCCTCCCGAGAGGGCCCAGCTCCCTCCTTGCACCCATGCCCCGGGCAGCAGGTCCCTGGAGCAAGTCCAACACGGAGGGGCCGAGCTGCAGCTGGCACCTGGCTCTGCAAAGCCAGGCTCCCGTGATGCCGGGTAATCCTGCCCTCCCGCTCACAGGGCCTAGTAAATCTTACCGGGTGGGGGGCGCATTGCAAACCTTTCTCCTAAACAAACACCCCCCGAGAAAGCAGAATGAGCGGGGGCCATGCCTGCGCCCGCCCTGCTAGGCCTGCGCCTCTGACACAGCAATTAGAGGCAGGCATTAATATTTAAATAGCGCCAGCTCCAGAGAAGGCAAATCAAATAAAAACGCAGGCGTGTCAGGAGCGTTCCCCTCACCCGATTCAACCCGCCAGGCAGGAGTGGAGAGAAATGGCAGGGGCTGCAAAGACGCGGCCCCCCGCCCCCAGCACCGGCAAACAAGCCGGTCCCTCGTGCCTGGCTCCCAGGACAGGGGACAGGGCAGTGCTGCCCTCCCAGTCGGGAGCCCCTCACCCAGGTTTCGGGGCGGGCGAAGGCAGGAGCCAGCCGCCGAGCCCTGCCTTGAATAGGAGCAGCCGGGCAGAACGCAGGCCGCGGCGGCTCAGGGCTCCGGGGCCGGGCTGGCTGTCTGCCCGCAGGGCCAGGCTGCCTCGCAGGGGCCGGCTCCCGAGCAGGAGCGGGTCTGGCAGGGCCTGTGAGTCCGTTTCGGGAGCCTCACCTGCCCTGGAGTCACCCCGTCACACAGGCTGTGCAGGGATGAAGCAGGTGCTGAGGGCCTGGCTCACCCAGCTTTGGCTCCCTGCTCCGCCACAGGCTGCCTGGGTGACCCTGGGCAAGTCTCTTTGCCTCCATATACCTCCATCCCCTACCCTGTGGGGGCAACAGCCCCACAGCAGAAAGGGTTGTGGGGGGAAGCCAAGGGCTGAGAGTTGCTCCCACACCAGGAAGGACCTCAATGGACAGGCCAAGGCAGGGTGAGCTCAGGCCAGGGGGAGAGTCCTCAACAGGCCCAGGGGCTACCACATGTGGCCACAGATGCTGCTGCGCTGGAGCCGGGCGCTGCAGGCTCAGCCCCTCCCGGGCACTGGGAGCCCAGGCAGGGTGGCTCCCTCCTTCTCCTTATGCCCCAAATGAGGTACTCTGCAAACACCCCCGTCTCCAGCCCCAATCCCCTACGGCTCCTGGTACAAACCCGAATGTAGCACCCCCCACCCCGGACATCCTCAGCGGGCCCCCCCGGACATCCCCAAGGCGGGCTCCCTCTGGCGCGGAGAGGCTGTCAGAGCAGTAAAGAGGATTTACGGTTAAGTGCAAGGGGCTTTCGAGGCAATAACTTTCCCTCCTCTTGACTTAAATGGATTTTAAACTTCAAAAAGGATGGAAGGGGCAGACTGCCAAGTGCCGGGCACGCCGATCGCTGGCTGAGCCTGGGGGTCAGCGGCAATCTCCGCCGGGACGACCCCTGGGCAGGGAGCGCCGTGCCACAGGGGGGTTGTGGGTAGCGGGGAAAGTGGCTCACGGCATGGGGGCTGCCCTGGGGGCCCACCCGGCCTGCCTGAGAAGCGGGGTGCAGGTCTGCGGCAGGGAACGGGAAGAGACATGGGGCCCTGCCGGAGAGGGGGGAGGCAAGGAGAATTGCACTGGACTCTGCTTGCCACGAAGCCAGACTTGCCCCCATCTCCTGGCGCACACATGCTTTACCCACATACGAGGCGATGCCACCCCAACACATAGACAGGTGCGTACATCTAGCCCCCCAGCTGGAATCGGGTTCTCCCTGCCGCCATGCTGTGCCACAGCCCAGCACAACCGTGGTTAACACAGCACAAAGAGCAGCTCCGGCCCCCCTCCTCCCAGCAGGATGGAGACAACAGCCGAGGCAGATGATGCCGGGGAGATAAGGGACAGGAGCCCTGGCCAGGCGGGGGGCCTGGTGCCACGCTTCTGAGAAGGCCCCGAGATAAGGCAGCGGGCTGTTATCAACACCGGGGCACAGGGCACTGTTTCCTCCTGGTGCAATCGCCCGCAAATGGGGCTGGGGGGGGGGCGGGGAGGCTCCCACTGGTGCTCCGGTCCCACCCCGACGGCTCCCCCCACCACACCACACGGCCCAGGACAGGCCGCCCAAATGCGCGAGGCGAGGGCAGCCATGGCATAGGAAGTGTGGCTTCAAGGGCAAACCCCTTGGCTGGCATCCCGGAGCCCTCCAAGGCACGCGCGCGTGCAAACATGCGCACGCACAGACACGGCTCAAACCGCACACGGGGTCCGCGTGCAAATAAAGCCCCGAGACGCATGCCCGCGTGCACGCATCTGCCCACCTTTGCCTGGGGCTGCATCCAGCTGCACCCTGACCCCCTCGCCGGGCTGCCATGCCCCTCTGCCATGCCCGCCCCTGGTTTCCCACCCCGCTCCCCGGCGGGGGCTCTCATTCGCACCTCCTCGGAGGGGGCCACCTGTGGCTCAGTAAAAACTTCTGGCCCATGGAGCGATTAGCGCTTGCAGACACCCTCCCTCCCTTCCCTTCCCCTGTTTCTGGGCGCCCGGCCAGGTTCCTGGCCAGAAACACAGAGCAGACTGGAGCTAGAGACAGCTCGCCTCCCACAGCTCCCAGAACAGATCTGGGGCTGTGTTCACGTGTCCCCGCAGCACAGACCGCACGGCCCGCGAGGACGGGGGCTGCCGGCTTGCCGTCTGCGCCGGGACCTCGTCAGACCGCGAGCTCCGGGCTGCGCCCCAAAGCCCCCCAGCCGCCCATCAGGCAGGAAGAGAGGGGCAGCACCCTGGCAGCCGGCCACCCTGACCTGGGCGAGGAGCCCCGGATCGGTGCCTCTCACCGCGCGTGCACGAGAGGCTCGTGGGCGCCCACGCCAGGTGGGCCCTTCTGCTTGCGTTTGCTGCGCTGGCGTGGAGCTCAGGGAAGGACTGCTGCCCCCAGGTCGATACAGCTCTTGCCTTTCCAACAGCTCCCCTCCATGCAAGGGCCAGGCTTGCTGAGGGGGAAACTGAGGCATGCAGAGGTCTATCCGAGCCAGCTGGGACAGGGACCCTGAAGTCTCGACTTCGGATCTCCAGCTGAACCTGCCCGCTCAGACTCCCGAGATGCTGCATCACGACCCCATACCCTGTCCCACGAAAAGCAAGAGCTGGGAGCTACAACCCTGCTCCATTTGGCCCCCAGGGACCCACTCTCTGCCTGGCATCGGGAGAGGTGCCCGGACCCCACCTGCCCCCTGCCTGGATCCGAGGACAGCCCACAGCCCCGTGGCGCGGGTCGCGGGGCCCCAGAGCGGAGTAGAAAGGGCCAAGATGAAAAAGAGCCCCCGTCCCCCACGCGGCCCGAAACCGGCTGCCCCGGCCAGGGCCCGAGCGCGGCAGGAAGCGATAAAATGTTCTGTCTCTCCCGAGCTGCATGTCACATCGCAGCCTCCCCCACGCCCCCACCAGAGACAGCAGGAACCTGGCCTGCCGCCAAAGCCACTGTCTCCGCTGTAATTCTCTTTGCCCTGGAGCCAACACACACACACACACAGAGCCTGACAAAGACACGGGCGTGCAAACACACATGCACGCTGCCCTGACAAAGACACAAGCATGCACACACGCAGGCACATGCATGCACGCTGCCCTGACAAAGACGCAGGCGTGTGCACACACATGCACGCTGCCCTGACGGACACAGGCATGCACACGCATATACACACACGCACACTGCCCTGACAAAGGCAGTGTGCACACACGTGTGTACACATGCACGCTGCCCTTACAAAGGCAGACATGCACACACGTACATGCGTGCACACTGCCCTGAGAAAGACATGTGCACACAAACGCGCATATATGTGCACGTTACCCTGGCAAAGACACAAGCGTGCATATACACATGCACACACACATGTCCACTGCCCTCACAAAGACGCAGGTGCACAATCCCCTCCCCAACATGCACACACACAGATGAATGCAAGCACACGCAACCCCATGCACAATCATGCAGCGGCGTGCAAACACGTGCACAACAGGCCTCTCCCCCAGTGTGAGGGCAGAAGGTGTCGCATAGGATTGGGACCGCAGAGCCCCCGCAGGAAGGGGCAGGTTGCGGGCAGGCACGGAGAGCACATACATGTGCGCACGTGTGGAGAATCACAGCGACACACAGAACACGGCCCACATCCTGCCCTGCCCACGCACAGCCGCACCCGAAGCACACCCTCTGCGCCCCACCGCCCTGACACATCCAACCGCAATCAACACACACCCACAAGCGCGCGGGCGGCCACACACCCCGTGGCCCGAGCCGACCCCTCCCAGACTCACGTCCGCGCTGCAGACCCACAGAACCGCTCCGGCTCACCCACGTGCCACGCACACCCGACGGAGGGGTCTCTCCACTCCTGCCTGCATGTGCTCACGGAGCCGTGGGGGCACCCCCACGCACCCGCACACCTCCAAGGGCCCCAGCAGCCGCAAGCCCCTGCCACGAATGTGCCCGTTCCCACCACCCGGGGTGCCACGCCGTGCCCTCCAGGCCACACTGGCGGGAGGAGGGATGGGCGCAGGCTGCTCCCTGCCCACGCCAAGGACGCCGAGTGTTTCCAGTGCGCTCCCAGAGGGCACCGGCTAATGGGCTCTGCTGCAACTCGGTGACGGGGAAACAGAAGCCGGGCACTGGCACCAGCCTTATCGCAGCCGCCACGCCAGGGCGGAGGGTGCAAACATGCAGCCACTCTTAGCAGCAGCCCGGCGCTCGCACCCATGCCCGGGAGCTGGCACCACAGTGACTCACAGGCACCCGGGGGCAGAGGTGAGGCGAGGACACGGGCACCCCCGGGGGCTGAGCGCGGCCTGGACGTGCTGAGCTGGGCGCCCAAACGATGCTTGTGCAAACGAGCTCCCAGCCCCCTGCCCGCCATCAATGCCACCCGCCTTCCCAGGAGCTTGTGCTCCCCGCCACCGGGCAGCCAAGGGGGAGCAGTCGCCCCACGGCTCTGCCTGCGGGTCCCCCCGGCCCGGCGCCCGGCTCTGCGCCGCGCCACGGACCCCTGCAAGGGGCAGCACACTGCCTGGGGGGGCGACATGGACCCCTGCAAGGGGCAACTCGGTGCAAGTGCCCCGGGGGGGAGTGATACAGACCCCTGCAAGGGGAATTCAGTGCAACTGCCCTGGGGGGCAACACAGACCCCTGCAAGGGGCAACATGGTGCAACTACCCCGGGGGGGGCAACACGGACCCCTGCAAGGGGCAACTCAGTGCAAGTGCCCTGGGGGGAAGCGACATGGACCCTTACAAAGGGCAACATGGTGCAACTGCCCCAGGGGGAGTGATACGGACCCCTGCAAGGGGCACCACAGTGCCTGGGGGGGCAACACAGACCCCTGCAAGGGGCAACTCGGTGCAACTGCCCCGGGGGGGAGTGATACGGACCCCTGCAAGGGGCACCACAGTGCCTGGGGGGGCAACACGGACCCCTCCAAGGGGCAACTCGGTGCAACTGCCCCGGGGGGCAACACAGACCCCTCCAAGGGGCAACTCAGTGCAACTGCCCCGGGGGGGAGTGATACGGACCCGTGCAAAGGGCACCACAGTGCCTGGGCGGGCAACACGGACCCCTGCAAGGGCAACTCGGTGCAACTGCCCCGGGGGGGCAATACAGCCCCAGCAAAGCCCCTGCAAGAGGCAACGCGGCCGCCAGTGCAACTGCCCCGGGGGGGGGGGGGGGGCAGCCGCGCAGCGGCGCCGGCGCGGGCACTCACCGGGCGGGCGCCCCTTCCAGCGGGCGCTGCTCTCCTCCATGCTCCGCCCGGCAGCGACTCCCGCCCGGCGCGGCTGCAGCGGCCGCTTCCTGCTCGGCGCTGGCGGCGCCCGGCCCGGCCCGGCCCGGCCCGGCCCCGGGCGGCGTGACTCACCGGGCGGGGCGGCGGGGCGCACCCCGGCGGCGCCCCCTGGCGGGGGCCGCGGCTGCAGCGGGGCCGCTGAGGGGCGAGCACCTGCTGGGGGGGCCGCCCCGGGGGGCTGGAAGGGCAGCGGGGGGGCGCCGGCTGAAGCCCCCGCAGGGCCCGACCCCCTCCTGAGGCCTGCAAGGCCCCACAGCCCCAGGCCTCGCGGCGGGGCTTGGGGCGCTCCCGGCGCCCCGCAGAGATGCGGGCCGGCGGTTGCCAGGGCGCCGCCGTGCCGCCCCCTGGGGAGACGGCGGAGCGCAGAGCGGGCCTGGGCCCGGGCGAGCCACTGCCCGCGGCCCGGGGGAGGGCAGGAGGGCACGGATGCGCCCACCCTCCCGGGCTTTGCATCGCCTTCGGCCTTTCTGCCAGGGCGCCCGGGCAAAGGCGACCACGAAACAAGGCGTTACGCCAGAGCGGCCCACTCCAGCCTCCGGCCCTGCCGCCGGGACGTGTCCGGCGCCCCCCACCCTCGCGCTGGAGACGAGCCGTCACTCAGCATGCGCGCGGCGCGCTCCTCCGTCAGAGGCAGCCCGGAGGCGAGCGTAACGGCGACGCGGGGCCTCGTCTGTGACTACCCGGGGGCCCCGGTCCCGGGGCATCCGTCCCCGCGAGCTCTCCGACGTGGCGGCCGCAAAAGGCCCTCGCGCCGCCGTGCCGTGCCCCAGGCACGCTTCTGGGACGAGCAGAGGACTGAAGCCTCCGGCCAGCCCCGCCACCGGGCAGCAAACCGCAGGGGCGCAGCGCTGGGCTCCAGCCTGCCCGGGTCGGGAGCGAGCTGGGCCAGCCGCCATGCACCCGGCAATAGGTGCACTAGGAACCATGCTACCACCCCGCGTCCTCTGCACCCAGCCCCCGCACTCTCCGCCGCGGCACCCGTCTTGCTTAGCACCCGTCGTGCCGGCCCGCGCTTTCTTCCCCCTCCCTTTTTTTCTTTCTTTCTTTCAATTTTAAATTTTTATTGCGTCCTTTTTCAAGAATACAGAGGAACAAATGCCCTTATCAGCAATTCTCACAAGGTATAAAGAGCCGCTTTTATCTCACTGCCTTTGCTAATCTAGTGTGAGCCAATGCTTGTTAATTTTTTAATTTTCCTAGTGAATGCATTTGTGGCTTTGCCGGCGCTTGCCTATATGTCCACAAAGGTCTCGCGCGTGCGCACGGAGGCGGGAGGTATAGGCAGCGACGCAGTCCCGAGTTCAGGCCGTTTGATGCTTCCCACTTTCAGGCCCCTGTTTTCGGTCTCTTCAGCCCTCGGCCCTGGGGCTGCTTGGGGACAGACCAAGTTTGGAGGTTCGGCTCAAGCAGTTCAGCTATGTCGACAAGCAAGGTCGGGGGGAAACGCGCCGCTAAAACTCCTCTGAACCGTATCACCGAGCTCCCAGGCCTTGAAATATATACCCTGTTGCCTTTTGCTCGTGGGGTGAGCGGCCAGACAGGAGCACCGGGGGGTACAGGCAGAAAGAGGACAAGAACTGGAGACCAAAATCCCCACCCCTGCAGCCAACGAGCTCTAAGTCTCAGATACACATCGCTCCCCTCTCTACTGACCCGACCCCCGGGACAACAACCTACTTCTGCTATCGGCAGAGGCACGTGGTGTGGAGCTAACAGTCCAAAACC
Organism: Crocodylus siamensis; assembly: GCF_052110815.1. Taxonomy (NCBI): domain Eukaryota; kingdom Metazoa; phylum Chordata; order Crocodylia; family Crocodylidae; genus Crocodylus; species Crocodylus siamensis. The sequence goes on along the minus strand of NC_143403.1, from coordinate 3,962,492 downwards.
CTGCTGTCTACCCAAGATGGGTACACAGCATCGGAAATGTCACCCAAAAGCCTCCCTTAGTAGAACAACGAGGACTCAGCGGTCAGACGGGGCCTGAATTAGGCTGCTTTGCGAAGGTCTTTTTTCCCATGACTCCCCTGCAGGGATGGAGATGACTCAGAGACGGTCCTGCCGGAAGGGACAGGCCAGAGGCATGGGAAGACAAGGAGCAGCAGAGATTGATGACAACTGGGGGAGGACCCCGAGTCCCCGTTTGCACCCCCAGACCGAGGGCTCTGCGCCTCCAAGCCAAGGGGAGCTGTGAACACTGCCTCTGGCCTGGCAGAGCCGGCTGTTCCCGCTGCCCGGTGCCCTCCCACGCAAGCAGCAGCCTTGCAAGCCGGGCTCTGTCTGCCTGCGAGGAGGAGCGTCTGCCCTGGAGCGGCTCAGGGCGAGGCCTGGATTCCCCAGGGCCCTGCCTCTTGGAAGCAGCCGCTTGGTTCACAGCCATCACGCGGCTCCTTCTCCTACCCCGGAAAGTCCCTGGCTGCACAAGGCTTCCCCCCTGCCCTGGGGCACAGCCCTGAGCTGCCCCTCTTCCCTTTCCTCCATGCGCGGGCTGCTCCCTTGCTGCAATCTTCACCGGTCCTTGGTGCGAAAGCAAACCCCGGCTCTCCGAGCTGCCAAGGGTTTAATCATCCTCAAGCCCAGGCTGTTCCAGCCAGGAGGGCCAAGCTGGGAAGCAACAGAGAGACCAGGGGCAGGGCTGAAAGAGGCCTCCAGCTCCCTGCTCGCCGGATAGGGGCCACTAGCCTCCAGGGCTCTGGGAAGGACGCCCTGACGCAAGGATCTCTCTGCAGGGCGAGGCAAGGGGTGAGCTGCCCACAGGAGCTGAAGGCAGCCCTGGACATTGCAGCAAGGGGTGTGTGCATGCCTGTGTGTGTACACGTGCGCGTGGGCAGGGGGGCGGGCTGCCCTGGGGCTGGAATAACCTCACCGAGCCTCCCGGCTGGCACGCACCCCCTGTGCCTTGCAGCAAGCTCCCTGGCCCGGGTCGCCATCGCAGCCCACCCCCGGCCGCCGCTCGGGCCCAGGCGGGGAGAGGAGATGCCCGCGCGGCGGCCCCTGGGCGGCGAAAGCGAGCGCCCTGCCGTGGCTGCGCCAGATGAAATGTGGCAGGCGTGTAACGAGCCATTAGTCAATGTCACCTTTGCCCGGCAGCCGATGGCAGGGTAATAAATGCGGGGACGGTTCCAGGCCGCGGCTCCCGGCTCGCCCCCGCCTCTCCCCCCGCCTGGCTGGGAACAGCTTGCAAATGGCGAAGGGCTCTCCTTGCCCCACCGCCCCCGTGCCGAGAGCTCGGCAAGGGGTCAGCCCGGCTCGCCCCCAGCCCTGTCCCGCAGCTCTTCCCTCCCGGCCGCGGGATGCGAGCAACGTGCAGCCCCCGGCAGGGTGGGGACCACGTCACGGCAGAGCCCCTCCCTGCATGCACACGCGGCGCTGGCATGGAAACCGGCCTGCCTGGCACGCTCCCCAGGCAGCGCTGCCTGCTGCACCTGCGGCTGCCCCGGCGTCTCGTCCTCCGAGTCCCCCATGCCAGCTGCCGGAGCGGGTGGCCACCTCCACATCAAAGGAGCCCGGGCTCCGCCAGGAACGCAGCTCCCACGCAGGCTCCTCCCGGGAGCCGCATGACGCCTCCCCGAAGAATGCTGCCCCTCCGGACCGACGAGGCCGCTGGCTCCGGGAAGCCAGACGGAGCTCACACCGTGCCCCAGGCCTCCCGGTACCCATCGCCGCAGCCGGCAGGGCCTGGCGTGGAGGGGCTGGCTCCGGCGTGCGTGGATGGCGTGGGGGTGAGGACCTCCCGCTCTCATCCTCCTGTGACAGCGCACGTGGGATAAGGAGCCCGAACAGCTGGGAGAGTCTGAGAAGTTGGGGGGTCTGCGCTGCGCTGAGACCACCCACCCCACTGCCACCTGTTTGTCACAACCTCTCTCCGACTGCGACGAGTTTCGCCCGTGCTCTGCCCCAACCCCTGGTGCTCAGACAATAGCGAGGGAGGCCGGCCATGAGCAGCCAGGCCAGACCACCCGCCTGGGAGCCCTCCCGGGGCTGGCAGCTGTCTGCTCCACGCCGGCGAAGACAAGACACGCGGCGCTTGCACCGGCGCTGTCAGAGCCCAGGGGAGGCCGAGGTGCCCGGGGAGGGGAGCGTGCCGGCTGGGGACCTCGTGCCCCATGTCCAGAAAGAGCTCCCAGTATGAATGCAAAGGCCCTCCGACCTAATCCACAGCAGCCTCCATCGCCAGAGGGACCAGACCAGGGGCTGATTATAGCTCTGAGCTTCCCTCCAGCTTCCTCGGCTGGGGGGCAAGGGCTGGAAGGGGTCACGTGCCCCCATCGCTTCATAGGACTCAAACCTAACACACCTGCCAAGCCAGGCCAGGCCGGGGAAAAGCGGTGCCCTTGCCCCTGGCACCACTGGCACAGACAGCAAGACCCCGGTATCCCATCCCAGAGCCCCCCACGTCCTACTCCCGGACGGCAAATCCGGCACCTACTTGTAGCTCCTGGGTCGGCGCCGTCCACATCCAAACCCGTCCGCTGGCTGCGGTCAGAGCCGACGTCCTGGGCAGCTCCGTTCCCCGCTCCCGGGCTCTCGCCGGCGCCCACCCCACGCTGCCTGGGCTCACCGGCCACAGCCTTGAGGGCAGGTGTCTCGAAAGAGGAGGACGAGGCCTGCAACAAAAGCAGAAGCACAGGGATTCAGAGCCTTTCCCCGCACGGCTTCTCCAGGCTCCATCCCTCTGCCCCGAGCCCCGCTGCTACCCGCCTGGAGCAAGCCGGTTCCTCCGACGGGGGACGGGGGTGCCAGGGCAGGGAGGCACGAGCTGCTTTTGTTGTCTTGCTGGCCGGCCGCACGTGGCAGCCGAGGGGAGCTGCGCGGTGCTCGCCTGCCAGCCAGCGCCGCGGCTCTCCGGGGCGACGGCAGCCTGCGAGCGCTCCCAGCCAGGCCCAGACAAGAAAGGCTTTGGGGAGAGGGGGGCGGAGGGAGGGCATGAATCAAAGCAGCATCACTCTGCAGCAGCCGGCTGATTAGGCTGCAGCTGATTGCTCCCCAGCCAGGCTTTCCTCGAGATCAGAGGCTCAGGGGCGCTGTGCAGACAGGAGGGGGCAGCCAGCTTGGAGCTGGGGCCAAGCCAGGAGCTGGGTCGGTACCCCGCTGCACCCCGGCTCTCATGTCCTGCCTCTGGCAGTGAGGATGTCCCCGGTCCCCGAGCAGCCCCCTCCCAGGCCTGCTGACAGCTCATGAAGGAGCCTGTCAGGACTGGCATCCTCTCCCTGCATGGGCACTGGGGTCCATCCCCTCCTCCCAGGCAGCCCCAGTGTGGCCGGATGCACTCCTGCTCCTCGCCCCATCCACCAGCCACACCGCTGGGCTCCAGATCCCCAAGCAGGAGGCTCAAAGCCCGTCAAAATGCCTCCGTCACCTATTATTACACTTGAGTGGCAACATTTCTGCATGCGCTCAGGTTGGCGGTATCATCTCCCCGACCCTAAATCCTCCCTGCTAAGCCTCCGCCGCCTGCCAGTGCCCCTGGCCATGCCTCACGCGGCTCCTAATCCCGGCTGGCTCGGCGCTGCTCCGTGCCCTTGTTTGTTGTGCCTGTCACCCTCCCAGTTTATGCGCATCGAAGAAAACAGCTTGTACTCCCGTCGGCTCGGTTTATCTTTAATAAAGCGACAGCCACCAAAGCAATGCGGGTCTGGCCTCGGCACTGCACAGGCAGGCAAGGTGGTGGCTCTGGGGTTTTATTCACCATCACAGTACTACAGCTGAGGTTCAGGATCCCCGTCAGCCCATGGCCCTAATCCAGCCCTTTCCACGGTGACGCTGGTTTCACTGACCAGCTAGCAGCCGGGACACACGGGCTTCCTTAGGTCAAGGCAGTGAGCTGGCGAAGGTAGCGGGCACCATGGTGCAGTTGGGGAAGCTCCCAGGGACAATCCTGCTTGCACCAGGAGTGGGTGAATCCAGCCCATCACTCACTGGGCACGCAACAAATGCTGGTTTCCCGCGAGCCCTCTCCTCCAACTCCGGGGGAGTTTTGATGAGGCGAGAGGCAACCTGCATGGGACTCGAACTCAGGACCCGCCGACCAACACAGGGAGGGCACCTTGAGCCCCCTGAGGCTGGGACTCCAAAAAAAGGCGCAACCAGCCGTCTGCATAGCCTCAGGGAGGGAGGGTGCTTGCAGAATGCAGCCCGAGAAAATGCAACCTGCAAAGCCCTGGGTAGGGGATGCGGCTGTGGCCATGATCCCCTGGCCCAGCCCTGCCCGGGGATGTCTCCCGCCCACCCCCGCAGCGCCCATGTCTCAGGCCAGGGAATGTGCAGCCAGCGTGATGTGCCAGGTGAGCACCCTGGCGACGGCACTCCTCCGGGTCTATAAATAACAGCCCAGACAGCCGCGGCATGCGCTGCCCGGACCAGCACGCCTCATGCCTGCCCTGCCAGGCAGGGGCCACCACCGGGGCGGGAGGAAAACCCACGGAGCATGGCTGGGGGTGGCATTTGTGCCTGCCTCAGTGGCGGAGGGTGCGATGGGGTCTGCAGGGCACGTGGGCTAGGGCTGAGACCCAGCCAAATAAATCATCACGCAGGCCAGCACTGAAGACAGCCTGGCAGGCTTCCAGGCCCACAGCAGCGCAGATCCCAAGCCACGAGGGGCTCCTAAGTTAACGCGACATCCCCTTGGGCGACCGCCCATCCGTAATGGGTGGGACTGTCCTGGAAAGGGAACATCAAGTCCCAGCCCTGGGGTTCATGGCTCCAGGACAGCATTTGAATCGCGCAGAAATCTAGGTTTGGGAAGGGGCAGGGTTCCCCTTGCAAGCTGCTTGGTGCTGGGGGGAGTGGGACGCAGGGGGTGCCATGTGCGTGCATGCACCTGCACACATACACATGGCTGGGAATACAGCCAGGCAGTGTGGACAGCAGCTCCTTGCAGGTAAGTTTATGGGGGTGAGTGGGGGGGCAGATACCCCCCAGATTTGCGCACAGGGCGGGGGCGGACGCAGGCTGCCTGCTGCAGCCTCAGGGCTCCCCACCCTGCTGCCCTCCCTCACCACTGGAGATGGGAGGCGGTAGGCATGTATCCCACCTTTCCATTTTGAAAAGGTAGTCACCGTACTCCCCCCATAGCCTCCTCCAGGCTGGCTTTCCACAGTCATCTCGGGGTGCACGCCACGCTGCCCATCCTACAGCCGCCTGCCTTCAGCCCAACACAACCATGAGGGGCCGGGGCCCTAAGCTCTGCAAGCTATGGTGGGGGCCCTGGCATGGCTCCCTCCTGAGACAGGGTGGATGGACAGGCAGACAGAGAGCTGTGTCTCACTGGCATTTCCCAGAGACAGGCGGGGGACGCTGGGGTCTCTGGTGCTAGCCAGCCCCCGCCGTGCCGTCCTCATGTCACCCACCAGAGCCAGCCCCGCCAGGCTGAAGACAAGCTCTTTGTACTCTCCCCTGCCCTGCTGAATGGCGGGTGGCGGAGGCTTTGCTTGCCTAGTCAGCGTCTCCCAGGAGATGGCGGAGCCTGCTCCCCGCGGCCCCGGGGTCAGGATGCCGGCGGGTGCCAGGAACATCACGCCTCTCCTCCCTGGGGAGCAGAGGGCAGAGGCTGCTTGTGCCCAGCCCAGCCCTCCTGCCTGGCCACTGGAGCCGGGCGCTGCACGGCACAGGTGCACCTGCCGGATACCCCCAGGAGCACTCCTGGGGGGGACCGAGGGGACCGACTACTCCTCCCCTCCAACCGTAGCAGCTGTCCGGGGCTTGAGAGAGGAGCAATTTGTGCATCCAGGGCAAGGCGTGATCGGGTGTCACCCCCCGGAGCCCGCGGGCCGAGTTAATCGCTAACCCGGGCGGCATGCAGCAGGGCTCGGAGCCCAGTCACAGGGCGTCACCGAGCCGTGTCACATGCTGGCGGTGCGAAGGGCATCGGGCCATCACTTATCAGCGTGGGAGACGTGACCCTCTCTCCAGGCCACACTGTTTGCTCCACCCTAGAGACAGCTGCGCCCTGGTGCCAGGCGAAAACATCGCCTCCTTCCTGGGGAAGCAGGGCGGCGCCTGCTGGGCCGGGCTCGGGGAGTGGTGCGAGGCCTTATTAATTATTATTATCGTTATTCCCGTCGAGGTAACGCTCGCTGCATCGGGCAACAGGCAATCAGGGAGCAATTAAAGGGATATTAGATGCCGGATCAGGTATTAATTAAACACCGCTGCTTGCTGTGACTGGCAGCAGCTCCTCCAGCCTGTGCTGACGAAGTGTCTTTGGCAATTAGGCTGCTACCAGCAGCCTGGGCCAGTGCTCTCGTGGCCAGGGCAGCTCTGCACTCGAAGCCTCGGGGCTCCTCTTGAACACGCCCCACGCGGCCAAAGTCAAGGCAGCCCCCACGGCCCTTCCTCACCCTCCACAGGTGGGAGGCAGGTCAGGATGAACCAGGCCTCAGCTCCAGTGCATCAACCCTGCCTGGGTTTTCCCTCCCGCCGTGCACCGGGAAGGCCGCCAGCCATTGACAAAGTGCTCTCCAAAGCCCCAGACTGCTCTGCTGCCAGCTTGGTCTCGGCGCCGGGGGAAAGCGGGCCGGATCTAGGAGTCATGAGCTCTTCGCCCTGAACAACCAACCTCCTCGGAGCAGGGGGACAGGCGGGCTGGGAAAACACCAAGCAGGTAACCTCGACCTGGCCGTGTGCCCGAGCAATTGCCGGGGGGGCATTGCTGGGTGGGGTGGCACGGGGGTCTTCCATAGGGGCCCAGAAGGTGGGAAAGCTCCAGGTGGGAGCCACGGGCCAGACACTGCAGTGCATGCCCACGCACCCGTGGGCTCCATCTGCCTCCACCGTCCACGCCGCCCAATGACCTCCTTGCTCCTCACTGCCCATCCATCCCTCCACCTGCTGCTACAGGCACAGCCAGAGCCTGCCAACACCCCCCATGTACATCCCCCCAACTCAGACCCGGGAGACATGCCACGTGTCCCCTCCTGGCACAGCAGAGCAGCCTGCAGAGCCTCCCGGCACAGCGCAGACCACGGCAAAGCCCCCTGCCACTGTGAGGAGAAGAGCACAACAGGGCCACGGGGACCCAGAGCCACGAAGCAACCAGAGACCAGGCCACAGGGCACGAGAAACACCCACGCACACAAGGGTGCGTGGCCAGCGGGCAGCCGTGGCAAGGCGCATGGCCCGGCTCGCTCGGTTTCCCCGCGCTGTCTGTCAGCAAATCATTCCCGGCTACACAGATAAGGAATAATTGATGCAAAGCAGCCATCTGTTTGTGAGCACAGAATATCAGCTCAATTAGGAGGGATCTGTCCAGCCGAATAAACCATCTCTCCATCCCCTCCGAAGGGGAGGGCCCCACGCTCTGGCCATGTCCTCAAAGACTCACAACCGATTAGGGGCAGGCCGAGTGATTTGGGCACTAACTTGTTAATGAGCGCCCCGAGGTGCTGGTGCAGGGAGGGAGGGGGCACGGAGAAAGCTGGGGGGAACCTCAGACGTGCCACTGATGCAGGAGGCGCTGACGCTCAACAGATGCCACGCGGGCGACCCAGGCGGGCGGGCTGCGAAGGGCTAACGGCGAAGGTGCTCCAGCCGGACCCCGTGCCTGGAGCTGGGGCAGCATGGAGCAGGCGAAGACAGGGCAGCCCGCAAAGGTGTATAACAGGGCCAGGGCTGGAGCTAGCGGTGCTAGCGTGGCTGATTGCAGCAGCCCAGAGCCCTCCTAGGAGCCAGGAGATGTGGGTCTCATGGCTGGCCGCCCTCCGTGCCTCAGTTTCCCCACATGCAACATGACGATCCTTCCCCCCCCACCGCCATCCCAGCCACGAGAGCCAGGGCTGTTGCCCCACTGTCGCTCCAGGCAGTGGGTCAGGAGGCAGAAGAGATAGGCTCATCCAGTAGGAGGAGAAGCAACCAATCAGAACAACCCCTTACCCCCAACAGCCAATCAGGAGAGCACCCAGCCCCCCACAGCCAATCCGCGTCCTTAGCTTTTCGGGAGTCGGGAAAACGTTGGGCAGTGCTGGAAGGGGATTGGCTAGGGGGCAGCCAATGACAGACCAGTTCCCGCAGGAGCCCCTAGGGGGCAGGCGCTGGCACGACCTTGCCTGGCGCAGGTGGACGCGGTGTCATTAATGTGGAAAGAATTGAGCCGTCAAGCAGGCCGCGCGCGTTAGCGTGTCCTGACAGCATATTAGTCCCGCGGCCGCCGGCCCATTCACACGTCTCCGTCCCCGCCTGGGGTATTACGAGGAAAAATACGACAGCGTAACCGCAGGGAGACCCTCGGGGGCGACAAAAGTTGGGGGAAAAGGCAGCTCTAATTGCAGCCGATACAAACCAGACCTTGCGGAGCAGGTGATGCTGCCCGGGTGGAAGCGATCATTCCAGTGCACAAAACCGCACGGCTGCCCCATGGCCTCCCCGCTGTCATGGCCCAAGGGGGCAGGGCAGCTGGCACTGCTCTTTCCCCACCCCGGGGTCTGCTTTCCAGCCCTCCTGGGGAGGTTGGTTGTGCCCAGCCTGACCCCTGCCTCATCTGCACCCCACTGTGTCCCTGCTGCAGTCCTCTGGCTCCATCACACCCCCACCGCCAGCATCAGGCTGCGGGCACCAAAGCAGGGCACAGGGTCCCTGGGCGTGCCGGAGGAAGGGGTGTGCTGGGGCACCTCCAGGGCTGGGGCTGCTGTGGCTTTGGGCTGGATGACGAATCCCTGGAACGGGACCAGAAACGGGGTGCACTAAGACAATACCCAGCTGAGCGGGGCTCTGACCTGCGTGGCTCTGAGCCCCGCTGCAAGGCTGTGAAGTCCCGACCCGACTGTCCCCTCTCTAGAATGGGCCCAGCCCAGCGCCTGGCACCAGGGGCCACTTTGAAGCTGCCTCCAGGTGAGCCCCTGGAAACGCACGTCAGGAAGCCGCCAGCCCCGGCCCCCCGGGCATGACCCAGACACTGGGGACATCCTGGCTGCAGCCTTCCCCCCTTCCCCAGCTCCAAGGAGGAGGGGCAGTGCCCCCCCTTCCCCAGCTCCAAGGAGGAGGGGCAGTGCGGTAATCAGCTCTGAATAGCTCCTGCCCCAGGGGGGAGGCTGGGAGCTGGGGCTGCCCATTGATATGCAAAAGAGCCGGGACCCAGCAGCTGGCGCCGGGTGCCCTGCCCTGCCTCCGGGCACCCAGGCCAGACATCTTGCTAACTCCGGGAGCAAGCAGCCTGGCTGTCTCATGCGCCCCGTGGCCCGTCCTGGCTCTCCATCTCTGCCCAACGTGCCATGGGCTTTCGGATGTGCTCCCAGACCCACTGACCAAAGTCTGGGCAGGAGTCACGCTGCCCACAGGTCAGGAGACGGGGACAGCAGGTGCTCGCTATGACCATGCCTGCCACCAAACCCCCCCCCATCCTCCAGGAACTGCTCCCCCTCATGCCCCTCTGATAATAACCGCACCGGGTGCTTCAGACCTTCCCCACCATGAACAGCATCCCTGGGCCTATGTCTTGGCAGGCTGGTGCATGCTCCAGGAGCACGTCTACACTTGTGTTTTAAAGTGCAGTAGACTATTTTACTGCGCATGAAGGCATCACGCAAAAACTGTGCCGTTATGCTAATGTGCAGTAAAATAGTCTACTGCACATTAAGCATCACTAAAAAAACGTGCAAATGCCTAATACCTCACACTGGAGGTACTACATTTAATGCGCATTAAAAAAGTGCATGAATGCACATGTAGACACAGCCCAGGGGCACAGCCTCTTGGAAGAAGGGGGAAGGAAGAGGAGCAGAGCAAGGGCCGCAGGCACGTTGGCGCAGGCAGGCTCAGTCCGTGATTTCGGAGGCCCTTCTGCCCCAGCCCCTGTTCCAGAGAGATGTTTCCTCTGCCCCCGACCCCGAGGCCACGCTGACCACAAGGCTTTTGCAGTGTTTACATCTGAAGCCAGCAGCCTCCTGCCAGCTCCCTTTGTCCGTGAAGCCGCTCATGCTGGGGCTTTATGGCTATGAGTCCTCAACCTCCCGCCACAAGGACCGCCACGGGGCAGGGGCAGGGAACCCTGCTCCCTCGTTAGGCCGCACATCTGCAGCCGTGCTAGGCCCCCTCCACGGCTCCCTCTGGGAGCAGAGCCTGGCAGGGCTAGAGTGCCCTGGTATCCTTGTTGGAGGAGCAGGCCCTTTGAGCTCCAGCGAGAGCAAAGCAGGCTCCTTTTTCCCTGCCGGGAGCAAAGGCAGGCAGGCAGGCGGGGAAGACTGAGGCCTGTGGGTCAAGGCTCTGCCCACGCTTGATGCCGACAGGCGCCATGGAGCATAATCCCCCTGGACAGCGGGCACGGCCAGGCTGACAGGCTGCGAGGGCAAGGACAGCCTGGCATGCCACGGTCCCCGCAGGGGAAGCGTTTTGAGGGTTATTCTAGGCAGCCGGACGGATGCATCCCCCCGCAGCAGCCCCCGTCGGCGCGCGCCTGGCTGCCGGATTGAAGTCTCTCCGGTGTGTTTGCTTTCCAGAAAGTCGGAGCCTGCAATTACCGAGCTGAGAACGCATAATTAAAAACACGGCAATGGCAGCCCGAAGACGAGCGTGTTAACCCTTTGGGGGCGGCGGGGGGGACGGTGCCAGGCACCGGCACGTTCTCCTCGGCGAGCAGAGGCAGAGCGCTAAAGGGTTCATGGGAACCGTGGGCCCAACCCTGGCTGTCCCCGGCCATCCCTGTCATCTTGCACCAAACCCACTCCCTGGGGTGGACCCTCTCCAGACACAGGAGTGACCACCCTCTTGGACAACCCTCCTCGGACAGTCCGGCTCAGAGCCCCATCCTTCCCGCAGGACCTTCCTTAGGGGGGTCCCAATCTGCCCATGCCTCAGAGACCTTCAATGCCAGGACACGAGCTCCCCAGGGCCGAGATCATGCTCTGCTCCCACCCTGGCCTGGCGACACTCTGCCAGCCCCCACATCCACACTGCCCATGCCCCTTCAGAGCCAGGGGAAGGCAGAGACCCACACGCCTGATGCCCGTGGGTCCCCCGTTGGCAGGACGGGGGGGTGGCATGCGTGCCGGCTGGCCCATGTGCAGCGCCGGCGTGGGCAGGCCGGCGCTGCGGGAGCCCAAGCCGCTTGTCACCGGGCGGGTGGTGGTGATTACTCATCCTGGAACAGCTCGGTAATTATGTGTGAGGCAAGATCCCACACAGTATGTTGGCACTTCTCTCCCAGCTGCCCCCAGACGGCCGGAGGTTACGCTCCCCTGCCCGCAGGCAGGGCCGGGTGAGGAGGAAGCCCGACGGTGTCCTGCTGTGGGCCCAAGACAGCCCAGCCCCGGGGCGGGGGCAGCAGGGCAGGGCCCGAGCAGGGAGAGCCGGGGCCAGCCCCGGGGGCTGGCACCGTTCCACTTGAAGGGCTGAAGAGGCATGGGCTGTGGCACCTGCTCCCGGCGGGGTGCCCCGTACCCAGCTCCACCCCCCACCCCATATCAGCCTGACACCCCCTTCCTCCCCCAGCCAGCAATGGAGACAGCGAGTCCCTCCCTGCTCTAACCACTGCGCTGCACAGCTGACACCTGTATCCCTACCACATGTTCCTATGCACATATGTCAGTGAGTATGTGTCAGAGTGAGTATGTACACACACACATCTACATTTTCCTAAGCAGTAGGATTGCTTGTCAGAGCGGGTTTGTGCACACACACCTGCCTGCATACTCCTATGCATGTAGTAATGTGTGTCAGAGCGGGTGCGCATGCACACACACACACACACACACATACATGCCTGCATGTTTTTATATATGTATGAAAGTCTGTCAGAGTGCACACACACACACGCACGCGCACACACACACACACACACACGCTTGCATATTCCTAAGCATGCAGGAATGCATGTCAGAACAGGTTTGTGCACACGCTCACACACCTGCCTGAATATTCCTATGCATGCAGAAATGCGTGCCAAAGCGGGTGTGCACATGCACATACATAAATGTGCCTGCAGGTTCCTATACATGAATGAATGTGTATCACAGGGTTTGCACACACACGCCTGCATGTTCCTATGCATGTAATAATGTGTGTCAGAGCAGTTATACACACAGGCACATACACAGACACATACATACATATACATGCCTGCATGTTCTTACACATGTATGAATGTGTGTCAGTGAGTGCACACACACATATGCCAGAACGTTCCTAAACATGTAGAAATGTGTGTCAGAGTGGGCTTGGGCACACACTCACATACCTGCCTGCATGTTGCTATGCATGTAGAAATGTGTGCCCAGAATGGGAGCACACACGTGTATACATATATACCTGCATGTTCCTATACGCGTATGAATGTGTGTCAGTGAGTGCACACACACATATGCCAGAACTTTCCTAAACATGTAGAAATGTGTGTCAGAGTGGGCTTGGGCACACACTCACATACCTGCCTGCATGTTGCTATGCATGTAGAAATGTGTGCCCAGAATGGGAGCACACACGTGTATACATATATACCTGCATGTTCCTATACGTGTATGAATGTGTGTCAGAGTGGGTGCACACATACACACACACACACACACAAACACATGCCTTCGTGTTCTTATGCACATAGGAATCCATGACAGAGTGGGTGCACGCACACGCACATACACACACATGCCTGCATGTTCCTATGTACATAGGAATGCATGTCAGAGAAAGTGTGCAGGTACATCTAGACAGCTGCGTGCTCATGTGCATATATGCCCACGCCAGAGTGGGTGCACATGCCCATATATCCATTGCTTCACACACAGGGAGGTCTTAGACGGATGCCTGGCCTGAAGACAGGACAATGGGTTGGTCGGATTGCCGATCTCTGCCGCGCTGGATCCCAGGGTGCTGGCGCGTCACGGCGGGTGCAGACAGACAGGCGGGCGATACCAGCACGAACCGGTGCCGCTGCATACGGCTCCAGCGTTCCTAGTTCCTCCAAGCGCTCCTAGACCAGCGTCAGAGGAGATCCACCACTCTGACTGCTTCGTCCAGGTTTGACTACGGGTCAGGTAGCTGATGCCGGCAGGCGAAAGGACAGACCTCATACGCACAGCCGAGCAAGGAGTTCCTCCTCGCCTTTTGAAATGGTCTGTCCACAGCTAGTGCAGAGGATGCAAGGGCTAGAGTAGGCCTGTGTGCGCACGTGTGTCTCGAGTGCAAGAGCGCCCCAGTCCACAGCCTCCCCTAGCACCAGGTGAGCACCTGGGAACCTCCACTGTGCACAGCCCTCCTCTCTCATGCAGCCAGTTGTGCCCTCTCCGCCCTCTTCACACACATCTGACACAGCTGTACCTCCCCCCATCATGTGTGCGCACACACAGCAGCACCCCCAACCCCCCACATGTGCACACCCACCCTCCTCCCTCTCGCACTCTCCTACACACACACACGCACACGCAGCCTGCCCGCGTGGGCTCAGGGCGACAGCCCTGCACACTGCCGCTGGCTCCGCTGAGCGCAGAGGCTGCCCAAGCCTGTCATTAGTCATCAGGCCTGCCCGCTCAGCCCTCAGCTCCGCTTCCCCGGGATGCCTCCCGAACCGCCCCAGCCCTGCGGGCACTGGTCTGCGGTAACCCAGGGGAAGCCTCCTCTGATGCATACGGGGACACGGCAGCAAAAAACACTGCCCACGGGGCCAGGCTCTGCGGGGAAGAGGTCTGTGTGGGCAGCCTGGAAAGGGGTCCCTTCTCCAGCGGGTTGGTGGCATGGCCCACCTCCGCTCGCAGCATCCCAGAGGCTTGCCCTTCTCTGTGCCCTCCGGTTCCCATCCAGCCGCCAACCCCAAATGTGCAGGAGCCCACCTCTGGACCACACTGGGTACCACAGGCAGCAGAGACCAGGGGATGACATAAATAATCCCCGCGGACTCGGGCATGGGCTATCTGCTTTTGTCCCCCTGGTTTGGGTCCCTGGGCAGGTTCCCGTTGGCAGCCCTAGCTCGCATCCGGCTGGGCCCGGGGAGGGGAGGGGGCATCTTGCTGCCGGCCCCGGCTCTTTCAGCGGCCAAGCCAATGACCCCGTCTGCGCAGGGGCCAGGCGGAGGCGCGGCAGCCCCCAGCCTTTTGTTCCGTCGCCTTTCGTCTCCGCTTGGCTTTCAACAGCTGGAAAGCGAGCTCCGGGCCGCACAGATGCACCCTCCCCTCCCCTCCCCGCCGGCCCCGTCTCCCCCTCGCTCACCGCACGGCGCGGGGGGCAGCGGATCCGAAGGGCCGGAGCACAATGCGCGGACCCAGGGTCAGGGGTGAGAACAGCAATAAGTGGCTTATGCCTTTTGTGAAGAGGCTGAACTGACAGCCCGGCGGATTAACAAAGACGTCCTCTGTTCCCGGGCAGGTCATGTGGAAAGCGCTGAGCCGACCCCTGTCACTTCTCTTCTTTGCAAGAGCAGACGTTTGTTCAGAGCGAGTGGGGAGGCGAACGCAGGCGGGGAGGAGGGGCAAGAGGCTGGGGCTGGAGCCGGAGCCGGAGCCGCGAAGCCAGGCGCACGCGCCCGGGCGGGCCAAGGAGCGGCCGCCGCAAGGCAGAGATGAGGGGAGAGGAGGGGGCACCGCGGGGAGCTTGGGACAAGCAAACTGGGCCAGGGTGGCAGCGGGGCTGGGCACGGCTTGTTCTTGCAGGGCTTTGCCACCGATTCACCAAGCAGCCTTAGGCACATCCCTTGTTCGCCTTCCATCCCCTGACCTGTGTACCATGCATTGAGCTCCTGGGGGGCAGCCAGGCTGCCAGGGCACCACCCCGGGATACGCCCTCCCATGCCAGACAAACAGCAGGGAAAGGAGCCAGTCCAAGAACTCATCTTAACCCCGAACCTCCTCCAGATGTGCTGTCCCTAAGGCCTGGCACTGCTCCTGTCTCCTCAGGGAAGCACCCCGGGTCTCCTTCCACATCCCATCAGCATCCCCTAACGCCTGGAGCCAGCTAGTTGCGCGCCCCGAAGCCAGGCCAAGGCGCAAGGATACTCGGAGCAAAATGCCCCCCACGGAGGTGATGCCGCGGGCCCGCCTGGGCACTGCTGGAAACTCCCTTATGCCGCGAGCGGAGCAGATGGGGCCGTGGGTGACGTGGCAGACAGACGCTGATCTGCCCACCCCATCTTCCCACTGCCCACCGCAAGCTGCCACTGGCTGTCTGGGCACCTGTCTGCACCCGGGTCCCAGTGACACGGGGCTCGGGTGGGAGCCCCGTCCTGTCCTCCTGATGGGGAGTGGGGGGAAGGGGGCAAGGTGGAGGGGATGGGTGGGTTGGAGGGTCCATCCTCAGGGTGGGCAGCAACTGTGGCCAAGTCTACAGTCAGGGCACCAACACCTCCCCCATGGCCGTGGAGGGGAGCTGGCGAGAGACAAGGCCAAAGCTGAGCAGGGCTCAGGGCTTCCCCTGCATCCTGGGATGAGCCAAGGCACCGATCCACCTCCTGCCATGTGCTCCCCTAAGGATGGACCCCCCAACCCACCCATCCTCTCCCTCCATCTCACAGCCTAACACCCCCACACCCATCCATGGTCAGGTTTGGGGGCACTGCCCCATTGCAGCATGGCCCCCAAGTTCCTCCAGAGCTAACAGGCAGAGAAGGGACAAGCAATCAGCTGGGCGCCATCATTAGGTTTCAGAGTCAACACCGTCCTGGGAGTACACGGGGCCATTCACCACCCATGGAGAGGAGCACTGTTGGCAGCAGTGGCACCTCCTGGGCAGCCCCTCGGCTCCTCCCCATCGCAGACACCGGCTCGACGTGCTCCAGTCTCACCCACCCGGGCCCACGTGGACGGAGCCCTACAGCCGGGACAGCACGACCCCTCGGGGCCAGACCCACGGGTGGGAGGATCAGTCCCTAGCCCAGCATGGACCTGCTCTGGGGCGGGCTCCCGGCCACACACCTCTCACCTGGTCTCCACCTGCAGAACCAGCCCCGCTCGGGCCACGGCACGGACGCACGGCCGTCTCCACAGCCCCTGGAGGAGCCTGCCCGGTTAAATACCCCAGCCCTGCCCAACCAGAGCCCATGGCAGCCTCATGCCAGGCACCACCCTAAGATCCCAGGAGGGGATTTCACGCTGGAAACCCCCTCCCCACCCAGCAGCTCATGTTCGCGTGGTCTCTCCCTCCCTGGGGGCCGAGGGTGGGGCAAAGCCAAGGACGCCGAGAGCACGCCGGGCCCACCCCATCCCACAGGGAGCAAGGAGCAGGCCAACCAGCTGCAAGGTGGGCAGCAGGCTGGTAAACTGAGGCACAGGAAGTGTCAGCCAGGGAGGACTTTCCACTCGGTGCTTCCAGCTCAGCCTGCGAGCTCCTGGGGACACAGACTGCGCCGTCACGCCTCGCACGGCAGACAGCCCCAACAAGGCGCCAGCCATGCTGCCGGTCCGTGCCTCAGTTTCCCCGAGGAAGCCTGAAGCAGGCCTGGTTGTCCCGGCTCACAGCCTGGGCCCAGCCCCTCAAGCCGCAGGCTGGGCCGAGCGGGGAAGCCCCACGGGTGCCCCCGGCCCCGAGGACACGCAGCTCCCCTGAAGTCAGCTCAGGGCCGGGCTCCGACCGTGCCGCCCAGCCCCGCACCAGCCTCACCCCCCGCTGCTCCCCACGGCGCCTGGTACCGCTCCCAGCTCCGGGCACACTCGCGTGCTCAGTGTGCAAACACCCATGCCCACTGCACATGCACGCACCTGGCAAATGCTCTCATGCGTGTGAAGGCACACACACGTCCTGTACACACACACGCTTGTGCCCTGTACGCATATACACACCCACACTTGTGCCCTGTACGTATATACACATACACACACACATTCCCTGTACATGCATACAGACTTGTGCCCTGTACATACACACACACCCATGCCCTGTATATACCCCCCCATACATACACACTCACACACACGCTTCTACCCTCTATGCATACACACCCACATTTATGCCCTGTGCACACACAAACACAAACACTTGTGCCCTGTATGTACACACACACTTATTCCACACACATACTTACTCCCTGTACATACATACACACTTGTGCCTTGTACATTCACACACACGTTTGTGCCCTGTATGCATATACACACACACACTTGTGCCCTGTATGTACATACACACACACACACACACACTTGTGCCCTGTATGTATATACACACACACACACACACACACACTTATTCCCTGTACATACATACACACCCATGCCCTGTACATACACACACGTGCATGCATGCACATGCGCACACACAGAGGCTTGTGCCCTGTACACACACGACACCCATGCCCTGTACACACACACATTTGTCCCCTGCGCACACACGCACACACTTATTCCCTGTGCATACGTACACACTTGTGCCCTGTACATCCCCGCAAGGGAGGCGGGCCGAGGTCTCAAGGCAGAGGCATTACAGCAGCCATGACGCCCCTCCGCCCCCAGCCCAGGAGAGGCTTAGCCTGCCCGCTCCTGGCTCCCGCCCGCCATCCCGACTTACAGTGAGCCCTGGCGCTCGGCTAATCCGCAGATTAAACCTACGCCATCTGCACGGGGCAGGCTAATGCCGGATAAGACCTGCGGCCAGCGCCCCGGGCAGGGCTGCAAAGCTGCCCCCCACCAGCCCCTCACAACCCTCCCTGCTTGGGGTCCCCAGCGGCTCCAGCCAGCACAGGGAGCCTGGCATCAGAGCCAGAGAGGGGTTTGCCCAGGCACTGCCAGGGACCCCTGCTGCCCATAGCCCCCAGCGCCCCTCTAGGGCCGGGGCGGGGGGGGCAGCACCCGCTGGAGGGGTCCGAGCTCTGCCCTGGGAGCTGGGAGGGGCACACCTCCCCCTCGCCGCGCCAACCGGCTGCACCTGGTTAATGACTTTACGAGATTAGGAGCCTCTTTGTGAGGGCCGGAGATTAGAAGCTGCAGCCGCCACCAGAGCCCGGTGCCCTGCGCCCCCCGCCACAGCTGCTGGAGGGCCCGGGGGGCCTGGAAGCTGTGGCCAGGCCAGGGGTCACTGCGCTATCACCCCTCGCTGGTCCTGGGCAAGGTGGCAGGAGTGCGACCGATGCAGCACCAACGCCACGGCCAGCTGCCACTGCCTGCTCAGCAAAAAGGACCGTTCACTCTGAAGCCTAATGATCGCACTCAAGTATCCAGATGGACACAACGGAAACATCCAGCCCCCGCCCCTGTGCCAGCAGCCCGCTGCCCGGGCTCTTGCCCCCCAACATCTGTAGTTCTGCCTCCAGACGCAGCAGCCCAGCTGGAGACGTTGTGCCCAGCTTGCAGCGAGCGTGGGGCTGCTGAGCGCGGGGGGGGAGCAGCCGGGCCGGCCGATGCTGGGCACCGGAGAAGCCCCTCTGGGGAGAGGGAAGCCCCGGGGGTGATGCCGTGCTTGGCGCTACAGGGCCAGGCATTCGCTCTGCACCCGAGCTGGGGAAACTGAGGCAGAGACGACACAACTCGGCCGAGGCGGTGGCAGCCATGCCCAGCCCTGGCACGCGCTCCCTTTGGGAACGCCAGCTCCAGAGCCCTGGGTTGCTGGGAGCCGCCCCAGGCACGCGGCCAGCCTGTGCCCGGAGCCAGGCAAGGCTCTGGGAACGGGCCCAAGCCGTCCCCATGCCCCGAGCCGAGGCCACACACGGTGGGAGAAGCTGCGGCCTTCCCCACCCCAGCTGGCAGCGAACAATCGGCCTCATTCAGGGCCCGCCGCGGTGGCCAGCACGGAGGGGACAGAGCCAGAAGCCAGGCTGCAGCCAGGCCACGAGGGCTGCCCACGAGCCGTCTCCAGGAAGTCCGTCTCCTCCCCCCGAGGGAAGCCAGGGGCAGGGAGCTGCACTGGCCCCCGGGGCCACAGCTGGCACGCATCCGGGCTCTCTGCCGGGGGTCACAACGCCCCCGGGACGGCTCCGGCGCAGCTCAGACACGGCTGCCTGCACGACAGGGGAGTTGTTCCCTCTCCCATCTCACCTGGACCCTGGCCACGGCAGGGCAGGCCGGCCAAGAGAGCTCGGGGCTGGCCCGCGGCCGAGGGCTGGCCCACGCCGGCCAGCACGGAGCAGCCCGGCAGGAGCCAGGGCAGCGAGAACAACCTGGCCAGGCCCACCCCCCCAGCGGTCAGCGCAACCTCATCCATCACCACGGGACGTGGGTGGGTGTGCATGAGAGAGAACAGGCCATCTCCAGCTGTCAGCGTGGAGGGGCTCCTCGCCCGCCCTCCGAACCCACTCCCCTGCCCAGCACCTCAGCAGCGCGGGGAGGGGAGAAGGGAGGCACTTCCCTCCCACTAAGCTATGTCAGGACTTTAACGGGGGAAGGGGGTGCATCCCAAAGCCGGGGAGTCATCGGGGAAGGCAAATGGGACACGGTCCAGGCTGCAGGACCCAGCCCCGGAGGTACGGGATGCTGCTAGCAGCTGGGCAAGCAGCATCCAGCATGGACACGAGCTCGGGAGATGCTCCCTGTGGATTCACGGACGAACACATGCACACCAACATGCATCAAAGCAGAGCTGCACCCCCAGGGTCCACGGCAGCTGCCCTCCCCGCATGCCACGAGGGAAGGCACAGCCCTACCATACCACGGCAGCCATGCAAGCGGGCAGGGAGGAGCAGAAGTGCCCCGAAGGTCCAGGAAGCAGCAGCGTGTGCAACCACGCACGCGTGCACAGAAGCCGCGCACGGCTGTCGAGGAAGGGAAGCCGCATTATCCCCCTTTGCACGCAGAGCTGAGCAGGAACCAGCACCCGGCCCCACACCGGAGCTTTTAACCTCCCCGAGGACGCGCAAGGACCAGCCGGACTTGAGCCACTTCTCCGGGACACCCCCGTCGCGCTGCCGGAGCCTCTGGAGGCAGCTGAAGTGCAGCCCACCCCAGCTGGAAGCCCTGGTCCCAGCAACGCGGTGACCCCAGGGGACCGGGCAGGGGGTGGGAGGCTGCCTGCCTCTCTCCGGACTCGGGGACCACGAGCAACCCCCGCCCCGGCATTCGAGTCTCCCTGTTGCCAGCAGCCTGCGCGGTGGGAGGAGAAGGGCTCACGGCAGCCCGACCGTAGCCCCCGCAACAAGCCCCAGCTCCCACCAGCCAGTGTTGGGGAGCCCCCGTCCCACACACCTGCCAGGACACAGCTGAGCCCCCTGCTCTGGGGTTCCTAAACCACCGGGGCTGACCAGCTCTGGGTGAAGCCGGGCAAAGTTGGTGCTGAAGTTGCCGACTGCTGGGCTCTGTAGGACCTGCATCTCCGTGCCTGGCCCCCACCATGATCCCAGGAGCAGAGGGGGGGTGCCAACAGCCCCCCCAAGCAGGACCCACCCCCACGCCCTGCCCGTGCGTCCCCCCTACCTGGCTGTGGCCGTGGGGCGTCTGCGGGGCAGCGAGGCGCGCAGCCGGCGCGGAGCTCCAGCGACTCCGGGGCTGGAGGCGAGGGGAGGGGGGCAGGGGGCTTCCTGGGCCGCGCTGGGAGGAGGGGGGTCTCCAGGCTGCCACAACAAAGCCCCCGCGACAACAAAAGCAGCATCTGGCCTGGGCAGGCGCTGCCTGGAAATTGCACGGGAAGGGGCGATTAGCAGAGTCATCAGCGCGCGGGGGGCGGAGGGGAGGGCACCACCCCTTCTCCGCTCCCCGGGCCCGGTGCAGGGGGCGGAAAGCACCTGTTGCTCGTGGGGGCTGCCCGGGGCACAGGGACGGCGTGCAGCCTCCTCCACAGCTGCACACCTGGCTCCACCGATCGGCGCCCCCAACCCGGGACCCGCCGTGGGAGCCCCGCGTGGCCGGACTGACGGATGCTGGGCGCACGGTGGCGGCAGGTGTGGGCGCAGCTGGGTGCCCGGTCTGCAAGGCGGTGGCTGGTAGCCGTGCACGTAGCGGTGAGCACCTGCTTGCTGGGGCCTGGGGGCACGGGACCAAAGCCCAAGCTCCCGGAGGTGCCCACGAGCCGGCAGGGACACTGAGGCAGCAGTTGGCCAGGCTGGAGCGAGCTCAGCCTGTGCGTAAGGAAAGCGTGGCCACCCTCTGCACGGGCACTGCCTGGGTGGCAACACAGTGCTGCAGTGGCTGTGGGGAAGGCAGGCCCCAAAAAGAGCTCAAAAGAGCCCCCCGCCTCTCCTCCCGCCAGCGGGGCCACGCAGCACCCCCCCTGCATGCTAGCTCTTGCATTCAGTGCCATGCCACTGCCTACTCCCCTTCCCCTTAATAACCTCCCCAAGCATCTTGCAGTGACATGACACCCTCTCCCCCCTCTTCCTGCAGCCTGGCTGGCACGGGGAATGTGGGGCGTGGGTGCAGCCGGGGCACCAGGCCTGGGATGCACTCCCTTTCAGGGCTCCGAGTCTGGCAAGTCGTCATCATCCCAGAGCTGCTGGGTTTGTGCTGCTCGGTCCATCCCTGCCTCGCCTGCCCCACGGCACCGAGCACCCCAGACTCAGACTCCATCCCCGGCAGCCAGGCCACGGCATCCCTGCACCCCCTGCGTGACCGGCTGGTTGCATGGCCACTCGATCCTGCAGTCAAGAACGAGCCGGCAAGCTTGCAAAAAAGGCAAAGGCTGAAGCAGGTGCCCCTGTCCCCAGCCACCAGCTGCTCGCGCGCTCCTACTGCCCCCTTGCTCGCTTCCCACCCGGGGAGATGCTCGTCATGGAGGGTCGCAGCTGCCGGGCTGGCAGGGAGACGAGCCGAACGAGCGCCACAGGGATGCAGAGTGCAACAGTGCTTCGGACCTTGTATGCCCCGACACACACACACACGCTGTCTCCGAAAACCCGGGTGGTCACATCCGGCTCAGTCTCAGGTCTGCTCCTGAGAGCAAAGATGGCACAGCCCTCGGCTGGCGGGCCCTGCTGATGCCCTAGGGTGAGACAGCGGCGAGGTGCCCATCTCGCTGCCCTCTGGACCACATACCCAGGCAGGTTTGATGCTCGGACAGGATGCTCCTATCCTAGCCCCATCACTCGCCGCACCCCAGAGCGACCCCCATTGCTCTCCCAGCCCGTGAGCAGTAAACCTTAAAATCTGTTAAGTCGGCCTTCGGCCTCCGAGAAGCACGTTCCTTCTTTCTGGTCATGGCAGCGGCTTTGAGAGAGCGGCGCACGCAGGCACAAATCTGTCCTCTTAATTATTTGCATGTCGAGGCGCTACTTGGACATGTCGGCGCTGAAAGGAGAGTGTAAATATTAATATCCGCCCAGGAGAGCCGCGCTCTGTGCCGTGTTCGGGGTGGCAGGAACTCAACCTTTTGTCCCTGCAGAGAGTTCAAATGAGGAGGAAGACAAAAGCAAAGGACTCCAAGGAGAGGTCAGGTCGCTATCGGGTGCCCCCCGCGCTCCCATCACAGCACTTGCCCACCGAGAGCTGGCTTCGGCATGATCCCCATGGGGAAACTGAGGCACGCTAGGTGCTAGCGACGGCCTTTCACCCCCTGCCGCAACTTCACGTGTCAACGGGACGCGCTCCCGCCACCCAGAGAAAAGCAACAAGACAGCGAATGAGACAGGGGAGCCAGGAGGAGGTCTCTGCAGACTGCACCGGTGCAAGCTGGAAAGTCGAATTCGGAGTGGGCTGTAACCCTGCAGATCCAGACCCAGCCTTGCACCGGCTTTGCGGCGCACTAAAAGCTCTGTGCCCTGCCGGCTGTGCCCCACGCTCCCCATCCCTCCAGGGCCCCAAGCAAAGGGGCTCTGCGCCGAGGCACGGCCCTGCTTTGAACCTCTGAACCTCCTCTGCTTCCTCCCACCAGCCGGGATTTGGTGTCACGGCCCCGGGACCCGGGCAGAGCTGGCGCCTGCCGCCACCGACAGCTGGTCACGCTCCAAGGGTAACGAGTCAATTCTGCAGCAGCTCCACCGGCCAAAATCACCGCCGGGACCCGGTGCCGCTCAGGGAGGGCCGTGCTGCTTCCAGACCTCCGTGCCTTGCACAGGTGCCGATGCTCAGAGCGCACCCGGTGACATCCCTTCCGCCGCAGACCCAAGGCAGGGGCGACCGTGACCCCAGCAGGCCCTGATGGACAGCGAGCTGGTGCATCCTCAAGCCAACTCTCAGGGGGCAGGCCGGTGGTCTCGCAGGGACGGGGGGCACAGGGCAACAGGTGGGCAAAGCCTGGGCCAATGTCACCGGAGATGCACTAATCCTTTGTCTCCAGCTCCCTCAGCCCAGCACCTTTCCCAGCCAGAGATGGGCTGCGTGTCTCCTGCCAAGGACGCTGTGCTCCCTGTATCCGATACAGGGGACACGAGGAGAACGGGAAGGCTCTGAAGTCAGGCGTTCAGGTATTAGCTCCCTGGGGTCTGTGTGGCATGACAGCCGGCGCCCGGGCAGAGCCTGGACTAGCACGCAGCCCTCCTGGATCCCAGCCCGGTGCCTCACTCGCTGTCTGTGCTGTGCGCTTTGCAGATCTGCCCAGGTATTTTTAAACGAGCAAAGGAAGAAATAACCTAAAGAAACAGAGATTTCCCCAAGCGGATCCTCGTCGGGTGCCCCCAAGCCACGTTCAGGGTCAGATCTTGCAGCCCAGAAAGTCTCTCCGCTCTCCAGGGGAGTCGGAGGCTGCCCGCGACACCGTGGCTGGGTCCGTCCTGCATCCACTCTGCCTAAATGCCTGCAACGATGGTGGCACCCCGTGCTCCCTGCGAGAGGTGGGGTGGTGCAGTGGGTAGGGCCCTCACCTAGCTCGGCCTGGGAGAGACAACTGCCCCCACCTCTACTCCAGCATGTGAGGCTTTGGTCGAGCCCCAGGGCTCGGCCACACAGAAACACTATCCCAAACTAAGGTCAGGGGCCAGCTGGAAGCAGAATGCTGCTCCTCCTCGCTACTGACTCCCCATGTGACCTTGGGCAAGTCACTTCATCTTTGCGCCCTATCTCTATGGCAGGGGTAATGGCGCTGCCTGTCACAAGTGGGTGCTGGGAGGAGAAACGTGGCAGAAGGGGTGACACAGGTCGGGGGGTGGTACCAGGGCGCAGGGAAGTGCAGGGGATGCGCAGTGGCAGGGGCAGTGTGGGAGGGTCTGGATCTTGGGCAATGGGAGGTCACCCCTGGGGCCAACAAATATGTCACGTCCTGCCTGTCCCCTTCGCCAGGGCACTGGAGCGGAGGTGAGCACAGACTCACACAACATGAAGGGAGCTCAGGAGGTCACATCTTGTGCAACCCCTGCTCCAAGCAGGACCAGCCCCAGCTACATCATCCCAGCCAGGGCTGTGTCTACCCGGGTCTTCAAAACCTCCAAGGATGGAGAGTCCACCACCTCTCTGGGGAGCCTGCTCCAGTGCTTCCCCACCCTCCTCCTGAGAAAGTTTTCCCTAATATCCAACCTCAACATCCCGCACTGCAAGTTGAGCCCATTGCTCCTCGTCCTGCCATCTGCCCCCACTGAGAACAGCCCAGCTCCATCCTCTTTGCAGCCCCCGTAATGGGAGGCTGCTATCAAATCCCCCCTCCGTCTTCTCTTCCGCAAACAAAATAAGCCCCGTTCGCTCAGACTCTCCTCATCAATCACGTGCCCCAACCCCTTCAACAACTGCAGAGCCTCTGCTGGGCTCTCTCCAACGTGCCCATATCCTTTCTGTAGGACCTGGGTAAAGCTGGCAGATGAGAAGCACCAGGTGGATGCAGCCGCCAGCTGGGTGAAGGCAAGGTGAGGAGAGCCTCTCAGCTCAGCAACCGCTCAGCCGACGGGCGCAGCACCTGCCTGGTTGGCAGACATCCTGGCAGAGGGGACGCGGGAAGGATGCCCACGGGGGAGGGCTGCCCAGACAGGGGAGAAAGCAGCCCTGGAGAGTCCGACACGAGCTTCCTCCCAGCTCTTCCTCTCGGCTCCCTGCTCCGTCCGCCGGGCATCTCCCACCTCCACTTCGGTGCCGCCCCGACTCCACGGCCAGTTCTAGCCCGGTCTCGGTCAGGTCCACGGGGCTTTGACGGGCGTCTGGGGCAGAGGCTAAGGCCACCTCGAACCAGCGTGACACCGCAGACGGCTGCGCGAGCATCCGCCGGAGGACGCTGGGCCGGCTCTGCTCTCCGGGGCAGAGGAGCTCGCCGAGACCACGTCCACGGCACGTGGCGGGTGGCACGTCACGGAGGCTGATGGGGAGACCAGGCTCGAGCCCAGGGGAGCTGCGTCCCATGCATCCAAGCCCGGTCCTAGACCCGGGGGACCTGGGAGCAGGGGATGAACATGGGGGATGGACATAAGCAACACCTCCAGGAGACCACGGGGAGCCTTAATCCGCGCCTGGCCGGCTCCCAGATGGTGGTGGGGGCAACCGTCCCTGCTCAGCACCGTGTATCACACGGGGAGCAGCTGAGAACCCACCCCCAGCAGAAATGAGCCCGATCAGTGCCCCCCGCTTGCTCCCAACAATACCCCCCCCCCGCACCCCGGCTCTCCAGGAGGCCTCAAGCGCCCCACGAGCGGCTGCTGGGGGGGTTGCTCCGAGCCGGCAGGGCCTGGGTGGGCGAAGGCCGCATCGCACCAGCCCTTTGGAAATGCAAAGCCTGTTTGTCCTGCCTGGCTCTATTCAGCTCCGGCGCTGAAAGGGGCCGGGCGCAGACAAAGGGAGAGCGCGGAGGCTCCTAGACAAACATGCTCCAAACGGTGCCCAGAGCCTGGGCCGCGCTTTGTCCTCGCGCTGAACAAATAGCCCCATTAATCTCTGTCCGGGCCGCGAGCAGGCGGCTGCAGGGCTGGCCCCGGCGGCTGCGTGTGGGTTGTAATTGTCTCCCGCGCAGGCAGTGACAGGCTGGGTGAGTCATGGAGCAGATGTTGAGCGCAGGAGTTCAAGGGAGAGGAGAAAAGGCCCCGTGCTAATGTCTGTGATTTCTCGGCGTGTCGCAGCGGCTGTTAGGTCAGCGCCGAGGTGCTGTTTACCGAACTGGGGATATTTAAGCAGCTGCTCCCGGCGCATTGGAGGAGGCAGCAGCAGCAGTGGCTGTAACCCGGGATTAAGGAGCGTCTGAAAAGCCTGGACGGCGGCCAGCGCCGGGGAGCAGGCATCTGCCAGCAGCAGAGGGTCGTGCCCAGCCTGGCCGAGTCAGGGCTGGGGGGCAAGCCGGGGGCAGGGGCTCCTTCCCGGGGACGCTCTGCTCTGGCTCCACGCGGCCCCCACGGCGCCAGGCGCTGCACGGTGCAAGAGGGAGAGACCGCGACCCCCGGGAGGCTGCAGGCCGGCCCGGCCCTGCTGTGCGTACAGGGAATGGGGGCACGGCGCGGCCGTCTGGTGCGAAGCCCCGGTCCAGCACCTCCGCATCCCTCCCCTGCTCCAGCCCGGAGGACGCAAGCTGGGCCTTCCCCACCGGCACAAGAGCTGCCTGCGGTCCCCGGCTCCACGGTGCGGGGGCTCGAAGCACAGCCTGGGCGGCGGGCGGAGACCGAAGGCGAGGGATGCTTCGCGCGTGCAGAGATCAGAAAGGAGCCGATGTCGCTGCCCAGCGAGAAGGCAGTGGGGTCAGCCGCCGGGGCCCGCCTGGGAACTGAGCCGAGACCCCCCCCGAGCTCATGCCATAGCTGCCGCTGCGCTCCCTGGGATCAGGATCCGGCCCTCTGCCCGCTTGGGTGGATCCCCAGGCCGCTCCCGGCCCCCCACCCAGGCCGCCCCGGTGCGGGAGAGCGGGCCTCGTCCAATACAAACTGCCTCGGTCTAATTTTAAGCCTCCTGAACACTGAGCCTTTGATTTCGAGCAGGACGTCCCGCCCGGGGCCACAGAGCGGCCGGTGCCAGGCAGGCGCTTGCAAACTTCCCCCGGCCAAGGCCGCCAATGCGTCCTCCCGCCCACCCTGGCTCTCCCACCCTGCAGCCAGGGACCCTTCACCTTCCCCCCCCCCGAGACCTCACTGCGTCGTGCCAGCCCCTCTCCACCCATGCAGTACCCCAGCTACGCCAGCCCTGCCCAGACCAGCGGGGTGGCAGCCAGCAGCCCCAGCCAGCCCGGTCCTCAGCCAAGAAAATAAAAGCAGCAAGCATCACGGAGCTGGCTCCCTTGAAGGTGCAAGAGGCAGCCCGTGCCAGGGGAAGAGGCTGCAATTACCTGCCCCCACTGCGTGCCCCTCCCCAGATAGACACCCCCTTGCAGCAGGGATGACCCCGGAGGCCTGTGAGCGTGCCGCGTGCTGGCATGCAGGCCTATGCGTGGCATCCCTCAGCTTCAGTCCCTCTCTCCCCAGATCAGCTACAGGTTTCCCTCACTTTCTGCTGTACGTGCATTCCTGGAAAACGGCTGCAGTGAACCCCGCAAACGCCTCCCATCTGCTCTCCATCCCTGTGGGTGGGTAGGGGTCCAGGCCTGTCCGTGAAGGACATTAGTGGCTCATCCCTGCGCCCACATCCATCACCCCAGCTCCCCGTGTCCTGGCAGGTAGAGCTGAGACCTGTGGCAGCCAGGAGTTCATCAGCAGCCCCCGGCCAGGGAGACTTGGGCACTGCGCAGTCAGCTATTGGGAGGAAAACAGTGTCCCACGCCGGTAACCACAGCCCGTTGGCCTGGCACGGCGGGCAGGGACTTGCCTGGACCCGCCGGTCTGGGCTCCCCCGGACAGCGGGACGCCAGCGCAAGCCTCAACACGGCTGGCTCCGAGACGAGGCTGTGGACGCAGCCTGTCAACATGCGGCCTGTGGCCCGGGCGCACACGTGTGTGCAAGCTGATGCATGCAGGAGTCAGGCGTTGCACCAGATGTGGGGTCCGGAAGCTACAGGCTGGAGCCCTGGGGAGTTAGGAACCGAAGTGAGCGCAACTCTCAGCCTGCAGCGCTTCCCCGAGGGACCAAAGCCACACGCCTGCGCTGTCCGGCCCCCGGAGCGCGTCGTGTCCGCCTGACCCGGGGCTGGACTCGCCCACCGTGGCCAGGCAGCCCTTCCTGCCCCACACCTGGCAGCCTGGCCCGCCCAGCTGCCAACATCTGCCACCTGCTAAGTTGCTTTCTACGGCTGAGCCCCAAAGCTAAAAGTCCTGGCCTAAGACACCCCACGCGGGCCGAGCACCGCATAATGCCCCCAGACGTCCCCTCGGCCTCCCCTCCCGGCAGCGGCTGCCCACCCCGTGCTAATCCAGCCCATATGGACCAAGCCTTGCTAATCCCTGCCCATATGGAGCCAGACAAAGCCCCAGAAAATCCCCCCCGGGAACCAATCCTGCCTGGGACGGGGGCACGGCCAGGCCTCCCGTGTCTCCAGCTCGCACACCGCCAGCTGCGCAGGTACGCCCGCCACGGGCATCTGAGCCCAGCCCCGTGCCCTGCTTGCTGCCCCATCGGCCAGGCCCCGGGGACTGTGGCGCTGCATCCCGAGACAGGCAGCAAAAGCCAACTCTTGCCTGGGCTGTGGAGGATGAAGCATCTCAAGCCCTGGAGGCACAGCAAGAGATGCAGCACGGGCCAGAGAGACCCGGGACCTCGCGCCTGTCGCCCCACACGCACCGGGATCCTCTGGGCTGGGGCTCAGAGCTGCCTCCTTTGGCTCCCGCCAAGGCAGCGCTCCCTTGGGACTAATACCAGCATGTAAATATTAGATACTTTTGTCTCCTCTGAGACCAATTACACAAATCATGGCAGCTCCCGCAGGACTCCGGCTTCCACTTACTGTATCATCATTAACAGCTTATTAAGGAACAGCTGCTCCAAAAAAAAAAGGGAAAGAGGGAGAAAGAGAAAGAGAGATGCACAGTGATGCTACAGGCTGGGAGCAGTGACCTTCCCCGCCCCATCCCACTGCACCCGTCTCCCCTCCGAGCTCCCAAAGCATCAGCCCGACCCAGAGAGGCAGAGAGACCCTGGACCCAGATCCGCCAGAAACCTGCCCCAGGGAAGCCCAGACCAGGGCAAAGGGTTGCAGCCCTCGGCATGCAAATGGAGCTGGGTGCAGCTCCGAGCATCCCCAGGCATGCGGGGACTGGACTGGCACACCCGCACGCCTCACCGGCAGGCAACGATTTGGGCCCCCGGGCCTTTCCGGTAGGACCTACCTAAACACCCCCCTGGCTGAAAGCAGCAGGAGCTGCTGGCACCCCTCCCGGCAGCGTGGAGGTCTCCCCAAGCTGACCACCGCTGCATTCAAGGGAATTAATTTGGGTTGGCATGGAGCTCTCTGCCCCGCTGCCACTTCCCCAGCGCCCAGGCACCACCGGGAGATGACGGGGAGCCCGGCTGGGGGCCGGGGGCGCAGAGCAATGCCTCGGCGCTCCGGCAGCACGCAGGCTGGGTCTGGGCCCCAGAGCACCACGGGAAAGGATGGCAAAGGAGCCCTCGCCCTGCACAGAGGAAGATCGATGGAGGTGTCTGCCCTGCCCCTTCCCCCCACCCCATGGCACCGTCCCTGGGACACGAGCCCACGGGCAATGCCACGGCAGGGCTCTGGCACTCTCTAGTGGCAGGTCCCGGGCACTGCGCCGGCTCGCAATGGCTGGAAGAGCCGGGGATGGGAGAGGGTGCTGCTGGCTCCCAGGCCCCGTGCCGCCAGCCACCCTGGGGAGACGGCCAGCGAGCCGGGGACACCACTCCCCTCGCTGCAGCCTGCTGCCAAGACACCGCGTGGCTTTCCCGCCGTCCTCACGCCAAGCGGGGCCGGCCCAGGGCTGGGGGAGCTTGCAGAGGGGCTCAGCCCCCCGTCCTCCCGAGGCGAGGTTGCTGTCGTTGAAGCCATCAGATGCGAGAGCCCCGGCCTGCCAGGGAGCCCAGTCGAAAGCCTGGCTTGGGGGCATCTCGCTGGACCCAGAGCGTTTGAGTGCCCGCTCCAAGCTCCCTCGGTTCCCTGTCTCTTGGACCCAAGGGCAGACGAGACAGCGGTCCAGCATGGAAGAGGAGGGGAGGGGGCTCTCTCGACGGCCCCAGCACCAGTCTGACCCCCGGCAAGGGACACTGCCCCCTGCTCAGTCTGGCGGCCGGACGGACGCCGTGCAGCCGTGTGCACGGCAGGGTGGAGAAGGGGTGACTCGCTGCCCCCACAATGCACATGGGAACACCCTCCAGCCACACACGGACCCCAGCGTGCCCGGGAGGAGGACAGGCGTGCGGTACAGAGGCCTCCAAAGCTGAGCCCAGCCTCCTTTTTCGAGGCAGGCGCAACAGAGGCTTCCCACTGCCCCGTGGCACACGTGGCCCCAGCTCCTGCCCGAGGTCTGGGGCCGGTTTGAGGCTGCAGCAAGGCACGAGTGTTGCCAGGCTCCCTCTGTGCAGGGAGCGGGAGCAGGGGGAGATATGCAGGCAGGACCCTGGGCTGGCACGTGGGAGCAGGGGGAGATACATGGGCAGTGCCACCTGGGGTGGTCGTCCCATGGACTCGGCCCCCTCCTCCATAGCGTGAGCCACATCCCCCAGGGCTGCGGCCGCCAGCACAGTGCGGGGAGGTGGCAGCTTCCTGTCTGATTGCTAATTATGCTCGCTACCCAGCGTCAGGCACTTGACGAGGTACTGGTGTGATATGCACTGCTCTGTAATTAGCCATGGCACAATTAACATCTCAGTCGAGTTCGACACTTCGTCCTCCCGTCGCGACCGGCCCCAGGGCCGTCCCAGGATGCTCTGGAGCTCCCATCCCCTCCCTCCGAGGGGGCTAGGGTTGTGGCACTGCCACCCCAGGGCCACGTCACCGACGGCCGGGCAGAACGGCGGTGCCAGGCTGCTGCCTACCTCTGCCGGTCTTTGCAAGCGAGCGACCCCCTGCGTTATCCCAGCGAGAGATTCTCTGGGAATTCAGCCTGAGGAAGGCAAGAGGCTCTGGCAGTGACTTATTGCTCAATAAAAACAAAGCCCCGGCGGCTCCCGGCTGCAGGAGGGGGCCGCCACTGCCGCCAGCCCCTTCTCCTCTATGTCACGGTGTCACAGCCCTGCTAATGAATTCAATGTGTCTCCTGCGCCCCCCCCACTCCCACCCAGACCGATCCACCGCCTTTGCGCACATGCAGCAGCTGCAGCTGCTAAAGCAAAGACCTGCTGAACCGAGTCCAGCGCCAGCATGCAGGATGGGAGCAAGGGAGGGGGCTGCTTGCAGCTCTTTGGAGCAGAGGGGAGCTTGAGGTCCCTGGCTCCCAGCGGAGGGGGCAGCATCCTGAAACTGCACCTAAACCCATACAGCCGCGGCAGGCACGCTGCATCGCAGAGCAGGGCAGGGGCCGGCCTAGGAGAGGAGGTGGAAGGGCTCGGCTGGGTTCCTTTCGCCTGCCCGGTGACACCAGCAGCCTGTGAGATAAATCATGTCAGCAACTTTAAACAATTAGGCAGCTGGCTGCGGGTGGGGGGTGGAATTTGGTTGAAACCGGAGCCAGCAGGAAGGCTCTTGTAGCCAAGGGTGGCTTGGCCCCGGCCAGGGGGAACGGCATCCCCCGCCGTGCCCAGCCACCCCAAAGCCAGGCAGGGCAGGACCCCAGGCTCCGAGCGGGGGCTATCGAGGAATCGTGCCCTGCTCCCCTCTGGATGCACTGGGGTCAGGCCTGGGGTTCCTGTACGCGTGGCTTTAGCCCCTCGTGAGATGCTGCCCCACTATCTGGGCACCCTAGGCATGGCCCATCTTCTGCACATGCCCTGTGCTGGGCAGGGAGGGGCATTTCCTGGGGCTCGGGGGACTCAGAGCCCATAGAAACAAAAACAAAACAAAAGCAGCATCTCTCCTGGCTTCCCCACGTGCCAGCCCAGCTGCTCAGGGACTTCCTGCCCCAGCCAGCCAGGCCTCGGCTAGGGAAAGAGCCGGCTCCATGGTGTGCCGGGGTAGGGGAGGGTTGGAGCCTCCCACCACGAGATGCGGGAAGCTGATAAGAGGCAAAGCCAAGGGCACTGGGGGTGCCCACTCCCACCTGGACCCTGCCATTGACAGCCTCACCCTCTTCCCCACCCATATCTATACAGCGGGGTCCTGACACAGGGTGGGTTAAGCAACATCGCCAAGTCCATGCTGGAAGTCAGAGCCAGGGCCAGTGCTTGACCCGTTTATCCACCGCCCCCCCACCTCCCAGCATGGGTACACCGGGGTGGCACGGTGCCCGAAGCATGCACTGCATGGCTCCCCTGGCTCCAGCAGCTGCGGCAGCTGGATCCAGCGCCTTCCAGCAGCCAGTGCCAAGGGCTTTCCCCAGGGTCACCAGGGGCTTGCACAGGCCAGACAAAGAGTGCTTGTCGCCCGAGGGCACAGCCGGAGCCGCTCGGAGCCAGGGAGCCCACAGCCCCCACAAACCAGTCGTCGCCAACATGCTTCCC
The DNA here is from genome assembly GCF_052110815.1 of Crocodylus siamensis. NCBI lineage: Eukaryota > Metazoa > Chordata > Crocodylia > Crocodylidae > Crocodylus > Crocodylus siamensis. The sequence goes on along the minus strand of NC_143403.1, from coordinate 3,930,309 downwards.
CGGCTGCGGCGAGCAGATGGCCACAGCAGGGCCCCCGGCTACCAAGGGCCTGCTCCGGGAAGATGACCGGAGGCCGTGCTCCACATGCCAACAGAAATGCCCAGCCTCCGGGGCGGGGAGCCTGCCAGGACACCCCAGCACAGCCCCCCAGTACCTCCTTGGACACGAGCCTTTCACTGCTCCCAAAGAGAGGGGGGCACGAGGCCATAGCAGCGGCCCCCTCCACTCCTTTGGGATGCCATCCAAAACCAGCTGGACCCCGACACGTCTGCTCCCGCAATGCCAGGGGAGGAACAGCGGGTGTGGGAGAGAGGCCGGAGGCTGTCACAGGTCAGGATGGTGCAGCTGTGCAGGGGCAGCTGCAAAGCATGCATTTCTCCCAGCCCCTGAGCACGGCCACGGGCAGGCAGCCTTGCCCGGGCAGATCCAGGTGGACCACGCCGGCACAGAGCTGGACCACGACTCGCAGCGCCGCTGCACCACTAACCGGCTTCTCCAGGCCGCAGGCATCCTGTTCTCCCTCCTTTGCAAGCCCCAGCTGCTAGGTTTCAATATTAACCACCCCCAATTCAGCCATGGCTGGAAAGAGCATTCAGGAGCTCCTGGAGCCCAGGCCAGCATTCAGACCAGTGCCCGGATGGGCCCAAGGCAGCCTCCTAGCCTCAAGCTGTCATCTAGTGCTAACCACACACCAATGCACACATCTCCCAGCTGTGCCCAACATGCCCTGGGCTGCCATGGCATCTGGAGCTGGTTTGCAAGCAGTGACCACCCCTGAGGGCAGCCAGTTCTGCCAGCGGGCCGGGGGGCGGAGTGGAACGAGGCCGGGGCTCTGCACACTTGTTCCCAATTCACAGCTCATGGGGCTGCCCTCACCAAGGGCAGGGTGGTGCACGCAGAAACCCACCGGGACCACCCATGGGGGAAAAGCAGCTTGCAAGGTGGAGGCGATGCACCGAACCGCAGAGCTCTCCGGGGCTGGGGGCTGCAGCCCACCGTCATCAGAGCCGACTGGGACCCCAAAACCCAGGGCCACGGAGACCTCAGCAGCTCTGGGTGGACAGGAACGGGCGTGGACGCTGAAGCAGTGAGGGTGCAGGACACTTGCCTGCCGCGGCACAAACATGCCACTTCGGAGAACCAAGACCCCTGCGCCCCGGGACTCGCAACCCGCACCGCCAGAGGCAGGCAGGAGCGGAGAGGGCAGGAAGCAGAGGAGGAGGGAAGAAAGGCAGGAATCCAAAAGGGGGAAAAGAAAAAAGGTGCCAGGAAAGCTACTGTGCTGCAGCCGGGAGGCGCGAGGAACCCCCGGCGAAACCCTCCCCAGATGTGCCGAGCCCCCCGCCAGCATTCCTGCAAGGTAACGCAAGGCCCGGCCCGGCAGGAAGACAATATAAGGCCTATGCGGGCTCCCCTCCGCCAGATGTGCGTTAATAAGGCAGCTGCCCTCGGAGCTAATAAGGTCAGTGACTGGCTCCAGCAAGACGAGAAAACAAGCAGGGTCTTGGCTGCCGTACAGCCCGATTTGGCACTCGCCTCGCTCCGGCTTCCTGAATTCCTGCCTCTCCGAGAGCAGCAGAACGTGGTAAAAAATGTATATGGATAATAACACCATCCCGCCCCCCGACTCCCGTCTCCGTGCCAGCCGACTCGGCCTCTTCCCTGAGCCCCCCAGCTGAAATGAGAGGCTTCCCCTCCACCCCGGGGGAGCCTGGCGTGAAGCCCTGTCCTTAGGGTTGAGCTTCCCGCAGGCTGCATCTCGTTAAAGGTGTGTGGGGGGAAGCTGGGGGGGGTGAGGAACATATGGACCCCTGGGCTGGGAAGCCTTTAAATGTCAGAGGAAGAAGCAGATGTGCATTGTTGGGAGAGAGACACACACACATGCTTCAGATCCGTGCCAGCCGCTCCGGAGGGGGAAACCGAGGCAGCGAGGAGCAGCCAGGACCGCAGGGCGACGCTGCACGAATGAGGTCCCCCCCCAGTGCCATACCCTCAAGCACAGGCCCTCCACATGCCCCCATATCACGGCCTCCCGCGGCACCGAGATGCCCACCGCCGCTTTGGGATGGGCTCACAGCCCAGGAGCTGTGCCCCGGGCACCGGACCCGCTGTGCCAGCCGGCCTCATGCTTTCCCCGCCGTCACACCTCCGAGAGAGCCGAGCCCACGTCCTCCCCCCTCGGCCTCCATCATGGCGCCGGCGACTCCCTTTGTTTGAATATTATAAAGCAAGCCAGATGCCGGCTGTAATCCCCGCAGCTGGTGAGGATTTGCAAACACATTAGGAGGCAGAGCCCCTGGGCGGCAACCACGCGGTCCCGCTCGGGTCTACGCCCCCGAGCCAGGCCTTCCCCAGCCGCTCGCCGCCTCTGAAAGGGGATCCCGGCCCGTAATTGGTGCCGCATGTCCGCATTCGGAGCCGACAAGGTGTCTCTGGTTGCACGTGCGGATGCCGGCGGCCCCGAGCAGGGCACCGGGAAGCCGCCCGCGGGGTCGCCCCTGCCCCGCAGATGAACACGGCGGCCCGAGCGAGGGCCCAGGCCAGGCTCTTGCGCTCCGGGGCAGGGCGCTTGACCTCCCCGTGCCTCGGCCGCTCCAGCTGGAAAACCGGAGAGAAAACAGGAACCTGGCTCCCAGCGCCAGATGCTGCGCCTGGGCCGAGGCGGCGAGGGGAAACGGATGACAGAAAGCAACCCCCGGCCACCTCCCTCCTCCGGAGACCGGCCGGCCAAGGTGTCTTTGGCCCGGCTGCCAGAGGCTGCCCTGCCCCTAGGAATAAAGCTTTGCAGCCAAGCCCCTCCAGCCCTGACTTCCCCGAGCCCCAGCTCTGGTCTCCTCCAGCTCGTCAACAGAAGAGCAAGTGATGACGTTACCCATCTCATCGCCCCCGCGTGCCACAGGCTGCCTGGACCCTAGGCCCCGGGGCTGGCACGGCGAGGTCCCGGCAGGAAGAGCGTGGTGCACGCAACCGGGAGGAGCTTCGGGAGGGGAATTGAACCTACATCACCCCAAAGCCCCGGAGCACGTCTACACCAGAGCTGTATTTGGAGCGGCGCACGTGGCAAGCCTGGCGACGTGCCAGGGGGATGTACGGCTGCAAATTAGGGATGACGCCTCGCAGCCCCCCCCCCGGCAGGCACCAGCGCTCTCCCGGCTGCCTGGCAGGCAGCTCAGGCCGGCGTAATCCTACCCATCCCCACCCCCGCGACTCAAATTTAATTTTGTCTCCCAGCCACGGACATTCATGGGGGAGGCGGGACGGCCTGCTCCGAGGAAGGACAGCGGGGTGCCCTGGGCCCAGCTGGCAGCGAGGCTGTTTAACCCCCCGGGGAGCAGCTCCGAGGAGGCGGCAGAGCCAGCACTCCTGCAGAAGGCTCCTCTTCCATCTCCCCTCGTTGCACAGGCAGAGGGTAAAAGGGGTAAAAGCACGGGCCCTCCATCCTGACAGCTGCACTTGGGTCTGCGTGCCCAGGAGGGAGCGGCTGGGACTAGGGAGCTGAGGCAACGGGGCAGGCGGCGGGGGGGATGCCGGCGGCAGTACAGCCTGAGTAATGGGCACAAGGTGCGGCACGGATACAGCGGTGCCGGGAAGGAGCTGGGCGGGATGCGCACTCACGCAGAGCTGTACCATGCAGCAGGGCAGGAGGCACTGAGAGGCGACGACAGGTGTTGCTTCCTGACCTCGGCCGTTCGCCAGTTCGTGGCAGCCCCGGCCACTTCATTCGAGGCGCTGTCACCGATCCTTCCTCTCTCTGCGCTTTAGGGGGTCGCACATTCGGCCAAAATAAGCTGCGTGGCTGACCACGAGGTCGGCACTCCCCCCGGCAGAAGGGAGGCCGGAGCGGGCAGGGGCGAGAGGAACCCAGTGCTGCTTCTCTGCCTCTCTGGGGGTGGGTTGCTCTGCTGAGCATCCGGCAGCTGTGTCCATGCAGGAACGGGGAGCCTGACTGTGCAAATGCAGGCAGCTCTTCGCCCCGGAGATGGCAGCTCTTCTCCCCAGGCCCCAGACTTGCACGCAGCTGCAGTGGGTCCGTGTGGGATGGCTCCCTCTGGTTGCAGCAAGCCTCGCTCAGGTCTTGGGGGTCAGCAGCGACCTTCCTCCCCACTCAGCCCCGGGATGGCACTAGAGGGCACTGTGCTGCCGGACGTCCCCTCTGACCCGGATCATTAGAAACCGCACAGGCACTTTTCCTAGCAGCCAGGACAATGCTGACACCACATCGCCTCCCTGAAGTCACCTCTGCAGCTAAAACGGCCAGTCATGCCACTGGGAGCCTCACGCTACCAAGGACCCAGCCTGTTCCACCCCAGACCTGGCTGCATTTTCACCGAGAACCCGGCCTGTTCCACCCCATAGCTGGCTGCATTTTTACTGAAAACCCAGCCCATTCCACCGCAGAGCTGGCTGCATCTTCACCAAAAACCCAGCCCGTTCCACCCCAGAGCTGGCTGCATTTTCACCGAGAATCCGGCCCGTTCCACCCCAGAGCTGGCTGCATTTTCACCGAGAACCCGGCCCATTCCACCCCAGAGCTGGCTGCATTTTCACCAAGGATCCAGTTCATTCCACCCCAGAGCTGGCTGCATTTTCACCGAGAACCCGGCCCGTTCCACCCCGTAGCTGGCTGCATTTTTACTGAAAACCCAGCCCGTTCCACCCCAGAGCTGGCTGCATTTTCACCGAGAACCCGGCCCATTCCACCCCAGAGCTGGCTGCATTTTCACCAAGGATCCAGTTCATTCCACCCCAGAGCTGGCTGCATTTTCACCGAGAACCCGGCCCGTTCCACCCCGTAGCTGGCTGCATTTTTACTGAAAACCCAGCCCGTTCCACCCCAGAGCTGGCTGCATTTTCACCGAGAACCCGGCCCGTTCCACCCCAGAGCTGGCTGCATTTTCACCAAGGATCCAATCCATTCCACCCCAGAGCTGGCTGCATTTCACCGAGAACCCGGCCCGTTCCACCCCGCAGCTGGCTGCATTTTCCAGCGTGATTCCTATCTGGCCTCCCTGAGGGGGACAGTGAGGCCCATCCTCCACGAGCCTCAGGTGAGAGGGTCTAACCCAAGCAAGCACTGGAATCGAGGGAAAAACCCAGTTTGAGCCTTGTGTATGCAAAGTATTTAGGGGCCTTAAAAAAGGGGAAAAAAAAACCCTGCCTGGCTGAGAGCAGAGACACTAAGAAGGAGCCATGCTGAGCACGTAGAAGGAAAACTCCTTTTAAACGTGACCCATCAGCGGCCAAGAAATAACGTCCCCTCTCCAAGAGACAGGGGCCAGCGGGGCCGCAAGCGGACAAGACTCCTCCAGGCAGGGGCTGTGAGTGGACACAGACTACAAAGAGCCGGGCCAGCCTGTGCGCCAGGGGCTGGTTTCTTCACATCTCCCTGGAAGGGAGGCCTGCACATTTTTATTGGCCTTTTTCTTCCCATTTCCCACCCCGCTTCTGCAGCCTCCTGTGCCCCCCACCTCCTCCATGCTCCATGGGCTGAGTTTATCGCAGCCCAGCTCGCGTGGCACGGGGCTGGCAGGGTGCTGCGGGGACTTGGCAGATCGGGGTCACTCCGAGGTTGCTTTCCTGTAGGATGGGACTCCTGGAAGGCTTTCACGCCATGTGCAGCTCATTCAACCCATTGCTTGGCTTATGGGGGAGGAGGAAGAGGAGGAATGGCAGGCATCCCTGGGAGGGGATGAAGGCCTGAAGAGGGGAGAGGGAGTTTAACTCCTTCCTGCCAAGTCCGGCTGCGGAGGGGTGGGGCACAGATACACCGGGGGTAAGACCTCCTGCCCCCCCGCCCCCCAAACCGTGGCAGGGGAGGGGGCAGCTCCATCCCACGACTGCATCATCCCAATCTCAGACAGCAGCCGCCCAGCTGGGGCTAGCCAGAGCCGCTCCACAAGCCATCCAGGGAAAAGGGAGGCGGATCCACGCCCCCGAAACCCGCCTGTGCCCTTGCACCCGCGGGCAGGGCCAGAGGACCCTGTTTCCCTGAATCCCAGATATCTGGCTGACGCTGATCTGCTGCATTTGGTTCGCCCAGCCCTTCCCCGGCTTCCCCCTTCCCCTCCCGGCAGCATCAAGAAAGCCAATAATGTCTCCGCACAGCCCTCGCGCCAAAGGGATGAGAGCGTGGAAGCAATTCCACTTGGCTCGGCCGGCGCGGTGAGTCAGGAGCAGTTGTTTGGCTTGTCAGGCACCCAGGTCTGGCAGGGACCCGGGCAGCCTTGTTTTCTTTCCGCTCTATTAACCTTTTCGGGCCCTTTGCCCCTGCTCTGCCCCAGCCCCGGATCCAGACAGCCATGGCCAAGCCCGCTCGCTCGGGCCCTGCCCTGAACGTGCCCGGGGGAGGGAGAGGGTTGGCGTGTCGCTCCAAGCAGGTCCCGGCTGCCAAGGTGCCCCGGCGCACCCCGACAGGGCCACCTGAGCTGCACACGGCATTCGGGGCTGCTAGACAGGCTGGCCCCTTTGCAGCCACGAGCAGCAGCTTGCACGGGGCGGGGGGCAAGTCCAAAGCAAGAAAGCAGTGTGCTTTCACCCTGAGCAGCACCTGGGCTAACCTGCTGCCCGTCACAGCCCCGTTGGGATAAGTGAGGATAAGTGACTTGCCCAAGGTCACATGGGGAGTCAGTAGCAGAATGGGAGACAGGCCCCATCTCCCAGGGCACAGGCCGGTCCTGAGCCCCAGAGCCAGCCTACCCCTGGGAAGGGAACCAGATGCTTTCCAAGCCGCAGCTCAGACAGACAGCAGTAGTTTGGCCAGACCTCTCGCCCTGAAGGCACGTGCACATCCCGGGGCAACCAGAAGCTAGATGGTGGCAACATCCCAGCTGCGAGGCAACAAATCCTCCATGCCACCCTGTACCAAGGATCCTGGCAACCTCCCCTGCCCAGCCCTGATTCCCGCCTCAGCCGGGAGGGCACATCCCACAGAGGCCGAGAGCCCCTGGGATGGGAGGGATTCCCCCAACGGACCGGAGACCGCAGCGCCAGGCCAAGGGGAAGCGGCGTGGCTCGCTGCCCTGCCTGTGGTCAGCCCCAGGAATAAGAGGGAGGCGGCATCAGAGGCCTACAGGCACCCACGGGTCGCCAGCCCCCAGGCAGGGCACGTGCCCACGGCATTGCCCCCGCAAGAGACATGTGGCTCCAGCTGTGCCAGGGGACGGCCCACTGCTCCCGCCCCAGGCGGGCGAGGGGTCAGGGCGACCTACAGCAGCCACAGACCCGCGCCGCCCCGAAGCAAGGAAGCGGGGGAGGCAGCCACGATTCCTGGCTTCTAATTTCAGGCTCTGCCAGCAACGGGGGTGTCTCCGGCCACTCCTCCCGTGCCTCAGTTTCCCCTCCTTCTCAGAGCCAGGAACGACTCTCGCTTCCGAAACCAGGGAAGCCCCGAAGAGGAAACGTCCCCGGAGACGTGCCAGGTGCAGATGCGTCTCAGGCAGCTCCCCTGTTCCCATCTGTCCCCCTCCGCTGCTCTCCTAGGACGGCAGGCAAGCCCCCCCGGGAGGACCAGGGAGCTTCAGCCCATGAAAGCTGGTGCTACGTATGCACATATCTATTACACGTGCACACACACATTGGTCTCTAATGATGCTTCTCAACCTTTTTAGACACGAGGCACCCCTGGACAGACACAAGGAAAATACCAGCTCAGGTTTCCCTGGTTTTTTCACGACAGAACGATAATAAGAGCGTTTTTTCTGCTGCAAAGATTCAGAAAGCCACTGGCTAACGCTTCCAAATCTGACATCTCTGGATTTGTCTTGTGGATCACGTTTGCACACCTACCCGTGCTAACGCTGCGTGTCAGCCCAGGGCACCGATGAATGGATCTCAAGGCACCCTGGCTGGGAATCGCTGATCCATGTAAGGCACAAATCTACCCGGCAGACTAACCTGGCTGACGGCTGCAGCCAGAGCCAAGCAGCCCTCCCCACTCCTGATACAGAAGAGAGACAGAGAAAGGCTGTGTGCATGTGTGCACTGGTGTCCACATGTGCACATGCATGCATGTGCATGCATGGTGTGCGCAGACATGGAGGTGTGCATGTGCATGTGTGTGTGTGTACATGTGCACACACAGGAAGAAAGATGAGCTTAGGCTGGACAGGGGGAAAACTGGAGGCTCTGGAAAAACACAAGTTAAACCAGTCAGAGGAAGACTGAGAAGAAAAACAGGGTAAGTGGGCTATTGAAGAGAGAGGGAGGGTGTGCGCGCGTGCGACACACGCAGCCACACACACACCCATGCATGCACCAAGCGAGATGTGCAGGCCGGCAGCTGAAGAGAGCGGGCAAGGAGAGGGGCAGAGCGGACCGGGTGGGTGCGCGCATGGCCCGGGGGGCAGGGGACGAGGTGGTGGATGACCAAAGTCATTGAAAAATTTTTGGCACGCCTGCCCCGGAGAATCCTGGCCCCCGGCCCAGCGCGGAGCTGAACTTAAACAAACTCCTGTTGCAGCCATCTGCTTGATTTTAAAATAAATCAAACAATCTGTTGAGCCGTGGGTGATCAAGTTTCCATCTGCGCGGACGCCGGCTCGCCTGCCTGGAGCCTGCGCTTGCCTCTACCAGCCAAACCCTCCCGGCAGCATTTGGCCTCGCTAATTCCTCCAGGAAAAGAAGAAACCGGACCTCCCCCCCTCCCAGCCCCTGCCCCTGCCCCCCCGCCCCAAGCCTCCAAACTCGAACCAAGTGCTATTTTTACAGCCGCCCACTGAACAGATACACATCTTAACAGGGAAACAGGGCTGGGGTGAGAGTGTGGGGCAGGCCATCCCTTCTAGGTCTCCTCCTCTCCCCGCTGCCCGGGCAGGGGAGCTCCTTGTCAACACGCCCCCCATCCCCACGCCATCGCGGGATAAAAATAACAGACGCTCCGGGCTGGACCGAGCGACCCATCGGGGACCCCACGGGAGCGGAGCCGCAGAGCGGCCCGAAACAGCAGCGGTGACTCCCGCCTCCCGAAAGCAGGGGAGCACAGGCTCCCCCTCCTTCCTGCAGGCACGGCCTCCCTTGTGCCTCAGTTGCCCCAGCGCCGCCAAGTGCCCAGGCTCTCGCCCCTAGGCTAGCCTCTTCTCCGACCCACGTACAGCGCCTGACGCAGGGCGGCCCACGGAGCGGCTCGTACCCACCGCCGGGTCCCGCAGGCACAAAGCCACCTTCCAGGTCTGGGCGTGCTGGTTGTAGCCGTGTCGGTCTCAGGACACGGGCAGATACGGTTCTTTGCGTCAACGTGGCATCGTTTATTAGACCAAGCTAAAAAAGCGGCCTGCGAGTCCGCGACCAGCCCATCTTCTTCCCAGCCGGCCCTGCACCCCGTCCCGTCTCTCGCGGCACCACGGGCCCCGCACCCTGCCCCACGCGCAGCCCCCGCTGCGACGGAGGAAGGCGCCAGCCAACATGACCAGAGAAGGGGTTGGGGGGGAAGAGGCAGCGAGACCCGGGGAGCAGAGCCAAGGGAAAAGGGGAGGCCAGGAGACGGTGGTTAGCTCTCGTCCAGCCCCAGCAGTAGCCAGGCTGACCCCGGACGGCGGGGCTGGGGCTGCCGGCCCGCTTCGCACGCCTCCACGTGCAAGAACCGCCCTCCCCTCAGCCCCAGCGCAGCCCGTGCTAATCGGGCGCCTGTCTCTGGTTTGCATCTCGTGTCGGGGGCTGGTGTTGGAGGGGGGTGAATTTACTGCACCTCTGAGAGCTTCCAGGCATGCAGAGCCCCGGGCTCCCCGTGCCAGCACAGCGCAGACAGCCTGGAGTTGCAACGGTCTCCTGAGACCTGCTGGGATTCGCAAGCCGGGCCGGAGTCCTGTGCGGGGCAAGGCGGATTAGAAACAGCACCGTGTTTTTCCCAGGCCCCGAGAAAACAGAGCGGACCCGGCCGTGCGACGGGGAGGCCCCCGGCACTGTCCCGGCGGGTGCCCTTGCACGCGCGTGCTCCGCACATTGCTGCCGCCCCTGCCCTCGTGCCAGCTGCAAGGGGCGATGCCCAGGCTAGAGGCGAGCCCCGCCGGGAGAGTCTGCCCGGCGGAGGGGCGCACGGCAGGCATCGCTCCTTGCCAGGGCGATGTCCTTGGCACTCGGCGCCGGGGAGGGGGATAGGCAGGGGAGGCGCCCGGAGCAGCGAGGGCCCTGCTCTCCCTCGGCAGGCGGGCGCGGACAAAGGCGTGGGTCGCGCCGCCAGCCGGTCCCAGGCACCGCGTGCCCCCTCGCCGGGCGCTGCCAGCAGCAGAATAAACACCTCCCAGTGCAGAGAGCGGCCCGGAGCCAAGAGCTGCCCAGCTCCTGTAAACAGTCTCTCCCCCGCCGCTCCCAGGGCCCGGGCGGGCGCTGGCGCTGCGCAGGGAGCGCAGGACCGGGCGGGGGGGGCGCCGGGTGTTTCGAGTCACAGGCGTCCGGCGTGGGGGCAGGGCCAGACGCGCAGGCATGGGAGGCTGCTGCCAAAGCATCTGCACACGCAGACCAGAATATCCCAGCCCGCCCGGGGAAGCCGGCGAGCGAAGCAGGGGTGGGCGTCTGCCGGCAGAGGCCCAGGCCTCAAACATCTCGGGCGGCGCGGCACACGCCGGTTGCGGCTTGCTCTGCCACCCACCCCGGGTTGTGGTTCCCGAGACAGGCGGGTCAGCCCTCGGGTGCGAGCCTGCCAGCGAATACCCAGGGCATGGCAGAAATGCAGCGGAGGCCCTTTCCCCGGCGTGGTACCCAGGTGCACAATTCTCCTGGTCCCTGCAGACTGCGCGTGGGCACAGGGCTGCTGGGAAATAGGGTACCGACTGCTTCTGGGGTGCAAAAGAGGGGATTATGCCCCTGGCTGGGAGAAGCCCCAGCAGGGGCCTCCTCGTCCCCTCCCATCCTACAGCTACTTTCCTCGGCTATTAAACAGCTGCCGGGTTCCACCCCAGAGCTGGCCGCATTTCAGCCGTGGGAGCTCCTCGCGCGAGGCAGGGCGAGCGCCACGCGTGGAAGCAGCGGACGGGCTCTCCTCCGAGCCCAGGAGCCCCGCGTGGAGGGAGGGAGGAAGCCGACGCTGCCTGGCTGCCAGGCAGGAGAAAGCCCAGATTCCCCCGTTCCCGCACAGCTGTTCTGGACGGCAAACAGAGGAGCAAACTCCGTCTCCCACTCGGCAGCCGCCGCGGCCAGGCCATCTGGAGCGTCTCTGCGAGCGGAGAGGCATGTTCTCCCACGGCAGGCCCTCCGTCAGACGCAGGGTACCAGCGCCGGCTTCATCCCAGCCGGGCCGATAAACCGCCATCGCTAGCCAAGCCCACGGGGGAGGGAGGGATACTGCACGGGCCTTTTCTCCTGTGTCAGGGTAATTCCCGCACAGGAGCAGCCTGGGGGTAAAACCCAGGGCCAAGGCATGGCACAGAAGAGGAGTTTGCAAGGAACAGCCGTGCACCCACTTCATTGCACGGCGATGACGCGACCGGGCCCTGCTTTTGCTGCGGAAAGCACACGGGCTCTGGCTACCCCAGACAACCCCCCACCCCAGCTTCTCCTCTCCCAGCCGAAAAGCATGCCCAGAGGAAGCACGCAGGCTGGGGGGACACTTCAGGGCTGGCTCACAGTGGAAACGTTTGCATGCCACGTGCAGAGCCGCGGATGCACAATGCAGGCAGAGGCGCCGTGCTGGTGGCGATTTGCTGCTCCCTCTTCCAGGGCTGGACCCAACGCTGCCTCCCAGCTACACCCACCCCCACGACTCGCCACCCCCCTGACGTCCCCTTGCATCGGGCTGCGAGCTCAATGCCTCCCTCGCCACCAAACCGTTCTGCGCTCCAAGGTCCTGGCCAAGCTGCCACGGCAGCTGCGACCACTACGCTCCACGGGGCTGATTTGCAGCTCATATCCCTCTCCTCCACCACCTCTTCCAAGGAAAAGGGGAAAACAGGGAGGTGCCAAGGCCAAACACTGCTCCACGGGACCAGGGGCTCACCCCCTTCCTCCCCACAGGTGCACGGCGCCACCTCACCCACCGCAGCCTGGGTTAGCAGGGAGGCTGGGAGACCCAGACGCATAGACAGTGCCAGCACCGCTGCACTGAGGCCTAACGCCAGGGCATGAGTAACAAGAGAGGCCCGGGCATGTGGCCCACGATGCCCACACAAGCTCTGGCTTCCTCCTGCATGTAGGACCAGGTCTGTGCTCTGACACCGTGGCACTCTGTCACCTTGGCCATGTCACCTTCCCAGACCTCATGTGCACCGGGGGTGGGGGGAAGGGACCCAGACCTCTCAACACCTGGGCAGCTCCCAGCACCGTGCCACCTAGGGCTCAAGCTCCTCTGCTGCCCCAAACACCCTGGGCCAAGGGAGAACCCCTGTGAGCACTACGGGGACCATGACACGCCTTCACGTGATCGCTTCCAGGCACTGTGCCTGGGTGATGGCTGCAGCAGGTTACGCACAGATGCTCTGAACCGCAGCGCCCTCCCGGCCACGGCCAGGAGACCCGGGGAGACGAGGCCGTGACAGCTGCTGTGCAGACACGGAGGAGAGGCCCGCTGGCACCTGCCCGCCCCGCAGCCGAGTCAGGGCTTTGCACAAGTTGTGCCCCGCCAGCCGCCGACGCAAATAAATCCCAGCCAAGCGTCCCAGCCTCCGGGGGAGCGGCCGCAGCACTCTCCCTTCCTCTGCCTCTTATCTCTGGCACGGCCCAGGCACGGGGCGGAGGCGGCTGACCCTGGGAGGCACTTCGGTCTCGCCCGTCTTGCAAACAGGGAGAGCGTCCCTGGCCTTTCCCCGGGCCGCGCGGATCCTGGCTGACCCCCGTGCACCCGGCTTCCCAGAGCCTCCCCCCGCCCGAAGCCGAGCCGGAAGCTAGTGGGATGAGGCCAGACGGAGATTTCCTGAGCCCACGGGCAGCGCCTGAATAACCGGCGGGGCCAGCTCATCCCAAAGGGGTTCGGGAACCCGCAGCACCACAGCCACGGCAGACCCAAGACGCCCGTCCCTGCCGGGGCAGAAGGCAGGCGGGTGTCCGGAGGCCTCGCCTCTAGCCTGGGCATTGCCCCTTGCAGCTGGCACGAGGGCAGAGCACGTGTGTGCAAGAGCACCCGCCGGGCAGAGGGAAGCTGGAGGCAGGGCACACTGCTAGCCACACATGCACTACCTGGCTGCAGCCCTGCCGTGCCCAGAGCCGGGGCTTTGCACCAGCATCTCCCTGCCCCAGACACAGCCTGGCATTTGTGCACAAGACACAGCCCATGCTGCTCACGGTTTCGCTGGCTCCAGCCTTTGGTGTCGCCAGCTCCACAGAGGCCAAACCTGGGCCGACGGGTCCCCATTGCGCACGCCCCGCAACCTCTGGTCCCGTCGCTCCCTGCAAGCCTGTTCACTAGCGGCATAGGCATGGCCTGCCCAAGAGCTGGGACCCTCCACGCTCCAGGGCCGACCTATTTCTGAGCAGGGCAGGGTGGCCGCGGACTTGCTGAATAACCTTTCGGCTCGTTAAATGAAAGCTATTCATCACCCAGCCCTTGCCTGGGACGGAACGAGGCCACCGCCGAGACCTCCCCTCCCGCCCCGATGCAGCTGGGCACCCTGCAGAGAGCGACAGGGAACATGCAAGCGTGCAGGGAGTTGCAAGCCAGCAGCGAGGGGAAGGGGCCCTCATGGGCTGTGGGAGGCAGGCAGGGGGTCTCCAGCCCTGGCAGACCTCCAGGGCAGGCCGCTTGGCCCAGAGGATCAGGTCGAAGGAGGATGCGGCGCAGCAGCTGCGCGCACCCTGGATAAACAGATGACTTCAGTCCCCGGAGAGCGAGCGGAGGCCCAGGTGGCACGGAGGGGACTCGGGCCGGGCGAGGGGCGTGCCAGGCTGCACGAGAGCTCGAGCGGTCTGCACCGAGGCAGCATCCCCCTGCAAAGCCGAGCGAGGGGGCGAGGAGAGGATTCCCCCCACCACGGAGAGGAGCCGTGCCGAGGCCACGCCGGGGTTGTTTATCCAGCCGCTCGGCTTGGCGCTGCGAGACGGCGGAGGTTAAAGGGAGCGCGCAAGGCCCGAGCGGGACACAGCTGTTCAAGAGGCAGACGCCGGGGCGGGGGGAGCGGGGCCAGACACCGGCTTGGGAAGCCAGGCCCACGAGGTGGGGGGAAAGGCAGAGGGAGCAAAGCAACGGGGGTGGCGATGCCCCTTGCCAGGCCAGAGCTGGCTCCAGCTACGGAGACGCTCTCCCCATACGCCGTCTCCGCCTCTTGGGGGGAGAAAAGGGGTTTCTGTGCGCAGCTTTTGCTGGAAAGCACCACGAGCATCTCGCCCCGGCCAGCTGGGAGAGGGGGGAGCAGGGAGCAGCCCTCCTCCGCTCGGGCGAGGGAGCCGGCGGCCTGGCACAGACGCCCCGGGAACGGCTGGCGCCCCATTTCACTGCCACCAAATAAAGCTCTGGGATCTCCTCCCCACAACAGCAGAGCCTGCTGCCCTGCCAGTGCCGCGGTCCAGACCCGCGCAGCAGGAAGGGGCGGAGGGGCCGAGCTGCCCCCCGGGAGGGACGCATCCATCTCCGCCGGCTGCGACGGCAGGAGGGAAACCCGGCCCGCCGCTGGGAGCCTGCCACGGGGGAGAGAAGGCTGCTTTCTCCGGGCACAGCAGGAGCCCCACGCCCGGGCAGGAGACAACGAGCGAACTGGGGGTCCACGTAGAGGGCATCTGCCTCCGCACCGCGGCCCACGAGCTGGGAGCCTGCAACCAATAGGCGTCCGAACCCTCTTTCCCGCCCGAGTCTCCGGCACGGCACGCGGCGGGGGGCGCATGCTGGCCGACGGTGCTACCCGGCCTGCCAGAGCGCCCCGGCATCTCTGGCGGCCCCGATGCACGAGCAGGGGCCCAGCGTGCGGCTCGCAGCGGGGAAGGCGGCCACGTCCGCCCCGCTGGGATCTGTCTGGCTCATTCGCCGCCCCTCCCAGGCGCACGAGGACAGCGGGGAGAGCAGCCTTGGCTCCCTGGAGGGCCCCCGCCTCCGTCGGGTGAATCAGCCTTGGGCCCGGCCAAGGACGGAGCCAGCAGCTGGATCCCCAGGAGCCGGCCAAGCTGCCTGCACCGGCATGCAGAGCAGATGAAGGGGACGTGAATCATGCGAGGGAGGGCTGGAGCAGCTCCGCGGACGCTCTCTGCGCCATCTCCCGGGGGGCTGGAAGGGCGCCGCGCACCTGACGCGGTGCGACGTGGCGCTCCAGGGCCGCGCGGCGCCAAGGCGATGGGGCGTGCAGGCCGGCTCTCCCGGCTGCGTTGGGCTTGGCACGGCCGGCGGGCACGAGGGGGACGTCGCTTCCTCCTGCTGCTGCCTAGCAAAGCCTCCGTGCCTCGGCCTGTGGGCTCCTGGCAGCACTGCTAGGGGCAGCTCCCCCCAAATACGAGAACGATGACCCACCCCAAACACCAGCCATCCTGGCTCCGGAGCCGGGGCACTGCTCGGCCATGCTTGCACCACGGTGCAAGGCACAGAGCTCCTAACCACGCTGGAGAGCTGCTATCCGTGCCCGAAGGGGCTCTGCGGCCGAGCCAGCCCGGCGCACGCTGCAGAGACGGGGCATGCATGAGACCGGTGGGGCCGGACAGACAGACAGACAGAGATAGATGGCTGCTGTCAAAGACCCGGCGGTCCAGGAGGCTCCGCGGCCGCTGGCCTGGGCAGGGACGACGGCGGGCAGACACTCTTCCCTGGCACGGCTCAGGCTGGTCTCATGGTCATCAGGAGACGGGCCAGGGGTTTCGGGTTAGGAGCATCCTCTCTGCTGCTGCTTCTGCCTGGGAGGAGGAGGAGGAGGATGAGGACAAGGAGGAGGAGGAGGAGGGGAAACCAGGTGGCGAGCTGCTGAGGCAGCAAGAGGTGCAGAGGACGTGGAGGGGGGCAACGGAGAGCCCCGACACTGAGCAGCTGCTCAAGCAAGGTCACCCGAACCTCGGCAAGGAGGGAGAGGAGCCTGAAATGCCTGCAAAGGGAAGCCAGACATTTCTCCCAACCTCGCTGGCAGGGGAAGGCAAGAGGCGCATTTTCCAAGCGCCGCTTCTCGGTTTGCCCCAGGGCAGGCTGCGCCCCAAGACACCAAGTCGCACGATGACTCTCTTGCCACCTGCACGCCGGAGCAGGGATGGCACCGACGGGCCAAGCACAGCTCACCAAGTGCCCACGGGGCCGGTCTTCCACCTCCCGCTGCCAAATCCCCGATGCTGCCAGGCAGCGTCCGCCCAGCCGGCTCCTCCTCGGCCAACGGGCTATTGCAAGCCACAGCTGCACCGTGCCCAGCAAAGGGACCCCGCTAGCTTGCAAGTGGCCAGGCCGCGCTGATCTCGCTTAAACTCTTGCTCCAAACTGCACCGGACTCCAGCTACCTTCGCCGGCGCTTCAGGAAAACGTTCCCATTCCCAAGTAGAGCTTTTTATTCCCCAAGAGACAGCCCCACACATCCAGCACAGGACAGCGTCCCAGTAAGTCTTCCAGGTGCCCCTCGGGAAATGCCAGCTCCGTTTTCACTCCATTTTTGACTACGGGGCAAGGACAGAGCAATTCTTCTGTCCATACAGATCACAACAGCTCAGAATAGTTTAATGCTCTGGATTCCTGTTTGACATCTCCGGGCTCATCTTGTGAATCATGTTTGTGCACCTAACGGTGCTGTCTTTGCATGGCAACGTTGAGACGGTCTCTCAAGGCACCCCAGGGGCTGCACCCCCCTCACTGAGAATCGCTGCATTAAGTTGAACCAACTGCACCCGGGCTGAGCTTTTCCTATCCTCGTTCAGGAGACGCTGCCAGCCTCCTGCCCTCTCCCCGGGGGCACGGCCTGTGAAGAGCTCACGTTTTTCATAGTTTCATAGCTGGTCGCTAAACCAGATGGGGCAACTGGCAACTGATGCCCAGGAAAAAGCCAACCTATTAAATAGGTACTTTGCGTCAGTCTTTCATCAGTCACACGGGATGCCCATGCCTGCTATGGGACAGGGAGAGCCGGGTGAGGGGGATCCCCTACCCTCCATAAATGCTGACCTCGTGAAGGAACACCTTGAGAAGCTGGATACCTTCAAGTCAGCCGGCCCTGACAACCTGCACCCCAGGGTACTCAAGGAGCTGGCGAGCGTCATAGCCCAGCCCCCGGCACGGGTCTTTGAAAACTCCTGGCGCTCTGGTGTAGTGCCCGAAGACTGGAAGAAGGCCAATGTGGTGCCGATCTTCAAGAAAGGGAGGAGAGTGGATCCGGCTAACTACAGGCCCATTAGCCTGACTTCTGTCCTGGGGAAGATCTTGGAAAAGTTTATTAAGGAGGCCATCCTTGAGGGACTGGCCCAGGCTAACATCCTAAGGGATAGCCAGCACGGGTTTGTTGCGGGTAGGTCTTGTTTGACCAATCTCATTTCCTTCTATGACCAGGTGACCTATCACCTGGACAAGGGAGAAGAGATTGATGTCATATATCTTGACTTCAGAAAAGCTTTTGATCTGGTATCCCATGATCACCTCTTGGCCAAACTGCCCAGTTGTGGCCTTGGCTCCACCACGATCCGCTGGCTGGGAAATTGGCTCCGTGGTCGGACCCAGAGGGTTGTGATTGATGGCAGTCACTCATCGTGGTGCCCTGTGACCAGTGGGGTCCCTCAAGGCTCTGTCCTGGGACCCATACTGTTCAACATCTTCATTAACAATGTGGACATTGGAGTCAGGAGTGGACTGGCCAAGTTCGCCGATGACACCAAAACTTGGGGGCAAAGCATCCACGCCAGAGGACAGGTGGGTGATCCAGGCTGACCTGGACAGGCTCAGCAAATGGACAGACAAGAACCTCATGGTGTTTAACACCGAAAAATGCAAGGCTCTCCACCTTGGGAGGAAAAACCTGCAGCACCCTTATAGGCTCGGCAGTGCTACGTTGGTTAGCACTACAGAAGAAAGAGACTTGGGGGTCATCACTGACCACAAGATGAACATGAGCCTGCAATGCGATGCTGCGGCTAGTAAAGCGACCAAAACGCTGGCGTGCATCCATAGATGCTTCTCGAGCAAATCCCGGGACGTCATTCTCCCCTTGTACTTGGCCTTGGTGAGGCCGCAGCTGGAGTACTGCCTCCAGTTTTGGGCTCCACAATTCAAAAAGGATGTGGAGAAGCTTTAGAGAGTCCAGAGGAGAGCCACGCGCATGATCAGAGGTCAGGAAAACAGACCTTACGATGACAGGCTGAGAGCCATGGGACTCTTTAGCCTGGAAAAGCGCAGGCTCAGGGGTGATCTGATGGCCACCTATAAGTTTATCGGGGTGACCACCAGGATCGGGGGGAACGTCTGTTCACCAGAGCGCCCCAAGGGATGACGAGGTCGAACGGTCACAAACTCCTGCGAGACCGTTTCAGGCTGGACATAAGGAAGAATTTCTTTCCCGTCCGAGCCCCCAAGGTCTGGAACAGTCTGCCAGCGGAGGTGGTTCAAGCACCTACACTGAACACCTTCAAGAGTAAATTGGATACTTATCTTGCTGGGATCCTATGACCCCAGCTGACTTCCTGCCCTTTGGGCAGGGGGCTGGACTCGATGATCTCCCAAGGTCCCTTCCAGCCCTGATGTCTATGAAATCTATGAAACTCTCTGATTTGGAAGTGCCGCGACAACCAGGGCAGAGAGAGAGGAAGGGGCATTCGCAACCCCTGCCACAGCTCCGTTTTGGCCGCCGGGGAGAACCGCAAAGCAGAACGAGCAATGAAGGGCCTGAAGTCAGCCTGCCTTCGTCGGTCTGGAGCGCGTCAGCCGCCAGGATTTCAAAAGGGATGTTTGGAGAGCATCCTTTGGAGGGCTACAAGGGTCTCTCTTCTGATTTCCGGCCAGCGCAAGCAGAGGGTGCGAGGCCAGTCCCAGGAGCACGCGCTCAGCAACGCGAATGCCAATGGAGCTACTCCCCGCTTATGCTGCCGGGGGATCAGCAGGGAGCCCGACCGGCTCAATCAGAACCATGTGTGCCTCGCAACGTGCTAACGTGACACAGGAGGATAATTTGTTTCAGGCTCCGGAGGAAGCCAAGCCTCAGGTTCAAAGCGCCTACGCTCCCTTGAAGCCGGGGGGTTCGTATCGTGGCCGAGATCCCGCAGCCCTTCGCTCTCTGCAGGCCAGCGAAGCGCTGGGCGGTTTGGAGTACAGGAGCCCTTCCAAGGAGACCTGTGAAAAAGGCAGCTTGTGTGTGCAACATGAAAGCCTGGGGGAAGTCTACAGGTCTGGCGTGTCTCGCCGCCGTAACACGAACTGCCAGCCCTGCGGGGTTTCCCAGTGGAAGCCGAGGCCGCCACACTGCAATTGCAGCAAGCCGCTAACAAGCGCCTGAATGTAAAAGGGGCGGGGGGGGAACAACCCTTGTCTATCCGACACGCAAGGGGATTTTCTACACGAGTTGCCAGGACTCGCACGTTTTCTTGGGTCTCTGAGCACAGCAGGATTTTTGCACGCGCGCGGACTCTCTCCGCCGGCATATACGTGCAGCGCATATAGCAGGGTGCGACTCTTCTACACAAGAAACAGATTAGCAGCCTTATAGGCAAAGAGCAGGATGGTTTCCGTTCTGGAAACCTTAGACCGTAAGGAAACATTATTCCCATTTTCCAGATGGAAAAACTAAAGGCACAGAGTAATGAAGAGACGGGACTGATGCCACCCGAAGAGCCAACAACAGATACAGGAGCCTAACGCAGGCCTCCCTAGTCCCAGCCCGCTGTCTTGTCCACAAGGCCTGGCTTCTCCGACACAAGACCAGTTTCACCTGCCTTTTTCACGTTCAGGCGTTGAGCAGAGCCGAGCCAGGACGCAGGAACAGGCACGGCTCAAGCCGAGGCATCTATTTGCCTAGAGACAGCCGAGGCAGAGGGGAGATGCAGGCGCACACCTGTGTTTTCTCAGCTGCTCGGGAAGCCAGTCCCTGCTGCACTCACATGGTGATTCAGCCTGGGAAAGTCACTCACCCCCGGCGGGTATTTGCACGGTCATGAGAATGAATCACTGTGATAAAGGCCAAGCCAGCAACTCGTGTCCAGGCCGCTACACTTTCACAATCATTTTGCAAGCCCATGGTCTGCAATGCATCCAGTGCACGTATGTTCGGGCTTTTTGCTCTGTGGACGTGTGCAACGCAGGCCGCCTCGGGAAGCTGTTCGGAGCTGGAGACAGAGAGGCTGGATGCGAGCTGTTGGACAGGCAGGTACCCTCATCGCCATCCCTCTGCTGACCAGGCTCCTGAAGCGCAGATGCACACGCTGGGTTTGCTGGATGGGCTAAAGCAACAGGGCTCTTATCTCAGACACGCAGCATGTGTGGCAACCTATGTGCTCCTATTCAAGGGCCCTCCCAATGCTTGTTGGCTTGATACCCGTGCCAGTGCAAACAGCAAACCCCATGCGTGCCCAAGCAGGCGCAGGTCTGCAATGGCCTCACACACTGCCTCGAGCACGTGCAGCCTCCTCGCATGAGACAGAGGTTACAGCTGCCCCCACCATAGCCCCACTTTGGAGGCAGAGACAGCGCAGCAAGCGGGATCCCTCGACACCAAGCTGAAGAGCTGATGCAGTCAAAAAGAAAGACCCCGCCAAACTCCTGGCACTTCTTTCCTTCTAGCACCTGGGGGGTTAGGAAGATGCACCTCTACAGTTTAGATGCAGAAATAGGGTGCACATCCTGAAAGCCAAGGGGGCCTTTCTCTTCTCCCTGGAGCCCTGAAAACCCTTGGGAGTGGCTGGTTTCACCGGGTGAATACCCAGCAGCTGTGCAAACGGCAGACACAACTGCAGCGACGTACCCCGCGGGCACCCGCCCTCCTGCACAAATCGGGCCCTTCGTACACGTTTGACACCGCGCTGTGAAGCGTCCTCTACAGAGCTGCAGGCTCCAATGCCTGCCCGACCTTCAGAGACAGCTGTGCCGTTTCCAGCCCCGCTGCCTGGACGAGCATCACGCGGCAGCCAAGGCGAGCGCTGCCGTTCTGGAGGCGGTGGAGGTGCTCCCTGCTGCAGCGAGCATCGCCGGTCCCTCCAGCTGCTCCTTTCCAAGGGCCTGCTCTTCTCCCCGACCTTCAGCCCTCCCATCTGTACCGCACAGCATTGCCTCTTCCCACAGCCAAGGGGCCCATCCATCACACGTGACAGCAGCCCAAGCCTTTAGACTTTCAAATGTCGCCTTACTGAGGAGCTGGGATTGGGAAGTCCCCCCCCGCCCAACATGTATTCGTTCATGCTCCAAAGTGAATGTGAGACGGAGGTTGCAAAGGACCAGGCTACCCTGCACAGATCCGTCCAGCCTGGCCGTCCAGCTGCCCCCAACTCGTTCCAGCCCGATGTAGTGGCAGAGATTTTCCACCGTGCACAGGGACAGCTGTTTCCACAGGGGAGCTCCAGCCACCCACAAGATATCAAGGAAAGGGGCAGGCCACCCTACAGCATCACCAGAGGGTGCTTGAGGACCACCCTTGATTAACAAGGCCACACATGGCCAGGGAGGGATACACCACTCTGCAGAAGTACTGGCCTACAGCCCAGACCGACCCCAGAGAGCTAGGACAGAGTCCAGGACCCTAGGCTCCGAAGTGCATCCACGTTGTGTGCAAATCCAGCAGCCCTTTGCTTGCGAGAGAGACGAAACTCGCAGTCAGCAACCGGCCCCCGCGTCCAGCCAACCGCAATGCAAGCCACACACGGCGTGGGGGACCCCCAGGGGCACGAGCTCTCTGCTTGCAGGCTACAGCTGCCTACAGGGCTGGGGAGAAGAGCGGGTGGAGGTATCACAGCTACAGGCAGGGGTTTTTTTTGGAAACCACCTAAACACCCCAGCGCTGCACCCCCCAGCAGCAGGGACTCAGACACAAGCCGGGGGCCGACATGGTGCAGAGAGACAGGCAGGCTGTTACGCAGACCGAGGCCGATGACAAACGCGAGCAGCTGTCCAGGCAGCCAGCCCCACCAGGAGAGGGCAAGACTCGGTCTTGAGGCCTCTAGAAGGGGTCTAGGAGTGAAGCAGCTTTAGTCCCAGGATGCCTGACAGCATCTAGGTGGAAACAGGGCAAGGGGCAGCTACCGGGAGCTTCCGACTGACGTGATTTAATCCCATAGCTCTCGTCGCGATCCCTGCGAGCCGCGGACGCGCCGTTGCAAAAGGACCAGGTAACATGGTAAGAGAAAAGCCGGGTTCTTCGCTGCCATGCCCACGAGAGGACAGATTAGAGCCAGTCTGCACTGGGGGGGCACAGGGGATGGATACCCATCATAGCCCACAAGCTCGCCACAAACCACTGCCCTTGCACCCCCGCTACTGCTCCAGCAACCAGGAGCTAGGGGGGAAGGAAAGCAGGCTTGCACTGTGCCCACCCTGCAGCAACGCTTTATTTTCTGACCCATGCCGGCAGGCTGTGCTGAGCAGAAGGCCTGATACAACCACCACACAGAGGCATCTCTGATTTAATTAGTCTCTAAGGTGCACATCCACCTGCCTTCTCCCTTGCTGACCTCACAGCCGTATTCCCTACAGCTCTGGCAAGGCCTCAAGGAAGCCCATCATCCAGCACGGGCGTGCAACATGCTGCAGACAATTATCCCGCATGGAGGCAGAGTCAAACCATCCAGCCCACAAACAACCCGAGTCCATCCAAGACGTGAGCTCCTGACCCAGGCTGAGTCCTGTCCTTGCCGTCAGCTTGGCCTGAACGGGGCGGGGATCCCCACCCGCCTCCCAGGGCACCCCGGGGAAAGGCACCGGCGGGAGCGGGCATCTCGCTGCCTTTTATTTAGCAAACCAGCAGGTGAGTTTGTACAAGAAGCCGACTTTACACATAAGCCTTCCACCCAGAGCCAGATGGCTGCGTGTCTGACACCCCCTACGCACAGCTGCGCCGTCTCCCTGCAAACCAGCCTCACACGAGGGGGCTGCGACTCTGGGGCGGTGCACCGCGGGGGGAGGGAATACAATACACGCAGGGGGAAAAATAAAATAATGCACAGCTGCAAGGGTTACAGGACCTAATACAGGCCCCTTCCCTTCTGCATGTCCAAGCGCTGCGGCTGGTTTGTCTGAAAGGGGAGCGAGCAGCCGGGGAAGCACCGGTGGCTTCGTGCTCCTACAGCTCCCCCCGCTCGGCTGACTTTCCCCTCCTGACACAAAAGGCCGCTGGTGCGATTCGGATCTGGGAGAGCGCCGCAGACGGGAGCCAGAGGGGAAGCTCTCTCAGCGGCAGATGCTTTCCCCTCGGCCAAAACAAGCAGGCAGGGCTGCCCGGCTGACGCGGAGGAATGCCAGGGCAGGGGGTAAGGGTGGGGAGGAGCCCCCACCAGTTGAGACCCTATCCCGGGGCCCTCTTGCTGGATTTCACGCGGGCTTTTCCCCCGACGAAGAAACCGGGGGCGCCGCGTCCCCTCCGGGCAGGGTGGCGTTCTGGGTGCCGGGAATGCACGCTGCAGGAAACTTGGGAAGCAGATGTGCGCGTCTGCTGCCGACGCTCGCTCGAACGATGACAGGGCTGCTCTGGAGCAGTTCAGATGTCGGTGCAACCCGCTCCCCCAACACACACACGCACAGCAGCACCTGTTCCCAGCTCAAGTCCCCTTCGCCTGGAGAGAGATCGGCAGGGGCCAGAAAGCAAAGCTGAGCGAGGAGAAATGGCTGCAGGCCGCAAGCACAACAGAGGCCTCTTTACAAGTGAGGGGAAGAGAAGAAGGGCTGGAGGATGCAGGGCTCAATCCTACCCCCCCCCCCCCGCCTTACCCAAGTCGTCCTGCTCAGGTCAACGGGACTGACCCCCAGCCTTTAACCTTGCAGCTGCTTCTAATGGAAAGGGATTTGACACCTGGGTCAACGGTAGGAGCGGAGGATCGGCTCTGTCTCCATATTCACTGCGGATTCACGCCAGCAGCCCGCAAGGCAGGCAAGAACATACCCCAATGGGTTTGCAACAGCAGACAAGGGCTTTGGGGCAGGGTGGGGGTCCTGCAAAAGACCTCCGTAAGACAGCATCTCCATCCTGCTGCCTGCTTCTGGGGCCAAACCAAGGGTCAGCGAGGTCAAAGGGGACGGTCAGGCCCAGTCTGCTCTGCAAAACTTTGGTGTAGAGCACTTGGCTGAGAGCGCGTCCAGAAGAAAGCAGGGCCCTTCTTTCTGCACGCTTCCCTGAGCGGGGTCAGGCTTTTGCGGCTGTGCCCTCACTAGCAAAAGGCGCGTGTAGGTGTCCCTGCAGCTTTTGCACTGCTACTGGTGCCTTCCTGACATACTCTGGGCATAGAGAGAGCCCCGCGGACCTGCTAGCAGCATCTCGGCCTCGGCGTGCTGGCACTCCTCGCTCCCTAGCTCCATCCCAAGTACAACAGACGCATGGATCAAGCCTCACGGGGCGAGTCTAGGTGCAGCCGCAATGCCTCTGGGAGGCTCACGTGAACCGAGCACGGCAGCATCACCGGATCAGTACGACCCCAGAGCAGCAGGGATGCACAGGTACTCGCGGCAGCTGGAGGACCACTGCAACACCACGCAGCCTGGAGGCACCCGCCGAAACATTAGTGACCCAGAGCCCGGTTTACAGCCAGGAGCAGAAGTCACAGTGCACTGAGGTCTTCAGGCTGAGAGGAGGCAAAGCCCAAAGCAGACAAGCTGGCAAAGAAGGACGTGCGCTGACAGCAGCTCACACAGGCCCAGCGCAGCAGGGCACGCTCCTCGCTCTGCCTTGCCACCCTCCGAGCAGGTTCAGCGACTGCCTGGCCAAGCAAAAGGGAAAGCCTCGCAAACTTGGCAGCGCGACAGCATCCAGGAGCAGCATCCCCCTGCGCTGCAGCCGGCACGGAGGATGCAGCTTGCAAAACCCCTAGTAAATGGTATTTTTAAAAATCAGCCAGGAGAAAATGTGAGAGCTAGGAAATGGGGAGTGCCGGTCTCAGCCAGGCCGAGCGCCAGGCCCGTCCCTGCTGGCTGAGAACAGCGCCCAAAGGTTTCCAAATGACCCAGTGATTCCAGAGACCTTGGTTTGGTGGCCCAGCCCGCGATACCCACAAGGAGCCTGGTATCCAAACGCCGCAGAGCCCCAGCCTCCAAGAACCAGGGCGCTGCAAGCGTCACCGCTAGGTCAGCCAAGGGCATGAATTTGAGCTTCCTACCAGCTGACAGCGAGAGGGGGAGACTGCAAGATGCAGGCCCTGCTCTCGTGCGAGCAAACTCTGAGGCAACTCCTCCAGGGTTTGCCCTGAAGCAGCAACAAATGCCGATTCTCGGCTCAGCCGGCGTTGCAAGGTTGTGCCAACAGAGCGGAGCCCCGCCAGGACGCCAGCGCATCGCCCCCCGCGGCGAGCGAGCTCTGCCAGCCAACCCCCCCAGCGTGGAGGCAGCTCTGCCGGGAGGAGGAGGTGGCTGCCAGCCAGGCTTCAGCTCGGAGGGAAACAAGCTGCCTGCGACCACAGCTATGCCGGAGGGCTCGGATGCTGTAGCGATGGGGGCAGGAGCCCTGTGGCGTAGCCGGCCCCTGGGCTCCCTTCCAGGCCGGGGTCCCCCAGGGCTCGGTGTCACGCGGCTGAGTACAGGACACCCGGGGAGGCCTCCGTGAACTTGGCAGCACCGAACGGAGGCCCCTCGGCTTTAGCATGAGCGTCCGATACAGATCAGCTAACCCAGCCCCGATTCCCACTTGGGTTAACTCAGATCGACCCTCCCGTGGAGGCAAGACCCCGGGCCCGCGAGGCAGTTGCAAGGAGGTGTCTCTCCCCGTTTCACAGGCAAGCGAAGCCAAGCAGAGAGAGCCAGGAACAGATTTCCTCGCTCCCAGGCCCGCTCCGCTCCATACCCATCTCTCCACACGAGCTACTTTATAATTAGCCTGTGCTGAGCGGCACGGACTCAAAAGGGATCTCGTTCCAGCTGATGGAAAAACAAGGTCCGGGCAAACAAGCTGGCAATTTCCACGGTAACCTTTCCCTGCTGGAAGGGGATCCTGCAGCTGGTCTGGGAGCCGGCAGCTCTGACAAGATCTAACGGCGGGAGCACAGGCTACGCGGCGATCATTTCCCCACCCGCGCGGGCCCTCTGAAGACCTGCTGCCCCCCTCTCCGTGGCTGCTGAGAATCAGACGAGGCCGCTCTCTCCATCGCAGCACGCAGGCCGGCGCCCCGTAGGACGCAGAGTCCCGGGCAGCGTTCGTGGCCCCTGCACATCTGACTTGCAGAGACAGGCTCGTTCCCACAGGGAAAAGCAGATGGCGCGAGGAACGCCTCCCCCGCCCCAGAAAGCCGGTGCGGGCAGCAGCGAGCGGTCTGCCTGCTGCCAGCACTCGCGCTCCTCGGGAGGGAAAAACTTTGCTGCAGCTTCTTGCGAACACCCACACGGCGCGATAACGCTGCTCCTAGGGGAGGCCCTCGTCTGCCGGGGGCAGGCCTGCCCCTTGAGGGCTCCCCGGGCTGGGACAGAGGGAGGGAGACCCTCGCTGCTCTGCCCGACCGGGCAACGGCTGCCGTTCGGGCCTGGGAGCGGGTCCAGCACAGGGGCCAAAGCAGCTGGCACGAACGCGGGCTGCATTTCTTAGCACAACTACTGCGGCGACCCCACGAGGAGGCAAGGTCCCCCCCAGGACCGGCTCGTGACAAACCACCCCCAGAGGCATTTCCCTCCTGGATCAGACGCGTCAAAAAAGCACCCGACCGTCCCACCCACCCACCCCGAGTTCAGGGAAACCGAGGCAGGAGGCCCTTACCTTGGGGAGGGCCGTCGGAGGCGGTGCAGCCAGCAGGTCCGGGGGCATCATGCTTTTGCCAGCCAGGACCACCGCTCTGCAGTCCAGGCACGCTCCGATGATCAGCTGCTTCCCGTCGTCCACCAGCAAGCTGTTGGGCACCCGGAGCGTGTAGAGGAACACGGGGAGCCGGGCCACGCACACGGCCCTTAATCCGAGGCATCGCTTCTTCTCCTGGCGGCAGAAGAAGCAGATGAAGGTCTCCACTTTGTACTGCCGGGACCAGGCGCTGCTGGGGTGGTGGGCGTTGCGGCCCTCGTGCTGCGCCCACTGGCCCAGCAGGTCGTGGTAGCAGAGGACGCAGGTGGACACCAGCCCCGTGGCGTCGGCCGGCCTGGCCCGCGGGGCCGGGGGGTAGACCGTGAGGAAGGGGAAGAAGGGCTCCTTCTCCCCGAAGCGCCCGGGGGGGTTCACGTTGAGCTGGAACTCCTTGCCGGTGCCCAGCTCGGCCCCGCAGATGTAGCAGAAGGAGGCCAGGCCGGGCTTGGCCGCCGGATGCCCGGCTGCGTCGGTGCCGGAGAAGACTTGGTGGTACCTGCCCAGGAAGCTCTGCACGGAGGTGATGAGCTCCTCGTCGCGGCACGCCCGGTACATGGCCCACAGGTCCTGCAGCACCCCGTAGCACTTGCGGCAGCTGCTCACCTCCCAGTGCTTGCTCAGCCCCTTGGCGCCCGGCGGGCAGGGCAGCAGGCTGAGGAAGGGGAAGTGCATGGCGCTCTTGGCGTTCCCGTTGGCGATCTTGGCCGAGACCGGCCTGGCCTCCTTGCCACAGCCCTCGCCGCACAGGTAGCAGGCTTCCGGCGGGCCGGCCTCGCCCCCGGGCGCCCGGGGCCCGCCGGCGCCCAGCGGCACCACGTAGAGCCGCTGCAGCACGGGCACGCCGGCCAGCTCGAAGCCCTGCCACTGCTGCATGAGCGAGGCGAAGCACCCGGGGCACACCAGCGTGCTGCCCGCCGCGCTGATGGGCCGGGCGCCGGCCGGCGGGCTGTGCAGCCACAGGAAGGGGAAGAAGGGCGCCTGGGCCGCCTGCTCCTGCTTCTGCACGTGCACGGGGCGCTGCGCCCCGGGGGGCAGCGGGACGCCGCAGATGTAGCAGGCGGGCGGCGCGTCCTCCTCCCACGCCCAGCGCCCGGCGCTCATCTCCGGCGCCCGCGGCTCGGACAGGGAGGACAGCTCGGAGTCGCTGCCTTCCTCCCCCTCGGCCGCCTCCTCGGCGTCCTCCTCCTCGTCCTCGTCCTCCTCCTCCTCCTCCAGCGGCTGGCTGCTGCTGGTGCTGCTGGCCCGGCTGCGCCCGGCGGGCAGGCTCCAGGCGGGCGCGGCGCGGCGCGGCCCGGCGCTGCCCGGCTCGCCCTGGTGCGGCCGCTTGAGCCAGTACATGCGCTTGTCCAGGGGCGTGCGGCTGCGCTCGAACGCGTCCCACTGCTCGCCCAGGAAGCAGCGGCACACGGCGCACACCAGCGCGCAGCCCTCGGCCGACACCCCGCGCGCCCCGGGCGCCGGCTCCTGGTGCTGCAGGAACGGGAAGAAGGGGCCGCGCTCGCGGGGGGGCTTCACCTGCAGCTTCAGCGCCTGCCCGCGCCCCATGGCCCCGCCGCACACGAAGCAGCGCAGCCCGCCGCCGCCCTCCTCCGCCGCCGGCCCGTCCCCGCCCGCCGCCGCCGCCGCCGGCCGCTCCAGCGCGGCCATGAGCCGCTGCTTGCGGGACACCGGCGCCTCGCTCATCGCGCCGGGCGCCGCTGCCCGGCGCTAACTTTGTCCCCGCGAGAAGTTTGGCCGCCGGCTCCGCAGCGCCATCGCCGGCCCCGCCCCGCCCCGCCCCGCCCCGCCGGGCGGAGCCGCCTCCCCGCGGTACCTTCATGGCGCCGGGCCGTCCCTTTATGGCGCGCTGGCACCGGCCTGACGGGCCGCCCCCCCCCCCCCCGCCGAGCAGCGCCGGCAGGGTGCGCTGGGACCCCGCGGCCGGCCCGCGCCTGCGCTGCCTTTATGGCGCAGCGCCTCTAGGATGGGCTGGGACCCCGCGTCCATGCCCCCGCCTGCACTGCCTTTATGGCGCAGCACCTCTAGGATGCGCTGGGACCCCGCGTCCATGCCCCCGCCTGCGCTGCCTTTATGGCGCAGCACCTCTAGGATGCGCTGGGACCCCGCGTCCATGCCCCCGCCTGCGCTGCCTTTATGGCGCAGCACCTCTAGGATGCGCTGGGACACAACGCCCGTGCCCCCGCCTGCGCTGCCTTTATGGCGCAGCACCGACACAATGCCCGTGCCCCCACATGCGTTACTTTTATGGCGCAGCACCTTTAGGATGCTCTGGGACACAATGCCCGTGCCCCTGCCTGCGCTGCCTTTATGGCGCAGCACCTCTAGGATGGGCTGGGACACAACGCCCGTGCCCCCGCCTGCGCTGCCTTTATGGCGCAGCACCTCTAGGATGCGCTGGGACACAACGCCCGTGCCCCCGCCTGCGCTGCCTTTATGGCGCAGCACCTCTAGGATGCGCTGGGACACAACGCCCGTGCCCCCGCCTGCGCTGCCTTTATGGCGCAGCACCTCTAGGATGGGCTGGGACCCCACGTCCATGCCCCCGCCTGCACTGCCTTTATGGCACAGCACCTTTAGGATGCGCTGGGACACAACGCCCGTGCCCACGCCTGCGCTGCCTTTATGGCGCAGCACCTTTAGGATGCTCTGGGACACAACGCCTGTGCCCGCGCCTGCGCTGCCTTTATGGCACAGCACCTTTAGGATGCGCTGGGACACAATGCCCGTGCCCCCGCCTGCGCTGCCTTTATGGTGCAGCACCTTTAGGATGCGCTGGGACACAATGCCCGTGCCCACACCTGCGCTGCCTTTATGGCGCAGCACCTTTAGGATGCACTGGGACACAACACCCGTGCCCGCACCTGCGCTGCCTTTATGGCGCAGCACCTTTAGGATGCGCTGGGACACAATGCCCGTGCCCCTGCCTGCGCTGCCTTTATGGCGCAGCACCGACACAATGCCCGTGCCCCCACATGAGTTACTTTTATGGCGCAGCACCTTTAGGATGCGCTGGGACACAACGCCCGTGCCCCCGCCTGCGCTGCCTTTATGGCGCAGCACCTTTAGGATGCACTGGGACACAACGCCCGTGCCCCCGCCTGCGCTGCCTTTATGGCGCAGCACCTTTAGGATGTGCTGGGACACAACGCCCATGCCCCCGCCTGCGCTGCCTTTATGGCGCAGCACCGACACAATGCCCGTGCCCCCACATGCGTTACCTTTATGGCGCAGCACCTTTAGGATGCGCTGGGGCACAACGTCCGTGCCCCCGCCTGCGCTGCCTTTATGGCACACTGCCTTTAGGATGTGCTAGGACACAATGTCCATGCCCCTGCATGCATTACCTTTATGGCGCACTGGGGTGAGGGTGGTCACTGCTGCTGTACAGTGCCTTTATGATATGCTAGGACATGCCATCAAATGTCCATGTCCCCATGTGTGTTACTGTTATGGCACACTCGCACAGGGGGGTGGCTTCCCCTGCCAGGCAGTGCCGTTATAATATGCTAGGACACGCCATAAATGACCATGCCTCCTGTGTGTTACCTTCATGGCACACTAGGATGGAGATATCGCGCCATGAATGGCCACCCCTGCCAGGTAGTGCCTTTATGATGCACTTGGACATGCCATAAAAAGTCCACGCCACACATGCATTAGGCACACGGGGACAGGGATGTTGTGCTGTGAATGGCCACCCCTGCCAGGCAGTGCCTTTATGATACACTAGGACACACTGTAAATGCCCACATCCCACATGCATGGTGTGATACCTGCTCCCTGTCTCAGTGCACCATAAAGGTAATGCATGTCCATCCACCCCCACATGGCCCCTGCCATGCTGCACCTTTATGATGCACTAGGATATGCCATCAATGCCCATACCCGTATGCATTACCTTTATGGCACACTGGGACTGGTGTGTCGTGCCATAAATGTCTGCCCTTGCATGGCCCCTGCCGTGCAGTACCTTTTTGATGAATTATGACAAGCCATCAATGCCCACACCCACATACGGTACCTTTATGACGCACTGGGATGGGTGCATCATGCTGTAAATGTTTGCCCCTGCTGTGCAGTACCTTTATGATGTGCTACAACATGCCATAAATGCCCACACCCACATACATTACCTTTATGGTACACTAGGGCGGGTGTGTCATGCCATAAGTGTCTACCCCTGCTTAGCCCCTGTCACATGTTACCTGTATTGTGCACTAAAGCACGCACATTGCACCATAAATGACCACAGCTGTACAATGGCTGCCACACGTTACCTTTATGACACACTAGGATGGGCCATAAATGTCCACAGCTGCATGGCCCCTGGCACACATTACCTTTATGGCACACTGGGATGTTGTGCTGTGCCATAAATGTCTGCTCCTGCATGACCCCTGCCACACATTAACTGTTTCACTCATTAAGACATGTGTATCACACCATAAATGTCCACACATGCATAGCCCCTGCCACGCATTACCATTATGGCGCACTAGGACACTGTACATGCCTGCCCCTGCACGGCCCCTGCCATGCATTACCTGTATTGTGCAATGGAGCAGGGTGTCACACTATAAATGTTCACCCCTGCACAGCTCCTGTCAGGTGTTACCTGTATTGCACACTAAAACAGGGGTGTTGTGCCATAAATATCCACCCTTGCATAGCCCCTGCCATGCACTGCCTTTATGGTGCACTAGGAAGGGTGCGTCACACCATAAATGTCCACACCTGCACAGTCCGTGCCGTGCATTATCTGTATTGCTTATTAGGATGGGTGTGTTGTGCCATAAATGTCCACCCCTGCATGGCCCCTGCCATGTGTTATCTGTATTGCACAGTAAGATGGGTGTGTCACACCATAAACATGGGCCCCTGCCACGCATTACCTGTATCGCATGGTAGGAAAGGTACATCATGTCATAAATATCCACCCCTGCACGGCCCCTGCCATGTGTTACCTTTATTGCATACTAGGACGGGCACGCTGCACCATGAATGTTGACACAGGCAACATTGTGATCCCCCCAGAAAAAGGATAGCCCCAGCTCCCGAAAAACAGAGCCCACTCGCTAC
Organism: Crocodylus siamensis; assembly: GCF_052110815.1. Classification (NCBI taxonomy): domain Eukaryota; kingdom Metazoa; phylum Chordata; order Crocodylia; family Crocodylidae; genus Crocodylus; species Crocodylus siamensis. The sequence goes on along the minus strand of NC_143403.1, from coordinate 3,898,492 downwards.
CAAGGGAGGGCCCCTGCCACATGTTACCTGCATTGTGCCACATGAGGAGTGCATCGCACCATAAATGTCCACATGTAGACAACCCCTGTGACACATTACCTACATTGCACCATATGATGGGTGCATTGTGCCATAAATGTCAATATGCGCAACTTTGGGATCCCCCTAGAAAAAGGATGGTACCAGCTCAAAAAAAAAAAAGAGAGCAGACCCACTACCAAGGGAGGGCTTGAAAAGGTGGGGCCCCTGCTACATGTTACCTATATTGCGCAATGAACTGATGCATTGCACCATAAATTTAGACCAGCCACCTGTGCAAAGTAATGATTGTGTGATAAAATGACTCTCCAGCTATAAAAAGAGCCAACTGGCTATAAAGTTATGCTTGAAAATGCCTAACGACTTCATAGCTGGTTTCTATTCAGCTTCCATGTGAATGTCATGATCCCACCAGAAAACTGAGGATCCCAGCTCTAAAAAAGGAGCAGACTCACTACAAAGTGAGGGCTCGAAAAAGTGGGGTGCCTGCTACACGTTACCTATATTACGCAATAGACTGGTGCATCCCGCCATAAATGTAGGCACATGCAACACTGTGATCCCACCTGAAAAAGGATGATCCCAGCTCCCGAGAAGATCCGACCTGTTACAAAGTGCGGGCTTGAAAATAGCTCTATGGCTGGCAGGCAGAGGTGGAGCCCTGCGACCCCGATACACATTACCTGCTTTGCGCAAAGCAGCGGTGCATCATGCAATAAATGTTGACACGTGCAGTGTTACGATCCCACCAGCAAAAGGCCGACCTCTCCAAAAAAGGCCCGACCCGCTCCCAAAGCGAAGGCTTGAAAACATGGAACGACTCTGTGGCTGGTGGGCAAAGGTGGAGCCCTGCCACGTTACATATATCATGCAGTTGACTGCAATGCATATTGACCGACCACATGTGCAATGTCATGATCCCACCCTAAAAACGGGTGATGCCCGGCCTAAAAAAGAGCCAACCTGCTACAAAGTAAGGGCTTGATAACACGGAACAGCTCCACGGCTGGTTTCTATCCAGCTTTGGTCTGAATGTGTAGCAGGGCCCTGAGTGCCCCCAGCCTGAGATGGAGCTGGCATGACCCCAGCACAGATGTCCTTGCCACAGACACGCACGTGGCTGGCGCTACCAGCTGCTCGGTAAAGGCTGGCTGCTTCAGCCCCTCTGCTCCCAGCCCCTTTTCCCTGCAAAGCCAGGGCAGGGACTGCTTCGTGCCCCCAGCTGCCTGGATCCAGCTAGATCCCGGTGCCCCCTTGTCCCTAGTAGCCTGGTGCAAGTGGGATCTATATGCTGCCACCCAGGAGAGGCATAAAACAGCCTCTGGCTGCTCGTGGCCATTGTAAACCGGTGGCACATTGCCTAAGTCCATTATAAAAGCCAGTGTTTAAACCATTAACCCCAAATCTAGATCACCAGCAGCCCTGGGAATCAATCTCCCTTCTGACCCTCCTGCTATTCCCCTTTGGGGCCTAGCTCACACCCTTCAACAGCTGATGTGTTCCCAGCCAGCGCCGCCTGCATTTCGGTGAGGTAGGCGTTAATCCCCGCTTGCGTATCCTTACCTGCCCTCCCAAAGGCTTAGTGCTCCTGAAGCATTTTGCTGTCCTTGAAGTGCAAACAGCTTGCAACGAGACATGGGTTATGAGCTACCCAAGCATGCAGAAGAAGCAGAGCATTCCCTGTAAAAAAAAAAAAAAATCCCCCGAGAAATGTTAAGGATGCTTCAGCGTCCGTCGAGGGAGGAGGTTGCCTTTCAGAGGTACCCATTTGCGTGTATAAGCTTCCCGGTCGCCCCTTAAGGACCCAGCCCTATGCAGTGCTCCCACAGAAGGGGGTCAAGAAGGCAGCACAGAATCAGGCCAAAAGCATATAACGCATAGCATCCATAAGTGCCATGGGGAAGGAAGAGCGCAGTGGCTCATGAGATGCCCTGTATAATGCCATGGATATAATAATGCATCGTACATCTGCCCAGACTGGTAGAGAGGAGAGGCCGAGACCTATATCCCATGAGACCAACACGCCGAGGGCCCTACAGAGGTCCCGAAATGATTCCCACAACCAAACACTCTTCTGCGTGCTGTGCACGGGCTGGCCACCGACCGCGCGGACCATGCCAGGACTCGATGGCCAATGCAGGTATGGGGAGCTGGACTCTGCTGCTGTTGCACTGATGGGACTTTGGTGGGACAACCTTGGATGTCACCCCCCTCCTCCCCTTCCCCAGGTGACAGCATCATGTTCTCCGCAGCAACTGGCCGGCGGATCAAGCAGCTTGCATGACATCAGCTGGAGGATAAGCAGGAGGGGCAGGAGGGCTCTTGGGGACCGGATCCTGTTTCTACACAGATGGCCTCAGCAATAAAGGAGTGTGTGGGGGGGGAAACAAAGCGGAGAACGTGATACCTTCCCAGTGCTGGCTCTGGAGGGACCCTTCCCGGGTCTGCCAGGAGGCAGCAGGGGCTCGCTGTCTTTTACTTATTTAGAGGCCCGCAGTGGTAGGCGCCGCGCACCCCCTGAAGCAGGGGACCTGTGTGTGCGTGGAAGCAGAGGTGGGGGAGAGGATGTTTAAATGCACGTGTCTCTCCTGAAGGGGAAGGATTAGAGAGCCTTGCAGAGCTCCCATCCCTTTTGATGCGCCGCAGCGGTTATCTGGTACAGAGCTCCTTTCTTCTCCTCCTGCAGTTGCATCAGGCAGAGAGATAAGGGAGTGGAGGCTGGGTGAGAGGGGAAGCCAGCAAGAAGAAACATTCAGCCTGGGATTTCCCTGCGACTGTCATGGGCACAGGCCCAGGCGTGTGAGCTGCTGAAGTCTGCACCAGCTGCAGCCAGGTACTGCGGCGAACTCCCTCGCTCGGCTAATTCACCCGGGCAATTGCAAGGGCTCGCACACCGCGCCCTGGCAGAGCTCAAGCAGTGGGGAAGTGGGGGGCTCTCTGTTTTAATGCTGTTTGCTAGTGGCGAGAGCTATGAGGCAGCGAAAGAGCTTGAGCAGAGAGGCAGAAACCCCCTTGCTCGAGTGAGCTGAATAATGCTAGTAAAGGGATTTCATTCACAGACATCACAAAGGAGGAAAGCTCTGGCATTTCCCACTTCCAGAGGGGGAGGCTGGCCCGGAGGATGAGGCATGGACCCTAAGTATCTGCAGCCTCAGCCCTGCATGGCTTCTCAAAGCCTGGTGGGAATAAGCAGGAGGGTAGCAGATAAGGTCCTCTGATGCTATCAGTGACAGCATGGGCATCGCTCCATCTGCACGCACATCGGGGCAAGGAGCGTGCAGGGCACTGCAAGCCAGTTGGCCCTGCCCATTGTCTAATAAGCAAAGTCAAAACTGTTCCCAGGTCCCGGGGGACCTCGCTGCCATGATGCTTTAGGTTCCTATCTCCCCTGAGATGTTACCAAAGAGCCTAGAAAACGGCTGAGGTCAGCTGCGGGGTTTTCTACCACCCCCAAAATCTGCCCCGAAGAGCTGACGGCTGCAGTACCTGGCCGGCAGTCTGCACCGGCACACCGTCCACACCAACAGACCAAGGACCTGGCACGCCCCCCTGCATCCGGGCACGCTCAGAGGTGTGCGCAGCCTGCACCCCACAGCCATGACACCAGGTGTTTCTCCCCTTTTTGCCCTTTCTCCCAGAGCTATAAAGAGGATGAGCGAGCCAAGTGCTGCGTGCAGGCCAATAAAAGTGCTGAGCACAGCTATTAGTTATGATGGTTATTAGTAATGGTTCTTAGTCTAACAGCCCCCAGCCACGCAACGGCCTGGCGCCTGCTGCTGCTGCATTTCAGAGCACGGCCCTGGAGAACCGGATGGCAAGAGCAGGCATTGACTTCACAACCTCTTGCTCCATATGCACACCAGGAATCCTCCTTACGGGGGATCCATGACACGCGTGTGCACAGGCACGTGCATGGAGGCATGCATGTGCATGCACACCCCCACACACACACGCACACACGCTCCTGATGCCAACCGCTAGAGGGCAGCTGTGCACACAACCACTGCCCAGCCGCAGTTGCTAACGTGGGCCCCACAATGGCTGCTCAGTGCAGTTTTCTATTGTTCTGCTCACATCCCATGCTTCTTTCCACTGCCCCCATTAACCCAGAGCCAGATCCACCCTTTTTCTGCATGTTGGAAGGGCATGGATTCAGAGAAGCAGAGCCAAGACCCCCCCACACACACCGGTAGGAAACCAAGCACTAGGGAGATGAGTGGCAAGCCAAGAAGGTGAAGAAGCTGAGTGACTCACCCAAGGCCATGTGGAAAGGCCATGGAGGCATCTGGCTCTAGTCCTTTGCTCATGTAACCTCATCTCCCTGCTTACAGCCCTCTCCGTCGGACGGAGAACGCGAGCATCTGGTTCACAGAGCATGTGCGCGCACATACACATACGTACATGCACATGCACACACACCCCTACGCCCCTGCCTCGCTAGGGCACGGTCTACATCACAGACTGCTTCCCGGGGTCTGGATGCAGCTGGACGAAGGACGCTGGGCTGAATAACCTCTGGAGATCCCTTCCAGTCGGCCTCCTCTATGATTCACTCGACACTGTGTTATTCTGGTGACCGGCAGTTGCAAAATACCAGCTGGGAAGGAGTGAGAGGATTGTGCAGTGGGTTTCAGGGAGAGGTCCAAGCCCACGCACTGGTTGCAAGCACAGCCCTGGGGGAGGGAAGGGTCCAGCACAGGATTTTCATAGCAATTGCTGGCTCTTTCTTTTATTTATTGATTAAAAGAAGGTATAGTGCAGTGAAGATCCCAGGAGCCAAAATTCATTAGCCACAGACACAGGCAGACCAAGCCCCTTCCACCCCACCGGCTCAGGGCAGCTGTTGAGGGAGACAGGTTGATGAGATCTCTCTGTTATAACAGATAAGGACAGGGTTTGCAGGAGTGAACCGACACCACGCGCACGCCTCTTTCTTTGCCAGGCCATCCATCACTCTCGGCCCCGGGCAGCTTGCATCTCTGACCCCGCGGCTGGGCTTGAGCCAGCAAACTGGAAAGGAAAAGCTCTGTGATTTTAGCATCTGGCATCACGGTGGCACCGCTGCTGAAGACCTCTCTCCATGGCTACACGTTCAAAAGGACCCATTTTAAAGCCAACGGCCTGGTACTTCTATGCAGGCAGCAGTGAGGGAGTCAACTGACTTCGCAGCTCATTATAAACTACCCGATTCCTTCATTCCTCAGCTCTTAATGCCCCCTCACTCCGTTTAAATGGTCTTAATGCCCAGCTAATCCAATGAGCTTTTCTTCTGCATCTCTGCTGGCTGCTCCTAGTAAGGTAGCTCCTGTTTCACAGCCCCGCAGATGGTTTTGAACTCTGGCTAAAGTGCAGGAGTGGCAATCGCTTTCAGCGAAGCACTGGATGCACCAACGTGCTCAAAAAGGCTCAATTTTGATTTTAGGAACCTGAAAAACACACCCATGTCATTTTAAGGACAGCAAGAGAAATGAACCAAGTATCCTGATTTATCTGCTGCCTAGCATGTTGCGTTTTCATACGTAGGGTATAGCAATGTCATGCACATTCGAATACTTTTACACTTGATTCTGATCCTGCCCAGAAGAAGAACGCAGACGCTCCAGTAATGAGCTACGGCTAGTTTCTTTTTAACCGAATACAAATATGTGTTGTGTTACCTGGGATGAGGCATCACTCCACCTGCACCCACACCCACACACACACACACACACACACACACACACGTTTCAAATCCTAGATCTGCCCAAGGTTACAGCCGCTCCCGAATCCCAGAAGGGACTCCACATGTGCGGCCAGACCTCAGCTGCTATAAATGCCTACAGCTGGAGCTGGTGGATGGGCTCCGGTTTACATCGCCTGAGAACCCGGCCTGGGGTAAAGGTCATCGTTAGACCGGCTCCTGCGATGCCCTTTGGGGCACTGAGCTCGTTCGCTTTCCCTCTGAGGCCCATGCCCTGCCGTGGGATATGGAAATGCAGAGCAGTAACCTTGTACAACCCCACCAACCTGATTCCCAGCTCTCTGGGGAGGCAGCGTAGTCGCTGGCCATGCCGTGGGGCTAGGACAGGCAGATTAATATGGAGATGGCTGGGTGCTTATTCTCCCCAGCTGTGGCCGTGAGTCACGCAGCGCATCGAAGCACATTGCAAACAGCACACTGCGCTCGAGCAGACTCAGCCCTGGCTCAAGCTGCCTCTGGCCCCCTTGGCCGCATCCTTCCCCGGGTCTAGGGTTTGTCTCTTGAACAAGAATATATAAGTTACAGCCAACACAGCCAGCCGGCGGGGCTGGGAGACAGCACCTCTGTGCTCTCTCTGTGCAAGCTAAAGATGCCGTCCTCTCCCGCTCACGAGAGCCGATTACGAGTGTCTATTTGGTGGTGCTGTTCTGCCCCTTCTCCACAGTCTCCTTGCTGCCAGGCACGGCTAAGACACAGCAGTGGCTGCGTCTACACCAGGTGCTGACTGCGCAGTCGTTACTGTGCAGTCATTTAGTACTTGCATAACCAAGTACTAAACGACGGCGCAGTAAACGGCGTTATTGCGCAGTAGCATCCCCGCACGTTTCCCAAGCGATGTCGACCGCACGGTAGTTCATTATGACTGCACAGGACCTCGTTGCTGCTGTGCAGCAGCGCCGCATCACAGTTCATGCCCCATGATGCTGCTCCGCAGCACTAACGAGCGACTGCGCAGTAAGCGCCCCATGTAGACGCGACCAGTTTCTACAAGGCAGTTGCGACATCCAGCCCATAAAAAGCGGGTCAAACTGGGCACCTCACCGGCGTGCAGGTGAATCACGACCACCTACTTTGGGTGTGAGCTCTGAGACAGCAGAGCGTGGCATCACATCCAGATTAAATGGAGCAGAACTGGATCCCGACACTAGGACGTGGCGGACCTGCTGCCGACGCTGGAGCAGGCCTAACATCTAGCTGAGAAGAGGAGGTGGAGCTGAGCTGGGAAACCTGCCAGCTTTGCAGGTTCCCGCACCAGAGCAGAACCACCCTTTGCAGATGGGACCCCGTTGCTCGTCCCCCGGGCACCGGGCAGGAAGGTAGCTAAGGAAGGAGAAGCAGCATCTCGTGGTCCCCAGAGCCCAGTCAGAGTGGTGGCATCCAGGAGAGGGGGCAGGTGGCTCATCAAGAGCATCTTTAATTGGCGCAACTCGGTACGTGGAGGTCACTCGTGAATGATTACAGACAGCGAACACGGAAGCGGCAAGGGAAGGAAAGGAGGCTTGCTAGCTGCTGGCACAACAGCGGGGGGAGGCTAGAGAAGGGCCATGGGGATGAGCAAGAAGCCGAAGGAGCCAGGACACATCACAAATGGCCCGAGAGGAGGGATGTGGCATTGCAGGAGTAGGGGGCTCGGACAGGACTGCCCTGGACAGGCAAAGGGGAACGGCGTGCAGTAACCAGAGGAAAAAGGGAAGGGCCCGGCAGAGACGAGAGCTGCTCACGGAGCTGAGGAGGGATTCAGCCTGCTGCGACCTTCACGCCCCAGACACAAGCCCATAGGCCCCCATCAGGGAGCCCCAGCTCAGGGGGTCTCCACCTGGAGACCACACCCCTGTGCTGGCCAGCCCCAGCTGCCAGGGCTCACAACCAGCCCCTTGCTGTGGTGCTGCATGGAGCCTGGACAGACCCCCCAGGACCAGGCTGGAGGCCCTGGCCGACGGAGCAGCATTACAGAGCACTGCTGTGGACCTTGCCCAGCCTGCAGTTTAAGCCATGCTAAGCTACCGCCAGGACCACGCATGGCTGTGAGTACCTGTTCGTGCCAAAGCCCCTCATTGCCCATATGAACCTTTACACAGCAAGGGGGTTTTAACCCCCTGCAGACCCCGCCAGAGCTGTCTGCAAAAGCCATGGAGCGCTATTCTGATGCCCCAAAGAGCAAATGCTTGGCCCCTCCAGACCTCCCAGCTAGGCAAAGACCTCACGGGACTTTGCAAGCAGAGCTAGGCAGCCCGTGGAGAGGCTTCACAGGCTCCTGGAGGTCCTTCATGCTCTGAGGGCATGCTACCAAGCTGGCTGGAGCCCAGTGGTCCCTGTGTCTATTGCTAGGCTGTACAGGTCCCTTATCTAGGAGAGTGGCAGAGCATGGGGGGAGCGGAGGTATTTTGCAAGATGCTCCTAATACCACGGCCCATCGAGCCATTGCAAATGGCACCCACCCCATGCCCTGGGCACAGATCCAGCCCGGGGTCAGGTAGGTGAATAAGGGTCCCTGAAGGCCCCTTTATCGATCGTGTCCCTTAGCCAGGCCACGCACGCACCGCACTGTAGATATGGCACCATCTGGCCACTGAAGCTCCAGGCTTTGCGCATCGTGCTGACCTGCAGCTGCTTGTCCAAAAGCACCGAGCATCCCCAAGCAGGAGGCTCTCCGTGTAACCTGCCTGCCATAAATAATTCATTACGAGCGTCTTGCAGGACTCAGGGAGCCTGGGAGAGGAGATTAGCAAGCCGGAGCACTCCGCCGGTTCTCTCCCGGGGAAGGGTCTCACGGGCCACAGCCCGTGTCTTATCTACAAGAATTGGTGGAAGTGCCTGTCTGGAAGGCTCTCCTCTGCCTTGGGCTAGCCAGGAGATCCAGGGGCTTTATCAGGGAGCCAGCCTTGTAAATACAGGATGCCCCTGCACAGAATGAATCAGGTAGAGATATTGTCTCCGCTCGGGGCCGAGGGGCGAGGAAGGAAGCTCATGTGCTGGAGAGATGTTGTCCAAGATAATGCCGCAGGGAGAACAACACAAAATCAGGAGGTCTCCATGCGACCAGGCAAGGGAGAGCCGGTCCGGACCACATAGTACGGCCCTTGCCGGGTGCGGTAGCTGCAACCCAGGGATTGCTTTGCACAGGAAGGGGGTGGCCAGGTCAGTGCCCCCCTGCTCCGCCGTGCTGCCTAGCCACGGCATCCCAGTGGGAGCCGCAACACCTGACTGCGAGGCTGCAGGAGCTATTTGGCCAGTCGCTGGGTTTGCCTTCCCACGCTCTGGCACGTGATGTGGCGATGTGCCCCAGTCCACCAGCCTGCAAATCCCTGAAAGCAAAACTCCCAGGGGCTCCGATGTCATTGTGTGATGCGACGCCATCCCCGACGAGAGCACACCCCCACGGAGGGCCAGAATGACCCTCATAACCCAGGTCCATCCAAGCGAAGGCCTTCCCTGCCCCCGTCCTGCCCCCGCAGACCCGTGCCAGAGAACGGAGCCGGGGGCAAGAGGATCCTCGAGGCTTTGAAACCCCTCCTCCTCCCCCAGCTTCCCCAGAAAGGGGTTTTCTTTCATTGCTTTGCGGCAGGTTTATGCCTCCCCGGAGACCTCGTCCATAAAACGCATTCTGGCTCGCACAGCGCCTGCCTGCACAACCAGGCTCCAGCCTTTCCCTTCCTGTGCCGACCTGCTGGAGTCGGCTGTTGTTCTTGGCAAGGCGCCCCGCAGGAAGAAAAATGGTCCCCCCCTCCCTCCTCCCCGTGCCCCCCAGCTCCCAGCGGCTGGGAAATGCTGATGACATGACACCTTCCAACAGCCTTCAAGGTCAGGAGGGGAGGGAGGGGAGCCGGAGCTGCTGGTTATTGCCTCACTCAGGCATTTCCCTTGGATGCTCTTTGCTGCTTACACAAGATGCTGCAGGGTTCAGGTTTTACACAGCAAAGCACCAGGGCTGATGCTCTCGTCCCCGTCCCCAACCTCCCTCTCCTCCAGTGCGACAGGGCCCCGAGGACCACATAAATCATCCCCCCTGGGCCAGTTGCTTGGGACACTTGCACTAGCAAACTTTTCTCCAGACCATCTCGAGTGCGGCGATTCCACCTGGCCAAGGAACCCAGGTCTCCGGGGCCCGGCCACCCTTCTGGGCTGGGGTTGTGCCAGGTCTAGCACGAGGCAGTCTTGCTTATTTATTCTGGAGGAGGCTTAGCACATGGCTGCAATGACCCCCAAGCTCGTCCTAGACCTTAATTGCGGGGGGCTGCAAGTGGGAGAGGAACAGGGGGAAAAAGCCTTGCACTTTACCTTCCAGCATCCGCCTTTTGCCACCGCCTGCCACGGGAGACTCAGCAAGATGGGCCTGGGGTCTGCCCCAGTAAAGGCCAGTTCTTATGTTCCCCCACCCTGATACCTGTTCACAGCTGCTATGCAAATGGTGACACGTGGGATCGGGCCAGGGGTTTGGCCTAGTAAATCCGATGAGCCCCCATGAATGGAAGGGGCCGGCTTCGCTGGACCCTGGGGGAGGTGACACGCACGCGTGGAGGGGGTGCAGAGCTGTGTCCCACACGAAGAGTGCAATTCCAGCGTGCAGCAAGATGTGCTGGGGACATAGGACACACTCTGGGCCTAGCCTGCTCCTCTCAGGACTGGGACCCAAAAGCTTAGAGCCACGTCCCAGTCCATGGATGCCCAGAGCCCCTGCTCAAGGACCTGGAGGATCTGCCTTCACCCCCGTGCTCCCAGCCGCCAGAATCCACCCCTGCCCCACAGCAAGGAGCCACGCTCTTCACCGCACAGTCATGCACCGATTAATCCTCATAGCAAGTCATCGCGGGTAGTACTGCAGCCCGGGGTAGGCAGAGAGGGCAAGAGAGAAGACCAAGGGCACACGTGGAGTCAGTGGCAGAGACCAGGCCAGCTCTGAGAGGGCTGGACGGTACAGCCAGAACGCATGACCCCTGACAGCTGGTACCCGGAGGCAGGAGGGTGTATGTGACACTGCATCTGGAGCCGACGGCCTGGGGGCGGCTGCTATTTCTCAGCCCCGGAAGGACAGATGCTCCTCCTGGCTGGATTTCAAAGGAGATCTCAGACTAGAGAAGAAATAGTCCATTTGCCTCCTGGTGCCAAGCAGGGAGCTGGGTCAGCCAAGAAGGCAGGCCAGAGCACAAAGGGACCCGTGAAACAGCCAGGGGATGCCAGGCAGGGCGGCAGGACCTGCTGCGTGAGCTGCAGGTGGAGGAAGGCGAAGAGGAGCAGGGCTCGGGCACCAGAGGCAGGGGATGCAACAGAGGCGTGATGCCCTAGGAGCCAAGGGTGCAGCTGGAGCGTGCCAGGGCGTGTCAGCCGTGCTCTCCCGGCCACCCCCAGGCCAGAGCACCGCCGGGCCCCCCAGGAGTGCCCACCTCTGGGCCCAGAGACTGCCTCAGCTGCCATCCAAGAAGCCACAGACCAGACCCAGCGCTCGAGGCCGGCCGCCTGGGCCTCGGCACCCTCCCCGGAACGGAGGTTGTGACAGGCTCTTTCTGCAACACATCCCCGGGCCACCAAGGCAGCCACAAGGCCCAGGCCTTGCCGCGCTTCGGACGCCGAGAGACGCTGGAGGGACTGGGAGCGGCCAAGCAGCTGCAGGACAGTTTCTGCCCAGGCCCCATCCCTACTACGGCTCGGACCATGGTCCCAGCTGCATCTGAAGGGCTCCCGGCATGACAGCACCCGGCGGGCGCCTCTCCCCGAGGCCTCGCACCGGGAGAGGAGATGGTGTCGGAGCGGCCGCCGGACCGCAGGTTCCGCGGGAAGCCGGGGGGAGCTGCGTCCGGCCCCGAGGGCGCTGCAGGAAGTCCAGGAAGCCAGCAGTACAATGCATTGCTTCCTGACACTGAAGGAACCATCAGTGCCGGACGGGACGATGCAGCGTCATCCCCCGGGGAAGGGGCCGCGCAGGCAACGCACCCCAGGTAGCTCCCTGCCCCTGCTGTGCTGGCTCCGAGCAGCTTCTTTGCATCCTCCAGGGTCACGAACCGGTCCCTGGGAGCTGCTGGTGCCCTGCACAAAGCTCCTTTTTTATGCGCGGTGATGTGGACCGGGTGGTGCAATCATCCTTAGGCTGGCGCTCCTCTGAGCCCCTCTGGAAGCAGCCTGGAGTCCCCCCTGCTCCGTCTCGTGCTGGGCTGGTCTCTAGTCCCTGAGAGGGTTTCTTTGGCATGTCACGCGGGGATCCCCTGCCTCTCTGCTTTGCCTTTGCCAGCCCTGGAGCATGAACTGTTTCACGACACCCCATCCCATGCTTTGGTGCACTGCCTGCTGCAAGAGTCCTGGGGCTGATGCCTTCCTGGTGATTTCCTCACACCATCAAGTCCCCGCTCTGGGATCTCTGCCCATTCCCAGGCTGCATCGCCACGTGCTGGCCTGCTCCAGCTTCTGACCTGGCTCCCGGAGACGGATGGCCACCCCTGTTCATCCCCAGATGCTTCCTGGGCATTAGTGGTAGCGTATCCTCAGTCCTGGGTCGGTAGGGCATTTTTAGCTGGGTTCTGTGGGGTTTTGCATCAGGACTCGGTTTGCCTGACATTTTGCTCATCCAGTGGGTGCAATAAAGCTTCCTCTGGGTTCTGGTCGTCTCGTGGGCTGCATTTGGGGTCTGCTTCTCCCATCAGCTGGCACCTGGGAAGGCCCTTGCTGACTGTCCTCCAGCCCCTTTCAAGCAGAAGATGTTCCTGTGTTGCACCGAGATCAGATCCATAGCTGGCATTGCTTTGCGGCCCTCATCGGGGGGTACTTGCGTGTGTCGGTTCCTGCCAACTCCGAATGAGAACGTCACTTCCTTGGCGGGTTTTTATTGACCGTGGGTTTTTATTTTATAGACAGCACTTGTTATTGCTGCCTGCGGGTGTTGCTGGGAGTACATCGCAGCCTAAGCGATACAGCTCCAGTCGTTGTCCTCGTGGCATAGCTGTAAATATGGTTGTTGAATGGCCGACTGTCTTCTGCAGCGTGTGTACACAGAACGCCTCTGGATCTGCTAAAATCTCACACTGCAGACCTCCTTTTCACTGGAGGTCTGCACGTCCTAGGTCAAAACATGCCCCTCTGCCTGCCTTTTCTTGGGGAAGGATCTCAAGCGATTCCATCCCCCATCTTTTACACCATGGCTCAGAGGCTGGACCATTTCACAGACTCGTCCAGCATCTGTTTCATAGAATAATAGAAAATGAGGGTTGAAGGGACCTCAGGAGGTCCCATCTAGCCCAGCCCTGCTCCAAGCAGGACCAGCCCCAACTACATCACCCCAGCTAAGGCTTTGTCTACCTGGGTCTTCAACACCTCCAAGGATGGAGAGTGCACCGCCTCTCTGGGTAACCCGTTCCAGTGCTTTACTACCCTCCTAGTGACAAAGCTTTTCCTAATATCCAACCTCAATTTCCCTTGCTGCAGCTGGAGCCCATTGCTCCTTGTCCTGCCATCTGTCACCACTGAGGACAGTCCAGCTCCAGCCTCTTTCAAGCCCCACTCCAGGTAGCTGAAGGCTGCCATTAAATACTGCCTCAGTCTTCTCTTCTGCAGACATATAAATAAGCCCTCATCCTCCTCACCAGTCCTGTCCCCCAGCCCCACAACTATTTCACTGCCCTCCACTGGACTCTCTCCCATGTGTCCACATCCTTTCTGTAGCGGGGGCCCCACAACTGGACACAGGACTCCAGATGTGGCCTCCCCCGTGCTGAATAGAGACCAATAATCACTGCCCTGGATCTGCTGACAACACTCCTACTGATGCAGCCCAGGATGCCGGTCGCCTTCTTGGCACCAAGGGCACACTGCTTATTGTCCACTGTCACCCCCAGGTCCTTTTCTGCAGAGCTGCTGCACAGTCAGTCAGTCTCCAGCCTGTCCCGGTGCATGGGATTGCTCCCTCCTAAGTGCAGGACTTGGCACTTGTCCTGGTTGAACCTCATGAGATTTCTTTTCATCCAATCCTCCAATTTGTCCAGGTCACTCTGTTTACTTGTTCTTCACTGCGGTGGGCCCTGGAAGCGGGATGCTCAGTCTCACTCTTGTTTCTGCTCCATCTCAGTTCCCGGATGCCCAGGGCGCTGCATGGCAAACAGCGCAAAGTGTTGATATCACCTACCACCACCTGCTCCTCATCAGTCAGACACCCCCATCCATCACCGGGAAGGCAATAGGGGCTAGTGGTTAGAGCACTGCACTGGGATCCAGGAGACATGGGTTGTATTCCCAGATCTACCACCGCGGGATTTTGAACAGGTCCCTGGGCGTCAGTATGCTCATTTGCCAAAACAGACCTCCTCTGTGCAGCACTGAGATCAACTGCCACAAATCCCGCTATGAAAGCCAAGCATTAAGATATTAAGTATGAGCTGAAATGAAAAAAAAAATACTCGGTTTATAGATCCCCTTTCTGCAGACTCTCTTCTGCTTGTCTGGCTTAGACTGCAAACGTCTCCGAGCCCGGATGGTCTCTGCCTGGAAACTCTCCAGCACCCTGGGAAAACCATCATGGCTCTACGATAAGGCTTGCTGGAAAATGATTATGCCCAAAAGACCTGAAATTGTTTCCATGTCACCGCACTGGATGTTCCCCGCTTTACCGCTTTTTTCATCACCTTTTCGGAGCTCCTTTCTCCGCCGCACATGCCGCGATGTTTATCAGCACCGTGTCTGAGCCTCCTTGTTGGTGACACGCGGGTCCCGCAGCGAACAAACGCTTGCCGAACTGATGCAGAAAATATTGCAGTGAAAAACAGCCTGATGATGGAAAATGCGGCCAACTTTTTTGCTACAGAGGTTTATTAGTGAAACAAGGGCGTTTTCCAGAACCAAGTGGGAAGCATTTGGATCAAACCTCATCAACCTTGTTCTTCTCTGCAAATCAGATTGCAAACCCTTTAGGGCAGGGACCATCTGCTTGGTCGGGGCTTGTACAGCTCCTGGGTCCACGTCTAGTGCTCTGAGGTGCTATGTGGATACAAGGAATAAATAAGAGGTTTGGTAATCGCTACACCCACCCTCCTAGGAAAACCGAACGTGGCAAGAGCAAAGCTATTACAGAAAATCCCTTTCAAGTTTCCTAGCTTCAAGGATTGCCTGGCCCTTGGAGCGACAAAAGAGTTATCGGCTGCTGAGTGCTACTTGGATGCAGGAAAGCAGTCAATCTTACTCCGAGGGCTGCAGGCTGGACGGACGGATGGACGGGGGGCAGTGCAGACATCATATTGGCTGCACACGCTACATTTATGGCCCAGGCTGGAAGGCTTTCTGAGAAACCTGCGGCGCTGATTTACAGCGCTTCCAGTGTGCATGCGTCCATGTCTGTGCCACTGACCAACCCTGACGAGAACATCTGTAACATGTCAAAGTCGGAGGCCAGAGGGATAAAATATCCCTGCGGAGTCGGAGGTGGGGTGGAGACCTTTTCTGGGTGTCTTGCAAAGCAGGAAAGGTTCGGTTTGCCAAAGAGGAGCCGCCCCCAGGCCTGGCCCCGGCGCTGCCCTTGTGCAATTCTCCCAGTTTTGCTGGGAAGCGGTGGGACAGCAGAGAAGTAATTAAACACACGTTAAACCAAAACGCCGCCTTTCCTACCAGAGCCGATTTGGGACGCCCAGGCCCCCAGCTCTGCTCCCTGACATATTTACCCTGGCGCAGCCTTGGCGGGCTGGTGCACGCATAGCCCTTGGGATCCATCGCTGCAAACAGCCGCTGTCCCAGCCTAGCCTGGGATGGCCTCCCACCCATGTCTCCGCAGCCCCCGCCTGCACGCGGCAGGCCAAGGCAAACAGCACGCGTGGCGGCAGCCCTCCAGATGTGCTCGGCTGCAGTCGGGCGAGGCCTAGGGCCACCTGACGGGGACTCGGTGGAGAGGAGGAGAATGGCCAGGTCCTCACTTCTTCCCCGCAGCTAAGGCTCACAAGATTTGGCTGGGAGTCAGCCAGTGAGACCCCCCCCCCACGCTGGTGAAAGCTCCTTTCCAGATGTGGAGAGCGGGCTGCAAAACTCAGCTCTTCTGGAGAGCGCACCAGGGCTGCTGGCACGCGTGGTGGGGCAGGTGCTCCAGCTGGCAGCAGGCTCCAGCGTTTGATGGGCACGGCAGGAGAAACAGCGCCAGAAAAGGTGCTGGGCAAAGCGCTTCTGGTCTCAGCTGTGCCGGCGGCAGAGGGAGAAACGACTAGTCAGGCGTGGCAGGAGAAACAGCGATCCCACAAGTCACGGGCAGCTCCTGGTCCAGGTCCCCAGAAGTCTGCAGTGGGGCCAGGCTGGATAACCTCGCAGCCAGCCGGAGCTGGAGTTGCAAGCAAAATTCCCAGGTGTTGCCAGAGACCCAGCTTGGGAAAAGGTGAAGAGGAAGGAGAGTCCAATGGTTATAAGGAATCGCCCTCCCCTCCCTCTCTTGCGGCGCTTGGCACAGAGCTGCATTCAGCCTCCGCCGCCAATGCAAACCCACGCGAGCGATCGCACGTCGGAGACCGCTGCCAGCCACCTGGGACCGACCTGGACCGCGCCCAGCTCCGGTGGATGCTGGGCACCTTATCTGCCTTCAAACCAAGGCCATGTGGCTCCATTAAGCTGACGGGCTGGCATGCCATGAAATGACTACGTGTGAGAAGACAGGAAGGCTCCCGGCAGGGCTGGGGCAGGCCCGGCCTGGCCCTTTGAATGGCAAATGGTAATGTTTTATTCAGGCAGCTCCCCGCTTCCCAGAAGCCCCCTCATCAAAAATTCATGCCCTTCCGCTGGCCTCGGAGAAAGCGATGCTTGATTTCGACGGGGAGGGAGAGGGAAGGAAAGCCCCCAAAGGCAAGCCCGCGCGTGGGTTCGCCCCCGGCTCCGCTTTCCAGAAGACGACGCGCATTTGCCAGCTTCGCGGATACGCGCGGGGAAGGAGGAGGGGGAAATAATCCTGGAATTACGAGGCTCCAGGAGCAATTAGGGCTGTTTACACTGACGTCAAGTCTGGGCGAATCCCCCACCTCCGCTCCAAAACGACTCCGGCCGAGGCTGGCAGACGCGGAGGGGAACGTCCCTGGGTGCAAATAACCCGCCACGGCGAACTCTTCTCGCTTTACACAGCCACTCGCTCCATTGTCGAGGCAGCCGGTGCTTACACAAACCGGGCGGTCTCTCCCCCCAAACCTGGCGCTTCTCTCCGCTCCTGTTTTCCAGGGAGAGGGGCCCTGAAACATAAGCCCCGTGGCTCAGCAGCTGTTCCCCGCTTTTTGCTTCAGCGGCGAACAGATCCCTCTGCGGGACGGCACGTCTCGGGTTGTGAGAAGGAGCCAGCCCTGAGGTCACGACGGATGGAGGTGTCAGGGCCAGCGACGCCTGCACCTTGGTGGGGGCAGTGACCCAACCCAATCGATGAAGCAGCCCTCTGCTCTCGGCTCCTCACCGGGGCTATCTGAGATGCCGTTAGAGGACTGAGCCTTGCCGCATCGATCATCAAATCCTAGCCTAGGGCCTGGCAACGTCCCCACTGAAATCAATGGCAACAGACCCACCGCATCCCCTGAGCGCCGGACCCCGAGCCCCCTGCCCTTGCAGCCTCTTCCTTCTGCTCCTTCACAGTGGAGACAGAGGCTGCCCTCCAGCCTCGACTAGGGCATCACCAGCACGGCCTGGCGTGGCTGCTGCACGCCTCCCTGCGAGCCCCGGGCAGTGCCGCGCTTTGGGAGACCGTGAGCAGCCCGGGGCGGCAGGCGCTGGCTCTGGGGCTGTGATGCCCACCCATGCCCCCACCGTCAGCAGCACGCTCTTCAGCGGCCGAGCAAGCTGTGTCAGAGGGCAGGTCGCCCTGGCCTGCTCCTTGCACAGCTGCAATTCAATACAGCCTTTAATGAGGCGAGTAATAATTACCCAGGGTCTTCTCCTCATCAATGCAAAGCTGGGGAGCAAGCCGAGGAAGGCTGCTTTTTGGAAGGACCCCGCGGAAGAGGATCTCAAGTCGAAGTGTGCGCTCTGCCCCACTCATTGAATGTCTTGGCCTAAATGACCCCCCTGCACAGCCTCCAGTGATGCAGGGGCGATGAGTCCCTTGTCTGGACCCACGGGAGAGCGAAGGAAACATCACGGGCGGGGGACAGGGATGGAAACAGTCACGGGATGGGGCAAAGCAAGAGCACCCAGAAGCACCCACGCATGCTATAGAAACACCCGGGGACAGACGGTGCCTACAGCAAACGGGGCACGTGCTATATAGCCCGGAGCGGCTCGGGGGGAACAGGCAGCAGGGCAGAGCTGAGGACCGGACCGAGCAAAGCACGGAGGTCACGCTGACAGGGCAGGGAACAGGAGGCCACAAAAGGCGGGTGGTCTTTTGATTCAGTCAATCGCTTCGTTATTAGTCTTAATCCACCAGGCCTCAGGCACCTGGCTGTCCCCTCCCTCCGCTCGCTCATTCCTGCAGCAATATCCTGAGCAGAACGTATCAGCCGAGCCGGAGAGGGTGGAAATAACGTTACGGCCCCAGTAAAGAAGTCTTTTTTTTTTCCTCCATAAAGAACCTGATCTCTTATCTGCCCTCATACGTCAGCCCAGACACAGAGAGGGGCACTGTCTGACGGGGGGGATATTAGATGTGAACCTCACCGTTACAGAGGTTAGCTGTGCCTTCTCGACTCTACGGCACGCAGCCCGAGGGTCCCCGGCCCTCCACGGTGCAGAGCGCAGCCATGCGAGTCCAGGTGAGCGGGACGCTTGTGAGCTGCTTTGAGCCGTGGGCGAGGGGGCAGCTACCCTGCAGAGAGGCTGCTCGTTGTCCGCGGGCCTGGTTCCACACAATGCTCAAGGAGCTGCTTGGTGGCAAAAGCTCTGCAAGATATTAATGCAAAGCAAAGGAAACGGCCCATCACTCATGACCCTGCTCTTCCCCACCAGCTGCTGTCATCAGCAGCGTCCCCAGGTGAGCACGGGAAGCTGGCATGGGTAGGAGCTAGGCTTTCCAGTGGGTTCAGAAACAAGCAGTCCATTTCCAACACAGAAAGAGCCCATCCCCAGGACCCAGGCTAGGATCAGTGCGAGTGAACGTACCCCATTGATCACAGGGCCAAAAGGCTGACTTAGGTGAACTTAGACTAGAGGGGAGAACGAACCGAACACAGCTCCTGAGCCCCAGAGCTATGCAATAGGGTTGGCATTGCCACCTTGCCGGATGTTAAGCCTGTTCAAAGTGCTTTGCTGTCTAGGGCCTGGGGCAGCCCGGCGGCAGGTGAGTCTCATCATCAGCGCACGAAGGAAGGTTTGAACTCTTTACATGCACCGCTGGGTTGTAAATGAGCAGCGGTCCCTCCGGAAGCAGATCTGGGTATCGCTGTGGCTGGATCAATGAAAGCCTCCCCAGCTTGCTAGGCACTAGCAATAAAACAAAGCGGGAGCAAAGCCGAAAAAGCAAGCCTGACCGCAGCTGGCTTTCCAAGTGATGCCACAGAGCTGGCTGAACGTGCCCTCTCAGCTGGCGTGCTGCCTCCATTGCCCCCTCTCCACACCTAATAGCTGCAAGAAAAAAATCAAGGCAGGAACAACGAAAGCAAGGAGAGGGGTTTAAAGACCCAAGAAATGTTGAGCAAGATGGGACAGAACAGGCATATATAAAACAGCAGCTGCTCCCAAGGTCAGCAGGGCACTTCCAGTGAATCCCTCGCTATGATCCAAGCCCAACGAGACAAGCCGGGGAAAGCAAAAGGTCACAGATGCAGACCGGAGGAAATAATCTTTATACTCAGCCGATAATTAACCTGTGAGACTCTCTGCCACAGTAACAGAGCAAAGACCTTAGCGGGACTCTGTGAAGGATTAGATGCACGAATAACAAGAATACAGGGAGCTAGATTTGCTAGAATGAGAACAAAATAGGAATATTAAAAGCTTCATATTTTAGCAGATCTAGCCACTAAGTGTTCAGGGAATGGGATAAAGCCACGTTGGTCCAAAATCATCTGAAAACAAGCAGGAAGGTGGCAGTGCCCTGAATTCATCAGCAATATCGCAGCCTGCACGTAGGCTCGTATCAAATGCAACCTAAGGGATGCGAAGCATGTGGCAGGCTACCCGTGCAGGCGCACTCGCACACTTCTCCGCCTTGCAGCTGCCTCTGGGGCAGGGAGCAGGACCTGTTCTGTGTGTGCACCAGACCTAGTTATTTTAGGGCTTAAACTTTTTGTTAAAAAAAAAAAATAGGTCATGGATTAAAAATGCCGAGCGGCTGTAGGAGAAGCATGGAGAACAGGGCACAAACCGGGCGCGTTTCCCCGGCCTCCCCGAACCCTCCTGTTTGCTAAGATGCCCAGCTAGTAAAAGTGATGTCTTTACAAATAACCTTTATCCCTTCCTGAGGAAAGAGCCAACTAGGAGGATGAGTGTGAAGAGGAGAGAGTGATTTCTTTGCTGCAATGGGAATCAAAGACTCGTGGAAAGGTCGGGGACTTCAAGGGAGGCAGGATGAAGAGGGGAGCATTAGGCTTCTGGGAAGTAATGGCCTGCAGTTAGACTTGAGCCTCAAGACGAGAGCCAGGGATATTTCCTAGCTGCGAGAAGAGGCATTTTTAGATTTTTAGCAATTTTGAGACTTCCCTATTAAAGAAAAAGGTGGTGAGAAGTTCATGGAGTTTCCCCATTTGGCTCTCATCAGGCCAAAGAGGTGGCCGGTGCTTTGCAAAGGCCAGCCAAAATTTGAACGTCAGAAGGCCGACGGCAGTTAAAAGCGGCAGCCATCTTGTCTTTGTTTTTTTTAACCTGCTCTCACCAGGTCTGATCGGGGCTCCGGATTTACTCCTGCATTACAACCGCTCCCTAACACAGCGATTCGCTATCAGTTCAGCCTCGCGGCATGCCTTGGAGAACGCCAGCTCTTGGCTTCCGCTCGCCTCCGACTGTGGGAAAGGAGCAGAGCCGTTCTTCCATTGCACGTCGCCCAGAACGAAGGTTTTTGACCCTATTTGAAATCTCTGGGCTTGTCTCGCAGATCACGTGCAGGTGCTTGCACAGCTAACGGCACTCATATTCTTTGGCACATCACGACACCCTGCTCAAGAATCGCTGCCCTAGGATGCAACTCAGCCAGCGCCAGGCTGTTTCCAAGCTGTCTGCTGTAAAAGCACAGTGAAGACAGGGCACTGGAGGTTTACTGTGCGATAAACCGACTGAGGTCAGCACTAAAACCCCCGGCAGGGATTGACTTTGGCGCGTTTCGCTCACGGGAGAACCCAAGTGCCCTCTCCTTGCTGCCGTCTTGCCGCAGGATGGCTCACGTGCCTTTGTGACCCGGAGGTAACAAAAAACAGTGCAGCTTTATACCTACCTACCTAGGATAGATAGATTGATATATCTCTTATATATTGCTCCTAGGATAGATAGATAGATAGATAGATAGATGTCTTCCAGTATACATAGATAGATGTCTTCCAGGATGGATGGATAGATAGATAGGTAGATAGATATCTTCCAGTATAGATAGATAGATAGATAGATAGATGTCTTCCAGTATACATAGATAGATAGATAGATATCTTCCAGGATGGATGGATAGATAGATAGATAGATAGATAGATAGATGTCTTCCAGTATACATAGATAGATAGATAGATATCTTCCAGGATGGATAGATAGATAGATAGATAGATATCTTCCAGTATAGATAGATAGATAGATAGATAGATAGATAGATAGATAGATAGATAGATAGATAGATAGATGTCTTCCAGTATACATAGATAGATAGATAGATATCTTCCAGGATGGATAGATAGATAGATAGATAGATAGATATCTTCCAGTATAGATAGATAGATAGATAGAAATATCTAGCTATCAAGACAAGCCCCTAGCAGGGAGGAGCTGCTCCCACCCACCCTGCTGCCTCGGACTGTTGGGGTCCTCCCTCATTGGGGCTGACTTGAAACAGGAGCATCTGGGGAGGGGTGAACTGGGAAGGAGCTTCGGGCATACACCTGGCACGACCCAGCCCACTTCAACCCTGGACTCGGGCATGGCAAAGCTAACACAGATGCAAGAGGGGGCTGCTGGCAAGATCCTCAAGCCCCTTCTCCAGCAAGAAAGAGCCCAAAACTCATGCACTCTGCAGAAGCCATCTGCTTGCCAAGGTTTCTGGGGAGGGCTGTGGGCATGCATTCAGACTCCCGGCGGGCAGAGGAAAGGAGCTCGGTCCATCAGATGCCTGGCTGCTCCAGTCTTCCTTCGACCAATCAGTTGACTGGGGCTGGGGTTACTTCAACACCCCTTATGGGTTAGGGGAGCCCTTTGTCACGAAGCCTCTGCAGCTATTTCTTTTTTAAAGCCAAAAATAAATAAATAACTAAATAAAATCGACTGGCTTTGCATTCCTGATGTGAATTGGTTCCCTTGTTGCAATGTCCATGCCCCATTAGCTCCTGGTAATGAGCCTATTTGTATTAAAGCGCTCGATTAGGATGAATGGAAGGGCTGTGGGGCATCGGGGCTGTTTGCAAAACACAATCCAGGCAGAACAAGGCGGGCTGCGCTTTCCCCTGGGAGGAGAGATGCTCCTCTGGAGTAAGTAGTGTGCGGAGAGAGCGAGGCAGCTCCCGCTTTGGGGAAAAGTCCTCTGGAACAGAGTGGAAAACGACAACCGTTCTGGAGGGCGTGTCTTTTGAATCCATCTTTGAGCATTTAGCAGAGAATTATGCCCCATTCAGCAGGGAAGGTCAAACATCTAGGGGAGGATGGCAAACGGCTCAGTCAAAGTCTCCCCAAAAATGCTCCGTCAGGGTCTGCAGGGTTGCAAAGCCCCCCCGACTTCCTCTCTTGCAAGCCCAGCTGGTTTCAATCCCCACTGCGGTCTGCAGCCCTTTGCCATCAGTGCTAACCCGCCTCCCCGCACGGCTCCAGGTAATTTAGCACCAGCGAACCTCTGCCCACGCTGCCCACTCGCATCTTGCACGTGACGACAATGAGGACTGAGGTATTGCCAGCCCTAAGGTATCAAAACTCACGAACCTGGCATCCCTGGTATCAGACTGGCTTAACCCCCCCACCCCGCGCCACCGCCCCCAACTCAAGTACTTGGGGCTTTAAATCAAAGCTTCAAGTGGCACCAGGTAAAGCCATGAGTTAGCCCCGATGCTGGACTCGGGACTGACATCAAGGAAGAATCAGGGTCCAGCGGCTGTCTCAAAACTCCCACCTTCGGTTCTTCCCATCCTCTCTCCGGAGCATTTCGCATCCATCCCCATGTACTCCCACTCCTGCTAACCTTCTGCCAGGTGGTTTGGTGATCCCACCAAGCCTTTCTTGTACATTGCTCCAGGTCTCATAAAGCAGAGGCGCTAGCTCTGATACCACCATCGAAGGATGACTGAGCAGCTCCCTCATTAGGGCATCAATTCCCCACAACGCTCGTGGTTTGAAGCTGCAGCCCTTCTCCCTACCCACCAATTGACATGCCTCCCCAGTCTCTCTTGCTCTCAGTCTGAATCATGTGTCCACCCTTGGGAGTCAGTTTTTTCCACGGCTGAAGTCCCACTTCAGGGTCACTCCTGTCGGGAGAGGGGAAACCTTAGCTCTGTGTCTCTGCTGCTGTTTTCAGATATTTGGACCCGGCGCCCTGCTCTGTTCCACCCCATTTCATCACAAAGAGCCTTGTGGGAGGATGTGGGTGCTTAAGGATGCTCTGCAAAAGGAAGCCGGGGCTGCATCGTGCTCCAAAATGCAGACTTTGAGTGTCAGCTGGGATTCACTCTGGCTTCCCATCCTTGCTGACAAAAGGAGGACTCCTGCCAGCAGAAATCTCAGGAAGGCTCAATTACCAAATGGATCCGCTGGCTCAACAGCTTTCTGGGGAAAGCTGCTTGTACTCGCTAAAAAAAATCCTGGTAATGTCCCTGCTTCTGCCCCGAGCCGTTCCTAGAGGAAGCCTGACAAAATGCACGCTCGGGACCCAGGGCACAGCCTGGGGGGATGAAGGGAAAAGCTGGATTGAAGCCTCTTGGATCTCCCTAGGCCCAGTGCAGCCCCCTGCGTGCATTGCAGCAGCCCTGGGTTGCTCTTGGTTATGGCAATCGCCCAGGGGCAAAATCGCAGCCTGGAAAAGCCAAACCAGCAGGTGCTAGGGGTGTCCCCATCATATGTCAGCCTGATATGGAGGAATCCACCCCCGGCCCCTCGCGGTGCACAGCTGGAGCTATAGATACGGGGCCCAGAGCTGCAGCAGGGAGGAGGGAGACTCCCTCCCACCCCGGTGCCTTGAAGTATTTCACTCACTTTGCCCAGACAGGGCAAGCTTCAGATCAATCTGCAAAGCCTCCCCCCTTCTCCACGCCTCGGCATTTCACACGGTGACACTACACCATGGCACTTAGGTTGCCCACGGGGCTGGGGAAACCTGTGACCCAAACTAGGGTAAGGGAGAGAGAAAAGCAGCCATGAGAGCAGCAGGGCTTGCAGTCTTCATGCCTTACCCTAAGCCGCAGGGTATTTATATGCAATCAGAAGTGATTAACAGCGTCTATGAAGATGCTCTCCGCAGCCATACAGGGACATGCTGCGTGCAGACATGGGAGCCTCTGTCTGCAATCGCTGTCTGGGGATCTGGTCTTTTAATCCCACCCCTAAGACCCCCACTCCAGTCTGGCTTCTGCCCCTTGCGTTGTCCTGAATCAACCGAGCACGGATTTCTTAACCTAAGATTTCATTAAGTACTACCTGCTCCATCAATCACCCACGGTTCAAATCAACCCTGCCTGGATACAGAGACAGAAGTCACTCCAGCAAGTCCAGCAGCAAGTCCTTTCCTTCTGCTGTTCTCCTTCCTCAACATCCTTGGATGCCTGCACCCTCGTGCTGCTCCTTCAGCCCATGGCGGGGCATCGTCTGCACCTGCAGCCTCCTCCCCTCCAAGCTGCACCTGTGTGCTGCCAAATTTCTGTGCAACACATTTAAGACACAACCTCTCCTATCCCAGCCCATGCTCAAGCCACGTCTGGTTTCAGCCACTGCAACATGGTCTTCAAATGCATGTTTGCCTCCCCTCCCTTCAGGATGCTCCTGCAATGCCCACCCTGTGGACCACGTCTCCTCTCTCCCCGAGCTGGCTCCTTCCTCCTTTGATGCTCATCTTCGTTACCAAGGCCTGCCATGGCCTGTCCCCTTCCTGCTACCTCTCATCCATGATCGGACCCCCCCAAACAGCCCATGACACCACTTCCACCACCCGCGTGTCATACTTTCGAACACATGCCTTCAGCTCCTACTCCACAAACATCTGTGGAGCTGGCCAGAGTTGCATTAAATAAACCCTTGAGATCCCTCCCAACCCTATAATTCTGCAATCCTTATTGCCCCCCTTCACACCCTTCCTTAAAACTGTCCTTGCTCACGATGCCTACCCAAAAAAGTACTTGACAGCAGTACCGAGGGGGTCGACACCCCTTCCCTCCATGCTGCCCAGTGCAACCCTTTGCTTCCATCATCTGCTGTCTCATATTTAGCTTGCAAATGCCTTAGGGCAGCGCCCATCATTTTGTTCAGTGTTTGTACAGTGCCTAGCACAGCGAGGGCTTGCTCTGTGACATTAAGGCAAGAGAACAAGTTTTCCCCTTTCCCGGACTCGCTCCCTCCTCTCTGATCATAGTTGTGGTGCTAAAGCAGCTAATCCCAGCCCCACAGCAGAGGCAGGCTGGTTGCTCTGAGGTCTGGCCACAGACGGGGCCTACGGGTGCAGCTGGCCGCAGCTGAGATCGCAAGGGGAATCGGTCTGGAGTTCATCTCCACCCCCTGCTATCCTCTTCCTCTTTCCCTGCTCTGCTCCTGGGACCTGGGAGAGGTGTCACCCTGCAAGTCCAGGGGTCTAGCCCTGCTTTAAAGCGCAGATCTGTTCCTGGCTTTGTGCTGCCCAGGCTCACAGCAGAGACCCCAAGGGACAAGCAGAAGGGCTTGCAACCTCCTACTGCAGCTGGAGAGGGGCGGATGGGGTCCCCTCTGCCTTCGGCAGCACCAACACAGTGGTTAACAGCTGCTAGCGACGGGGCCTTGCCTACAGCAAGGGGTTTCGCAGAGGCAATACTTTTCCCTAGGTTTCTAGCGACTTGAAGACCAGATCTCCCGATCTGGCATCAGATCGGCTGGTTGTTGCAAAACGCATCCATTTACTCCAGAAACCACTGGGAGACCGTAGGCGCGGGAGCAGAAGATGCAGGTGGGCAGAGGCACGTTTCAGAGCGGTTGCACTTTGCAGGACGTGCATCAATTAAAGCGTGGAAGACAGCGCGCGCAGAGAGGACATTAGCAAGGAAATGCCGCTGCTTGCTTTTAGGGCACGCGGAGCTATCCCTTCCTCCCTCTCACAGCCAGCCAAGAGCAGCTCGGGGATCGAGCTATGCTCTTTCGCTCCCTTCTTACCCCCACTGGAGCAGCACATGGCACCCATGCTGGAGAGGGGTCAGTATGAGGGTGACAGCACCCTCTGCTAAACAGGGGTCCATAGCACCAGTTGGTGCAGGGCCGAAGCCCAAACCCTGAACTCAGCATGCAGGTCCCCAAATGTCCTTTGCCTCATTTCTGAGACACATCTACAGCAAACGATGCCTGGTATGAACGTCAACCTGACGTTTGGTATGAACAGACGTCAGCCTCCTAACTGCCCGCTTCCTTCTTTCCATGCAGTGGATGGCTCCACATTTGATGCAAAGGAAGCATCTGCCCGCGGGAGAACTAGAAAACTACAGGGATCAGACACGAGGAAGACAGCGCCTGTGAGGTCCTGAGCAAAGCCGGCCAGGAGACGCCTCGGTCTGTCAGGCGCAAAGCTAAGGAGCTCCGCATGATTTATTGCCTTGCTAGCATTGTGGAGAGGTACCGGCAGAGCAGTGCTGCTTCCTCCTCCTAGGAAGATAACCTTGTCTGGCACCTTGCCCGATACCCTGCAGACCCCAGGCTTTCCCTGCCTGGCAGCTGGATTCATTTTGCTGGAGCAGAAAGAGAGCGGCGAGCGGCTTGGTGAAAGATGCTCCTTGCTAGCTCTTCCATCACAGCCCTGCCAGGGAGCCAGCTGGCAGTTCAAGGTGAAACGGTGGAGATTGGCTTCCAGAGAACAATAACCGGCCCGGAAACACCCGCATCGCTCGGATGAGGACCCCGCTCTCTGCAGAAGGAGGGAGAGATGGAGCTAGCAGGGCAGGAGCATTGACCCGGCCTCCTCGAGGCCTAGGGAGCGAGGGCACCCGGGGGATGGAGATGGCACGTGTGCCGTGCCACTGTTTGTGCTGGCCAAGGCAGAGCTGCAGATCTGTTTTACATCCCGGCCCACGGCGCTCTCTGGGCACGAACGCCCGCCCCGATGAAACCCCGGGAGCCACGGGCTTCGGAGCCGCTTATGGAAAAAGAAACGAGCATCTCAAGCCAAGGCAGTGACTTCATGGGCAGGGAGCAGCCAGGCGCAGACAGGGACCCCTTGTTCTGCCGCCTCGCGGGACCACCGGAAGGGCAGGCATCGCCACCTCTGCTCCGCAAAGAGAGAGCCGGGCTCTGCACCACCGCCCTCCTGGGAGCGAGACCCCGGCAGCCTGCGCCAGGCCACAGCCCCCTGGAGCAGAGCCGTGATTTCTCCCTTTTGTGCCACCGGTGACCCCCAGCCCCCCGGCATCCGGGGGGAGATGGGCCAATACTCCTGCCGCCGCACATCACGCGCAGCAGCTGCTTTCAGAAGTCCTCCAAGGAAGTATAGCCAGAGGAGCTGGGACGGCTCCCTGAGCCCAACCAGTGCCTGCAGATTTGGGGATCGGGTGCAGGGGACAAAACCGCCCCCCTTTTGCCCCTCAGACCACAACCCTGGTGAGGACTTTTGCCCATATCAGAGCTCACTCGGGAAGAGATTCCCTGGGAGACGGGCACGCAGGACAAAGCCCAGAGCTCCCAATGCTCCTCCAGACCTGTCCTTGCAGCCTCAGCCCTCTGGGAAGGATGGGGCCGGTCCTGGCCCTAAACAAGCTTCTGCTCCACTTTGCAATCTTAAATTGCACCAGAAGGTTTTAAGGACTCCAGAGCACCCAGCCCTACTGTACTGCCCTGCTCCTACCCACCCCCCCAGGGTCCTGTGCACCCAAAGCCGCTGCGTTCATCCATCAGTGCATCCCATACCAGGGACTATTGCTATGGTCCCCTCTCTTCCCTCCAGAAGCAGATAGCACGCCCAAACCCAGAGCAGGGTGCACACTCCTCTCACAGCTCAGAGGCCTGCGAGAGGACCAGGAGCATTTGGGGCTCGGTGGATATGAGCCCGCAGTCTCCCAGAGCGGAGCTGGGCACACGGCTGCATGCCCGGGGTGGGAGCCATCCCCACAAGGGGATTGCTTTATTCCCCTGCCCAATTTATGGCCTGGAATGTTTTTGTGAATGGAGGAGAGTAACCCGAGAGCGGCACGGGACGACCGCGGAGGGAGCGGAGCAGATGGAGACCTCGGCGGGCGCGGGAAGGTCGCCAGCCGGGCAGGGGCACCGAGGATGCGGGCGGCCGTGAGCGACACGGCCAGATGCGCCGGGCCCTCATTGCTGGGAGGTTACGCAGACGCCGAGAAACACGAGATGGAAAAGACCTATTAAGTCATCGGTTCCAGCCCCTCCAAACAGGGCAGGATTGTCCTGACGCTACAGGACCCCGCGCCACTGCCAGACCCACTCGAAAGGTCTCCGATGGGGCTCTGACCACCTGCCTGGGAGGATAATCCCTCCTGCTCCACGAACAGATCTCCCCACCCCCAACCCTTCGTTTTCCTGCTACTCGCGCAGATCTCTGCAGCCCAGCCCCGGGGCGCAGCATGCGAGGGCCTCGCGCTCGGTGGGGTTTCCATCTTTGCAGATCCCCAGGGACAGGACCAGAGTCGAGGTGGACTTTCAGAGAACATAAATGCCTTGCCCAAGGTCATGCGAAAAGCCTGTGGCAGAGAAGGGACTGCAAGCCATAACCCCTGGGTAATCCCCCCTCTTGCTCCCGACTACCTGCCCGTCTCGGGCAGGCCCCTGCACAGGGCCACAGCGGGGAAGCCCAGTGCACCAGCTGCAGACTTGACAGCAGCGTCTCATGAGATGGGCTGCAAGGCTTGCCGCCTGTGCCCCTTCTTGCACAGGAGCTAGGCAGCTCCCGTGCCCTGGCCGCGACGCCGGCACGGCCGTTGTACTGTCACACTCGCCGTTCCCCCAGCCAACTCCCCCTCTCCTGGACCAGGCGCGCTCAGCCCCGGCTCGCAAGCTATATCTAGGCCATGGAGCCGTGCCTTCTGGTCTGCAGGGCTCCCCTAGCTCCAAAAACCGGGCAGCAAGGGAGCAGTGGCGACTCTCCGACTGCCAAATTTCCAGACCCCCGGGCCGGATAGCGTGGCCCTACCCACTAAATGAGGTGCGTGGGGGAGACAACTTGGAGCCCGATCGGGGCACTGAGCCAGGCCCAGTCTGACATGTGGGGGCCAATCCAGCCTGCAGACCAGCTCCGCACCACTCATTCAGCCCGCGGGGCCAAAAAGGTAGAAAGCACCCGCTGTCCTAGACAAAACCCCAAGCATCCCTGCAACATCTGGCAAAGAAAGGGTGGGAGATGCTGCCTCTTTCTCCCAGCCAGTACCAGGAGCCCCCAAGCTCACACCTTGCAAGGGTTTGCAGCGCTCTCTGTCTCAGGGCCTCCTGCATGAGCCCTTCCCCGGCATGCTCTCCTCCCCCCACCGCGCCAGCAAAGACAGCCTGCAAAAAAGAGCATGTCACGACTGATGGATGAGGTGTCTGGGGACGGGATGTGGCTAAGAAGGGTTTAACCAGCCACCACGGACGGGCTGCCAGCGAGGAAAGCCAGGCTGGAACGGTGCCCCCAGCCGGACCTACTGGCTCACGGGTCCCAGAGCTGGATGCACCCGGGCTTCACCTCCGCGGTCCCTATAATTAGGGAAAAGGCTCCTGGGGCTGTCGGCAGGATGCATTCCTCAGCAATGATCTCGCAATCAGACGAGGGCATTGCCCTGGCACCACCTGCATGGACCTGAGACCACAGTGATGGGCAGAGCAGGAGAAGCGGGAGGGGATAGACAGGCAGCCCTGGCTGCTAGGCCCTGGGAAATTATCGACCCCATCCTCTGCAGCTTCCTGCAGGAGGGTACCCACACGCCTCTCAGTTCAAAGAAAGCTTCCTGCACTGGAGCGCTTGGCTCGGGGGTGGGACACGTTGGCCCAGTTGCAATTATTAAGACACTTAAAGTGCATTTAACCTGGGAGCCTTTATTCTTCCCTTTCAACGTAACCGCTAATTCCTCCCAAATGGCCTGCTCTGTGCCCGGAGCGAGACAAAGGCTGCAATGTTTCGCCTGCAACAGCACATGGCACCGGGGCTGGAGCGGCAGAGGGGGAATCAAACGCGGCTGCCCTCCGGGACCGCGCCACGCAACGCCAGCCTGCCTTGCTCCTCCGGAGAAGGCCTCCCGCTGCCTCGGTGCAGCCCAGGGCTGACCCCTGCCCCTGCCTGGACTTTGCACCGGCCTCTTGTGCTGAATGAACGCGGGAGCCCCGCGCTAGTCTCCACTGTGTGCGCGGAGAAAACAGCGCTGAATACCACGGGATTGGCTCCGTCTGCTTGGCCACACCGCAAGCTGGAGAGGCGCTGGCAGGGCTGCATGGGGGATGCTTGGGAGAGGGAGGAGGGACACAGGGCAGGACCGATGTGCATCCGCAGCCCTGCGTGTGGGGCCCCGGCGTACCAGCGCAGAGGCGCAGGGGCAGCGATCCCCCTTCTCCTGCCCACGGAGCTCCCCCATACCCCCACAGATGGGGAAAGAAACCCCAGCAGCCATCTGCGTCCCAACCACCCAGGAGAGGGCAATCCCCTGCTAGGCGCCTCTCCTTGGCTGCCTTCCCTGCAGGAGCCCGGCAGGGACTTCAAATTAAAGCGTGGTTCATCCTAAAGTTATGCTTTTTTAAAAATTTTTTTTGCAACCAGCTATTCAATCTCCCCAGGCCAAACCCGCTCCAGGGGTGTAATCCAAGGCTGGAAGCGCAGGCAGCAGGGGTGAATTTGGCCCCGTCTGCATAGCAATAACATATAACATCACTGTTTCCTTGGAAGCCAGCATGCCTCAGACGCGGTATCGATCCAGCAAAATACACCCCCCGGCAAGAGCCTGGCTTGAGCCGTCACCAAATGGTTCTTATAAACTCCTTGCGGCGCATACGGCGAACCCAGCCCCCTGCTCGGCGTGCGTCTGTTTGTCCGGCCAACTGCGCGCCGCATTCTTCAGATGCCAAGCAGGGTTTATCAGCGCCGAGAGGATCTGGGCCTCCTCGGAGACCTCCAGCTGCACAGATAGCTGAGGGCTTCTTAACACTTAATTCCTCTAAGAAAAAGGAGTCGCGGGAGGAAGTCTTTCCCAACGCTGGCTTGTGTCAAGGCTCCCCATCCCAGTATGAGGTTATCGCTGCGTACAGGCTCAATGGGTAAAACAGATGGCAAAAGCACATGTAAAAGCGATCCGCTCCTTCAGGGCGGAGGAGAGAAAGCCCCATAAAGCAGAGCACAAAGGGAGAAACACAAACAGATTTTTAGCATGCTGGGCTGCCAAGGGGAGGATGAGACGGGCCCAGTTTGCTCCTATTCCCCAAACAGCCACAGCAAAAAACTCTTGTTCGTGGATACTGGGGGGGTGTGAAACAACAGAAAACAAAAATCAAACCCAACAACCAAAAGGAGGAGGCGGGAGAAAGCCAGACCCAATACGCAATGGATACGCAGCCCCTAGCACCCACGTGCTATCGGCTGCTTGAAATGCAGCCTGTAATTAAACAGCTGTGTTTGCTTTAATGCACGATTTGGAGTTTGTTTAAACACAATTTTTTTAAGTGCCGCGAGCATCGGGATTAATATATTTCTTAAATATTTTGCCGCGGCTGACAATGCTTTTTTGATCTGTGAAAGGGGAGGAGGAGCGGGGAGGGAAAGGCAACGGGACGGTTTTGGGCGAGGGAAATTGAATGGAGAATCAACACTCATCAGCCGCTGGGACGTGCGCAGATATCCCAGATGCCAAAAAAAAAGCTGGCTGTAAACAAGAGATGGACCGTGTTTCATCTGAACCAGCAACCGCCCCATGTGCACGTGCAAAGAGGCTGCAATGGTGCCCTCCTGGGTCTCGTGAGCAGGACGCGTGTGCGACTGGGCCAGGTATGAAGCTGCGTTTAACAGCTGGAGATGCAAGTCCCAGCAAACTGGGCAGGTGGAAGGTGACTCAAGCCACCGCCATGCTTTAGTTGCTGGAAGGGGCAGAAAGACCCAGCCCAGCGTCCTAGCAGGTGGCTGTCAAATGCACCAACCCCGAAACCACCCAGCACAGCGGTGCAGTTGCGTTGGCCCTGGGCCTGCTTGTCCCTGCAGCGGCCCGGCTCTCGGCTGCAGCGCTGCATCTGCACGTACAGAAACCTGGTTCTGCCTGGACCCGAACTGACCCAAACTCCAGGGCCCCGCCGCCTCCATCCCAGACCCTGCGCCCCCATAGAGGCGAGGCGCGAGAGCTGTCCTGTGTTCCCAGGCCAGAAGACAGGCAGAGGCGGCCCCCCTACGCCGAATCCAGAAGGGCTGCGAGGCTGCCCCTGCTCCCGGACTCCTGTGATCGCTGCACGAATCTCACTGGAAAGAGGAGGGGAAAAATCCTGTCTCTACTGGCTGCAGAAAAAAAAGAGCTTGAAAACACCCAGTGGCTCAGACACCCAAAGACACTTCTGCATTTCCAGTCGCAGGATTCGGGTGCCAGAATTGGGATTCACTTGGGGTTTGCTTGGCTGGGGTACAGCGTTGGCATCACCCAGGCGCGCTAGTGCCCTGCAAAGCCGCCATCAGCAGAGCAGGAAAGCAGCCACAGATCTGTGCCCTGCCAGCCCTCCCCACGCCCTTCCTGCTCGGTCCCCGGGGACGGAGGCCGAGGCAGCCAGGAGCTGGGAAAGCATCCCTGGGAACTGCAAGCAGACACAGCAGTGCCAGGCGCCTGTACACCCGGGCATGACTCAGTGCACGACGTGGGGAGGCAGTCAGCAAAGCCTCCTCCCTCCAGGGCCACAGCCGCACAGATGCAACTAAAGAGCTGCAAGCCGAAGCCCCAGGAGCCGAGTCCCAGCTTCCCAAGCAGGCACCGCCGAGACCCGTGCCAGACCCCCGGCAGGGCTGGGGCTGAGCAGGCAGTAAACTTTTCTTGCCTGAAGCCGGCTGGTCCACTTGCCAGGACCACGCTTTGCCCCAAGCGGCCGCTCTATTAAAACCAGAGCAGCGCCCCTGGAAGCTTGCTGGGTGCCCGCGGGTTGCTGTCACCCCGTGCATACAACCCAGCTCGCACAGAGAGGCTGAGTAACTGCTGGCTTCGCGGGGCAAAGCTCCACCAGGCCTCATGCAGAAGTCACAGCAGGACTCTGCCAGCTGCACTGGACCTGCAGCAAGCACGCCGGGGAAGCCGGGGCAGCGAACTCAGGGCGAAGGCAGCCCCTGCTCCTGGCTGCGCATGCTGGCATGCTTTAATAGGAACCAGAGCGTGACAGCAGGCTCCCCGCCCAACCGCGCTGTTCAGCAGGAGCTACTCGCTGCCCGAGAGCTCCTGCTCCCCCGAGGGCAGACTCAGCCGCCGGAGGAGAACCTGACACCGAGCGCGGCGGCAGGGCCACGCCGTGAAGCTGAGAGCCAGCCGAGCGGGGCCAGGAGATGCTCAGACGGACACGCATGCCGGTCTTCTCCGCTGCATGGGGAAGCCGGCCTGCCAGCCACGCAGAGCAGCAGTGCGCAAGCTGGGGGTAAGCCCCTGGACAGGTCCCCATCCTGGCTGCAAAAGGGGCTGGATTCGCAAATCCAGGCACCCTTCTTCCTGCCCCAGCCACCAAGGGGACAGCACACCCCTTTCCTAGCCAGACAGCGACCGGACAGCTGTGCCCGGGCTGGCGGTCAGGTCTGCAACCACCCCAGCGTTGACCGGTGCCAGGTGCATTTATGGCTGCTTAACCCTGCCGGGCAGCTCAGGCACTCGGTCATGAGATGTGCAAGCATTTGCCGCCAAGCCCTGGGTTCAAGTCCTTTGGCTCAAATCAGCGCGCTGCAGATATCTCGTCTCTGCCGATGCGCGTGCCGGCGGCTTGCACAGTTCT
Organism: Crocodylus siamensis; assembly: GCF_052110815.1. Classification (NCBI taxonomy): domain Eukaryota; kingdom Metazoa; phylum Chordata; order Crocodylia; family Crocodylidae; genus Crocodylus; species Crocodylus siamensis. The sequence goes on along the minus strand of NC_143403.1, from coordinate 3,864,603 downwards.
CTATTGCCCTCTACTGGGACCAGGGGCAGAGACCGGTGCCCGAGGCCCTGCACATGCACTCGGATGCGGAGAAAGCATCCCTGCCCCCTAGACAAAGGGGGGGACCCAGCTCAGAGGCCCTCGGAGCCTGTTCATCCACGTCCCGGGGCGCGGGAAAGCCACGGTACACATGGGCAGGAGGGGAAGGCGCAGTGCGGGGTGCTGCCAAAAGCAAAGCACCACCCGAGCTCAGGGCTTCTCATGCCCTGTGGGGTAACAGGCCAGCTGGACAGCACCACCGGGGCATGTCCCTGCAATGGGCAGACGCTGTCGGGCTTGCTCTGCCTGCTGCGTCCGTGCCAGTGCCTGGAAAGGAGACTGCGAGGCCAGCTCAGAAGGGGCCTGAGCAGCAAGTGGACCCGCCGGCTTCAGCAGGGCACCGCCCTACACCTGCCAGCCCCCACCCACGACCCACGCAGAGGTCCCCACAGATACACCACAGATTCTGCGCCCCAGCACGAGGCTTCTTCCATCACCCCCATTTCTCCTCTTGCAAACCACTCGGCGCAGTCCTTGGAACCAGATAGGACTCTGAAGCCAAAAATCAGAAAACAAAACCCACGGCCTGGTACATATAGTATGGGGACTGGAGTCATAGCATGGGGGGGGAGGTTGCATATGTGTGGGTGCATGCATGTGGGTGTGTATGTGCATGTGTGTGCAGGTGCATGAGAGTGAGTGCATGTGTGCACGCATGTGTTTGTGTGTGGGTACATGATGTGGGTGTATACATGTATGTTTGTGGGCATGTACGGGTACGTGCACGTGTGGGGCGCATGCATGTGGACATATACATGCCTGTGCGTGTGGGTGCAGGTATGGATATGTGTTTGTGTGTGGGTGCATGCATACATATGGGTGTGCACATGTGTAGGCGCACGCGCGCACAGGTAGCCGCAGCCCCTGCCAGGCACCAGCGCGCTGGTACATCTGCAGCAGCCTTTGCCTTTGCCAAGGGCTCAGCTGGCTTTGCATATTGCTAGAAAGGTCCAAACAGCAAGAGCTGGAAGGAGAAGCCTCCCCGACTCCTGGCTGCAGATGGTTGCCACTTGCAGTCGCTGGAGCCAGCGCTGTGCTCACCTGAAGCCCACATCTTCCCCAAAAGTCCCTCGAGATGGGGATGGGGGAGGAATTCCCACCGCCGCAAAATGCTTTGCCGTAGACCCAATTGCTCCAAGCCCAACCAATGCTGCCAGGCCCTGTGCATCCCCACGGCTAGGAACAGCCCCCACCCCACGGGCTGGTTAGACAGGGGATAGTGGGGAGCAGGGGGCAGAGGGTTGTGCCCAGATCACAGGGGAATCTGTGGTTGAGCGAGGAAGCGAGTGCGAGTCTCCTGGGTGAGCCTGTTGCCTCCGCCACGAGCCTGCGCTCCCCCTCCGGCTCTGCAGGGCTCAGACAGATGCATGGTCTCTGCTCGGTCTATTAGAGCAAAGAGAGCCTGGAGCCCTCTGGCCTGCGTGAGCCTGGGAGCCGAGCCTGCGAGGGAGGGGGCAGGAAGGGAGCCAAACAACCCGCACATCCCATTCCCCCGGCATCTGGGGCCGTCCTGGTGGCCTAGCTAGCTCTGGGGGCTGTCCTTCCTCGCAGACCCGCAGGCTCTTTGCCAACACTCAGGGAAGCCTCAAACACCCTGAGACCGGAGCAGCCTTATTCCCATTTTACAGAAGGGAAAACCTGGGCCTCTGGCTTGCGTCATGCAGGGAAGCCTCAGCCAAGCCAGGGATGAAACCCAGACCCCCGGACTGCTTGACAGCAGTTTCAAGGCCAAGAGGCACCACGGTGATGATCTAATCTGGCCTCGAGCACAGCACAGAGCAGAGAATTAATCCTGTGCCGCGACCGCAAGGCTATCCTTCCTGGCCCTCCGGCTACTAAATCAGACTCCATCCCCTGGAGCAGGATAAAGGGAGACAGCAAGAAGCCGCCTCTCGCTAACGATCTTCCAGAGGAGTATAACTAATGGCGTGTGAGCCGCTCCAAGCAGCAGGGGAGAGAGGGAAGGGGGAAAAAAGAACCCATTCTTCAGCTTCTGTCTCTGCAGAAGATATTGAATTTAGATTAGACTTAATCCTTCGGCAGACAGTGAGCGAGAGCCCAGGCCGCGGGCAGCAGGCTGCACATGCCCGGCTGGAACGTGCACGCACCGGCACGCGGCGCAGACCTCTCCGCTCTGGGCCCCGGCGATGGGGAGAGAAGGGCTTTCCCCCACCTCCCCGGAGCATCCCAAAGCACCGCGAGGCTGGGAGAAGAGCCCCGACACCAAGACACCCGTTTCACCCTCTGTCCCTCGTCTCCCCAGACGAAGCACCTCGGCGGGGATTAGCTCTCTGGGAGCAAAGGTGCCCCTCCGACCCACTCAGAAAGGGGATTAACCAAGGGAACAGGCCCTCCCTGGGGAGCTCACGAATCCACCACTGGTAGGCATCTCTACGCCGAGCTTTCCAAAAAGCAGACGTGCTGCATTGCAGCCAGGAACAAGGGGCAGCAGTAGCTGGGCAGCACTCCCCAGGCTGCGCGGTGCCGGCCAGACTTGCGCAGTATTTTCTGGGTTTAAAATCCGGGCAACGCACGCCGGGAGAGCTAGACCTCTGGGATGGGGCCCAAACTACAGCCAGGCAAAGCAAAGGACAGAAGGCAGGGAGAATCGCCAACCTGGATGCCTGGGGACTTGTCTGGTCCCATAGTCAGGTCCAGACCTGCAAGGAGCCAATATTGTACGGAGGCGAGCCCGAACAGTCCTTGGGGAGGCAGAAATGCCCCCTGGGCTTGCAAGATGCTGGCAAAGAGGAGCCCCAGGGCACTGCAGAGGGGGGGACAAGACCCCCTTCTGCTCCTCGATGACCTCCTTCTGCTGCGCCGTTTCGATGCACCCTGCAATGCCGCGGCGCGAACCGCAGCCCCTCCCGGGCGGGGACCGTGCTAGAGAAAGGCAACGTGGGCAAGGCAGGTAAGCAGCAACAGGGCACCCAGCTCACTTCTCAGAGCAGAGCAGGGTTGTGGAGGGAGCCCCTTGATCACTGCGGCCCCGGATGGGTGGCAGAAAGGCGCGAGCTGGCCCTCATGGGAGGCCTCCCCTTGAAGCGCAGGCAGGGCGGCAGGTGTCTTGAATGGGGAGCCAGGAAGAAACAGGCGCACTGGCCTCCTGCAGAGCTCAGCAAGGAGTGCCTCTCCCCCTTCGTTCCCCTGCCCGGCAGCACAGCCCCCTCCAGGGCAGGGAGGATGCTCGTGGGCTGGGGAAGGGAGCACGGCAGCAGAGCGGGAGCTAGGGCAGGTGAACAGGGCGAGACGGAAAGCAGCGGCAGGATGGGCAGGGAGACCGCAGGGGCCCAGTTCCCCCGGGAAACCCTCGACGGGCTCCACCCCGCCGCCCGCGCTGTGTTGGCAGGGTTTCCATACCAACCCGGAGCCTCAGCCAAGGGAGCAGCCGTGCCTGCCTGCCCAGCCCCGCAGCCATGAACGTCGTCCTCTCCAGGTAAGGCGCGAGCCGCTGGCAGGCATGCTTGCCTTGCCCCCCTCATCTCACCCGCCTGCCTTGGGCGAAGCGAGGGGGCAGCCGGGCTCAGGCCCCAGCGGCGAGACCCCCCCACCCCGATCCAAGTCACGTCAAACCTTCCCTTCTGCACCGTGGGTACAAGCACGGCTGCTTTGCACACTGCAAGGACCCGCCTGGAAAGCCAGCGCCAGAAAGGGCTGCTTGACGCCAACAGCAGTGCTCTAGAGGTGCCCTAAGTGCCAAGAAAGTGTCCCTGCAGGTGGGCATTTACATACAGGCCAAGAAGGGATATCGTGGGTGTAGGTGATGGTGATGGCGAGTTTGCATGAACAAGACAAGGGGGCAGGGGTGTTTAATCCCAGCTGCTCCTCTACCAGAAAGATCCAAGGGATTATTATGAGCGTCAGAGTCAGGAGCTGCCTGTAGCCGTCAGCTCCTCGAGAGACCCCAGCTGGAAAGGAGCGACCGTTTTGCTCGAGGTTTTGTGCATCCCCACCAGGCTGCCGGCCAAAGGGCCCAGCGGTGGCTTGGCACAGCTCAGCAGCTGCTTGCACCGCTGGTCCCTGCTACGCCCCAACGCTGCGGCAGTCGTGCTGGCTCAGCTGGCACTGCCTGCAGATGCGCACACCAGCGACTGCACCAGGGAGGCCAGGTCCTGCATCCGAGGGGACAAAGCAGCCCTGCATGGGCACAGGGCTCACACTTCGGGCTGCAAAAGCAGCCCTTCGTATTGTCCTCTCGGCTTTGAGGGCACGAGGTGGAGGTGATGTCTCCCACCTACATCCCCCTGTTGAGAAACGTGGAAAGCAGCAGCACGAGAAGTGCTGCATCTGCTGGAGCTGTGAGCCTGTCAAATGTAATGTGGCCTGTGCCGGATCCATGCGTTTTGCAGCAGGACTAGCGCCAAGATCCTGCCGTAGGCTCTGCAGGGCCTCAAGGAAGAGAAAACACTCGGTCCCCAGAGATCCCCAGGCAGGAGGAGTTTGGCTGCAACTTCCTTCCTCCCCCGGCTTCGCTGCCAAAGGGGGAGGACCTAGAAAAGATGCCTCTTTCTCCCTCCCCAGAAGGCAGATTTTTTTTTTTTTAATGAATATATTTTGCGTTCCAGGTCAAATCAGCTAAATCGGGTCCAATTCATATCGATTGAGCAGAACGCAATTGTTCCAAAAACCGTATCGATTGAGCAGGCAGAACTCAAATGCTCTAAACACCATGTACGGCACTACGACTAGCGAGCATCCTCCATCCCAGGCTCTCACTCTGGGACTTCAGATGCTCCTAAACTCACTAGCAGGCATCCTACATGCAGGTCCAAGCCGGCAAGGTCTTGGGATTTGGATGTCCCCACCGAGACACTTGATGAGAGCCAAAAGGTTAGCGAAACCCATCCCTGGAAGGCAGATGAGGGCCGAGACAGGGTCAGGTCCCTCCTGCTGGCCAGAGACAGTTCAGGCTAGGCTGCACGGTGCCTACTGCTGCATCTCATTGCCTCCTCCCTCGTTAGGCTAATTCACAATTTACAGCTAGCGAGAGCATCGTGGCTAGGGACTGGCTCCTCTTTCTCAGTGCTCACAGGGGGAGGGCTCTCAGGCACCTCGCACCTGTGACCCAGAAACCTTATCCAGACCCCTAATGGGGGTGGAAAAGATGGGTATTTTAACCCAAAGGAAAATGTCCCGCCAGGGAGTTTCACGTGGCCCAGAACGGTCTGGTTAAGCTAAATCTGCAAACCGAGGAGGGCTCGGGGAGCAGTTGCCGGTTACTGCAACATTATTGATTCTTTTCTAAACACCAGATAAGGCCCACAAGTATTTCCTATTCTTCTGCTGGCTTTATTTTCCAAGTCTGACGCTGTCCCAGGAGCGTGCGGGAAACAGGGGAACATTATAAAGTTCCCCACAAGAAAAATCTAACTGGCATTTTATTCCTTGACCTGCGACGTGGGATGGGGAAAAGAAACCCCGCTTGAGACACCGTCCTCTCCCACTACGGCTTGTAGGAGACCCCTGAGACAGGCCCTGTGAGACAGCCTCACTTTAAAACACAAAAAGAGCAGTGTTTTCAGGGAAGCAGAGCCAGGCAGAGGTTGGGGACAGATGACTTGTCCTCTACCATCCCACCAGTGCTCCCCTAGCCTGGCTAGCACTCTGTCCAGGCTTTCCACTAGCTCCTTCAGGAAAACACTTCACCTTCAGCCTGGCAGCACGCAGGTCTCTGACTCAGTGGTCTTCAACCTTTTTAGGCTCAAGGCACCCCTTGATCCTTTGGAAAATGCCAGCTCCTTGTTTTCATTTCTTTTTTGACCTGGCAAAAACAACAGAATAATTCTTCTGCTGCAAAAAAACAGGTCAGCCTGGTCTTGAACAGCAGGGATTCCTGACTGAAAGTCTCGGTTGCGCACCTAACAGTGCTTGAAAGGATCTCATGGCCCCCTGGTTGAGGATCACTGCTCTGACTTTCCATTCCCACGAGGTTTTCACCCGAGATCGTCAGCAGGTTGTTCCTGAATTGTTCCATCCTGCGTACTTCAGCTCCATCAGCACGTATCGGTAGGCAGGTTACATCGCTCCCCACCTCTCCTCCTTAGCCAAGCTGCATTCATTTAAGCTCCCTGCACCTTTTCCCAGGTGTCAAGCCCTCCGCCCACCCCTTGCTTGCAGGGCCCTGAACTCCGTCCTGGTAACAAGCTCCCAGAATTAAATGCAATCAAGTCGCACTGCAAACATGACTAGCTCTACCAAGTAGGGGAGATGGGAAAGACTCGGGCAGCAAAGTCTTCGCTGCAGTGAGACCACAAGGTCCAGGCACAGCCCTGAGCTGCCAAAGGCAGAGAGCACGCAAGAAAGCCCTCTCTGCACGAACATGATTTATTCTCAGCACAGCACCAGGTCGCAGGGGAGGGGGAGGCAGTTAACTGCAGCGCCAAGACCAGAGAAATTTAGGGCCCTGCTGGTCTTTTGTGTCAAGCTCACGTGATGGAGATGGAGAGGGAGGGAGATCAGCAGGTTTTATTAGGTGATGCACAGCTGCAGAACTCAGAGCAGAGTCGCTGGGGGAAATAGGCATGGGGTCTGCTGGCAGCAGGATCTTTCCCGTCCTTCAAAGACTGGAGGAGGGTCTGACACCGATAGCTTGGGGATCGGGGTCTCTAGCTGGGGAGGGCGGCCTGACTCCAGCTGTTGGCTTATAAAAAAACAAACAAACAAAAAAACCAATTAAAAAAAAAAACACAGTCCCTAATTGCCGCACGAGCTCACTGGTGCCACACAGGACCATGCCTGTGAGCAAAGAGGAGCTTAACACAGCTCCTAATGGCTTGCCTAAAAGGAGGTTCCTTCGGGGATCTTCTTAGGTAGAAAAGACGCCATCTAAGAACCGATGCCCCTTTCCTCCCAGAACGTGTCCGGTCCCTTTCTGAGTCAGCTTCCACCTCATCCGGTGGCAGCGACTCCCACACTTTAATTGCACATTTTGTGAACAAGAACTCCCTTTTGTTCGTTTTCAACTTACTGCCTACTACTTACATGTTGCGACCCCTAGTTCTTGTATAGTGAGAGAGACCATTACCTCGAGACCATCAGGATTCAGGTTCAGGTCTCAGCTGCAGTACCGTATAGGTCAGTGAGTCTCGACTTCTTTGGACTCGAGGAACTCCTCGTTTGACTTAAGCCACCCCTCCCTGGACTCGAGGCCCCCGCCATAACTTGTAAATCGAGTGGCACTCCATTTCACCAACTAATTCACTTATTGCAATGCTTACCTCCTTGCAGAGAGGCTGGGCAGTGGGGTGGGGGGGTGCTCTGGCAGGAACAAGCTTGAGTTTATCTACTCAGTTTATATCTAAGTATCCAAGGGATCACTATCAAAGGCATCACAGGGTTGATTTAAAGAGATGGGGACCTGGACATCGGTATCTTCCCATCCATACTGCATAGGCCTAGCCAGTGCACCAAACAGTTCAACTCCATGCTAACGAGAACCTTGCTCCCACATGTTACAGCTAAGTCTGGCAACCAAAGGCTTTTAACATGCACAGAATAATGGTCGCGTGCTGTTGCCAAAAGTTGGAAGTTCAAGACAACGACACAGCTTCTTACAGGGCCTTATCACTCAGTGCACGCAGAGGGGCCACATGCGAATGCCTTCCAGAAAACCGGTCCAACTATTTGGAAGGCAGCCTGGACCAGCCGCCTGACACTGAACGTTTCCAGCTACCAGAGCAGGCCCTTAAATAAGTCACTTTTCTCCAGAGGCCGAGATCCACTGGGTTCTTGCATTTCTAACTTTGCTGATTCGGTGGTCAACTGACAACAGGGATCTAAATTTATGTGTGTGCAATGACCAGTTGGGTGCACAGTTCTCCAATCTGCACGTGCAAGAGCCCCATGCTTGACACACAAAGCCGTGGTTTTCTTGATGCAAGAGAGAAATCGTCCAGCTCCAGTTTCTGATGCTAAGGCCGTTGCAATGGTAATAGCCAGCTAAGCCAATATGCTTCTCTCCCCAGAGATAACCAAGTGAGGATCATGGAGAACACAGTAGCCAATGCAGAAAACTACTTTGGCCAGTTCTGCACGCTGATGGCCTCCTATGTCCGGAAGACTGCTAAGCTCCGGGACAAGTCAGACCTCCTGGTCAAACAGCTCCTCGACTATGCCAACACAGAAAACCCAGAGCTGAGAAGCACCATGAAAAACTTTGCGGAGGAATTAGCCAAAGTGCAGGATTACCGGCAGGCTGAGGTAAGAACCGTCTGAAACGCACAACCCTGACACAAAGCCCAGTAGCAGGGCAGAAAGCAGTACTGCTCACACGTCTGCTTCTGTCCTAGGCCACCCGTTGACGTCCTATCCTAAGAGGGATAAACCCACAACTGCTCTCCCTGTTTGTGGGCTGAGGGCGGAGATCTGGGCAGCACCGATGAACCTTGCCAGCGTCTGAGCGAGGAACCAGGCGAAGCAGGGAGAGCTTTAGGGTTGAACATGTCTCAGCAAACAAGCAACCCCCAGTCTCCCCCTCTCCAGGGATTGTGGGACCTTTCCTTGGACTCACCTGGGGAGGAATTTGCAACCCTTTCCCATCCAAAATCTTGCTGGGCCTTATGGGTTCCAGGACTAGTCATGCTCAACAGTGCTTTGCATGCCTACAAGAGCCGGGTTCAAATCCAGCTCAGCCCAGGAGTGAATGTGCTGCCATTGTAGCTTAATGGCCTAGAGTAAACGACTCTCCTCTCTGGTCCTACTAAGAGGTTGCTGCTATAAAAGTTATCGGTGCCTAACCATCCCTCGAGATGGGTTCCCTGCATCAGGGCTGATCACAGCAGCAGTACCACGGCCAGACCGCAAGACTCCCATCTGCGTTCGGATGGAGTTTGTCACATTCTCCCTACACCCCATGTGTGAATTTCCTCTCCCCACTTAGGTAGAGAGGCTGGAAATGAAGGTCATCGAGCCGCTGAAGCTGTACGGAGTCCGTCTCAAGCAGACACGGGTGAGTACCACGTCACTGGACCGCCGTGGTATCCCAGAGCCAGCCAGCCCGGTAAGACTATGCCTGTTCTATTCCAGGCAGAAATCAAGAGGTTCAACAGCGTCCGTAACAACGAGATAAAGCAGCTGGAGAAGCTGGAGAGGCTGCGGCAGAAGTCACCGTCAGACCGGCACACCATTGTATCCTTCCCGATACCAGCACAGGGCCTGGGGCATGGCCTCCTGCTTGCACACGCAGCCAAAAAGTAGTGGGCGAGGCAGTGAGGCAGGGGCAGAGGGAGGAAGCCGAGGCTCAGAGGCTTGTGTTTCACTTTGGCTTCCTTCAGATGTTTGCATGGAGCAGTAGGGTCCCACCAAACTGATTGGAAACATCCCCTTGTCGGGAAACCGCCAACCCCAGCCAGGGAAAGCCAAAGCAGATGACAGCCTGCTGACGGCTGGGGAAAGAGCTGAGCTCAGATATCAGAGCACGATACAATGAGATTTATGGCTGGGAATCACTGACTTTCGCCACACATGTCCCATGTGAAAGGGGAGATTTCACACCTGCCACATCCAGACTGCATCTGGCCATAAGTGCTCTGGGTCTCTTCCTCCCCAGAGCCCTGCTCTACAAGTCTGTCTCTGCAGGGATTCAGCAGTATTCTCAGTATCAGCACTCACTGAATTAGGTGCGAGAGAGGAAGGGGGTGAATTTCCCTCCCACCTTCCACTCTCCAAGGGAAATTCGCCTTGTTACAGCCCCTTAGTAAGACAGAAGATTTCCTAAGGGATCATCTAGACAGCTCAAGAGATTTCCTTCTGCTTGGTAAAAAATATTTTAATGAGCAGCTCTTTCCAAAACCTCTGGGTTTTTTCAAAGGAAGCAAGTCTCTGCTGAAAATCCCAGAAAATACTCAGGGGGGGAAGCAGTAGTTTGACATCCATGGGCGCTTGTACACGGCACGATTGTGCCACCCATCAGCTCTGTTTCTCACAGGCCAGGAGCCAGTGGCACGTGGGTCTGTGCTCCTGATTTGCACACACATGCAGCTTGTTGGCATTTTCAACACGGGAATGAAAACATAGCAAGAAAAACCGGCAGGATGGAAATCCTATGGTGTCCCATGGACACTCTCCGTCTTCCCCACACTGAGTAGAGCTGGGTGGAAGTTTGGGATTTTCAAAAGCATTTTGGTGAAATTTTCAGAAGTTAAAAAAAAAAAAATCTAAGGGGTATGAATTTTGGGGGGGGGGGCTCGGATAGCTGCACTCAAACAGCGACAGACTGGTGCCTTGTACAGATGGATGCCCAGGTAGCTAAGGAAATATCTTGCTTCCAAGAAGTTCCTCATTGGATATAAAAATTGCCATTTACTGGGTCAGACCATAGATCCACCCTGCCCAATCTCACGTGTCACAGAGCGGAGACTGAAAGAGACAGTGAACTGGATTTTTTCCCCCGTTCCTCTCCCACTTCCAGCATTTAAGGTCTAGGAAGTTCAGAGGCGGTGCCCCTAATGCCTCTGCTCAATAGCTACTGATGCACCCTTCCTCCAAGAACACGTCCAGTCTCCTTTTGAATCTAATTAAACCATCAGTTTCCCCAACATCTTGTGGCAATGAGTTCCCCATGCTAACAACAGGCCGTGTGAAAAGGAACTTGCTTTTGTTACTTTTTTGGCATTGTGCTGTTGACAGCCTTTAAAAGACTCCAATAAGTCACAGGCAAGGGTCAGCCTATCAAGAAGCAAAATTGCTTGCACGGTTGCCCCAGGATGGAAGCAGCTTAGAAAAGCGAGTTAAAATGGGCAGGTTGAGGAGGAGGAATCGTGCCATTTCTGGGCCCAGCTGCTTACACAGATGCGTAGCCCAAAGCAAAGGAGGTCTATAACCCACGCTTGTCAGCTGGTTCCTTGACTGTTGCTTCAGTCCCAGGTAAGCACACGCTCCTCTGCATAAAATGTTAACCGGGCGCCTGAGGTACGATTTCAACTGGCAGATGGCAAAAGATTATCAGGAGAAAGCGCAGGTGAGTGCCAGAGACACGCTAGACTCGGGGCAGGGCTGAGGGGAGCAGTGCAAAAGCCGTCGCTGCAGTATTTATAATTCAGCGTCGTCTTCATGGATCCGCTAACATCAGGCGTTGCAATCAGGCCACGGCTCCCGTCCTCCGCTTTATTTTGGCTGTAACCTAGTTGCGGCAGAGACTGCATCTCACTGGCTGAAAATCCTCCATCCACCTGAAGGCAGGGGAGCGGGGTTGACAGAAAATGGGGTTTGGGGCTGAGCATTTTCTTTGGGAAAAAGACCTGCTTGGCAGGGGGGAGGAAGGGGGAATTGCTACTTTTTGCCCCCCCGCCCAAAAAAGGGACAAATCTTCAGGGTTTTTTTGGTTTTTGTTTTAAAAGAAGTGTCCAAATCCCCAACAGAAAACACACATTTTCCAACTGCCTCTCCCCCCCTCGTACGTCCCGGAGGTGTCGGGTACACCATGCCATCGACTGCATCTGGAGCGGCTCCAGCGGAGCATCCCGGCACATCACCCGATGGCATGGGCCTCCATGCAGCCGCTCCTGCTCGCACGGGCGGCTCAGGGTCAGGCCTCAGGGCTCTGGGGCGGAGGCCTGGTGAACACCGACTGCCCGCACGGCTGGACGGGTCACCCCCGGGGACAGGCAGATGCATCCCCTGCTGCATTGTATTCAAGGGAGGAAGCCAGAGTGACTAAGCACCCACTTATCTCAGGAGAAATCATCTTGCCAATTAGCAAAACCTGTGTACCCTCCAGAGGGGAGGCAGGGCCACGCGAGCGCCCCCCCGCTCGCCCCGTACCCGATCCCCGGCTCTGAGTCAGGCTCCATGTAGCATCTCCGCCGCGGTGCTCGTGAACGCGCTCCTGCTCCAGCGGTCCAGAACCGACGCTGCCTGCCTGGTACCGGTGACAGCCCTGGCCAGAGCTGCATACATCTCCCTGCAAGAATATTTAGCCCTGATGAATTCACTCCTTTTCTCCTCTCTTTTCCTGGCAAAAAAATCACCCCCTTTGTACAGGAAAGAATAATAGCAGAGCTCCCTGGAAGTGCCTCCGGCGGTGGGTGATGCATTTCACCTGCAGCCGCAATGAAACAGCTGCGTGCACACACGGCCTGCCCTCGCCCGCTGCATCCATCTCCATCTGAACGTGGAGCTCTTCTGCAGAGCTTCACCTCAAAGTGCTTTGCAAGGGAAAGACGATATTGCCTGCCCCTGTGTACAGCTGGGGAAACTGAGGCACAGAACAGCATCACGCAGGCCCTCTCAGAACTAGGAGGGCTGCTTCTGGCTGCCAGGTCTATAGCAAACCCCCTCTGCTTTGCTGCCCTGTCGCTTTAGTTTCATTAAGGGGACGTGCACGACATCATGTCAGGCTGGAATTCAGCACCTTTGCCACACGCAGCTTAGAAACGTGCCCATGCCCGACCCTGGCACCTATCTGCATGCGCAAACACTTGTTTGCATGTCTGCTGTACATGCCCTTGCAAAACCGGCAGCTGCTTTTTAAAATTCAGGCCCTGCATCTCCCATTTGTCCTCCACCTGACGATGGAAATGATTGCAAAGTCACATCCAGAGCATTATGGGGGCTTTCAAGAGAGCGGGAATAAGAAAGAGGAGCAGATGAGCTCTTAGGAAACTAAGATCTTATTGGCACACAAAATCCCAGACTAATCAAAAGTACCAGGAAAGGGGGGGAGGGGTACAGAGCGCGCAGTGCCAGGCAGGCAGAGCTGTTTCTTAAGGAAGAGTGCTCGGTGCCTCCCTGCTGTCACTCCTCCAGCTTCGACGGAGATCCCTCGAGATGAATCCAGCCTAATTCTCCGTGAGCGGTTGTCTCCAAGCATCAGCAGGGCAGGGCACTTATGAAGCCACAGCCCTAACGAGGCACACTGGTCCTTTGCTCTGCCCCCCCACAAAGTCCCCGAGTGCCCAGGCCACACGCGTGTCGGCAGCTAGTGGCAAACCAATACACGGGCCCGGGCATTACTGTGAAAAGACCTATGTGTGGACTTGCACGCGTGGTGCTCAGACCGGATAGAGACAGTTCATGCTCAAACCCATCGGGGTGGGTTTCCAAAACCACCGCTCATTTATTTCATCAGCGCCTTGGCTTTGCCATGGTAACCTCAAGGGGTTTCCTAGCTTCAGAGCCAGGCCTGCACGCAGGCAGATCCCAGTCTCAGACCAGAGGATGCAGGATGGGTCCCTACAAAGCATTATCGGACTGAAGCATTTACCGCTGCAATGGGGCGGAAGAAGGAAGCTGGTTGCAGCTTTCAGACCAGCTCTGTTTTATAACGAGGATCTCCCCAGGCCTGGGAATCCCTCTGTCACTGCTTGTGCCCTGGGCCAGGGAGGCACATGGCTGGGACTCTCTCCCTTTCGTATGGCGTCAGAGATCAAATCTATGAGCCACTGTCAGGTATTAATTTCTCCATGCGCTGATTCCAGCTACAAATCCCAGTATGGGGATTTGTAAAGATTGCTGCTTTCGATTAGGTGCTCTGCTGTTCGTCGGGCATCGCGCTCGCACGAGGGTCTGCCCAAGATGTTCATCTGGTGAAATGCTGTTTTGAAGCAGATCTCAGTCTGCTCAGCTTGGCCCACACTTCTCTGGCAAGGTCACTCGTTTGGTGTTGGTATAAAACGCAGGAGAAATAGGTCTGACCTTTCCACGCGGTCGGCACTCTCCATTGCTGCCCATCGGTTTGGTTCAGCATCCCCAGTCTCTCCCAGGTGCTTGTGGGATCCGCGTACAAATGGCTTATGACATTTGAGCCTCTTAAGCCTCCATCTGTTCAGGTCTTCAGTTTACACTTGGTAGAGCAGGTGATTTTCATCATCTCCTGCCTCTATTGCCAGTGATGATGTTGGGGTCTGTCTTCTTATATCACTTGGTTCAATGCCTGAGAGTACAGGAAATACATCTGTGCGTATGCGCAGCCTGTTATGAGTCTCAGCACACTGTTAAGTACAGCGTCAGGCTTTTTAGCGTGACAACTTCTAGATCATACAGGAGCACTGTATCCTGCTGGCGTATACACCGTTGCAAGTGCAGCGGTTCGGATAGCTTTTGACTGATGAGAGCTGGCACAATAACCACGCCTGAATCTCCTCGCTGGGCGCCGAGCGCAACACGTGTATCCCAGGTTTGCAATTTGATAAGCCCCGAGCCGCTCTCACCCTCGAAGGTGCATGCAGCTAGCCCATAAGACCTGCCATCCTGGGTCGGACCACCGGTCTACCCCCCACCTGTGACAGCAGCAAGTAGCGGGGACAAGCATCAGAAGTCTTTCCCACTCGGTGATGCTGCATTTCCTTCTATTTTAGGCCGAGTCCAGCGTGCACAAAGCCTCGGTCGATGCCAGCCGCACCACCCAGCAGCTGGAGGAAACCATCGACGAGTTCCAGAAACAGAAGCTGAGAGACATCCAGGTAAAAGGCACCACGCACAGCTCCGGAGAGAGCTACAGGAAGGAGCGGAGGTGGGGAAACCCTGCCTGGCAGCCAGACGGCAAGGCGGCCCGACACATTTAACTTAACAAAGAGAAGGTTAAGAGGTGACCTGGTCGCGGCAGGTAAGCAAATTTCTAGTAGGGTAAGGACTCGCTTCCAGCCGACGAAGGCGTACAAAGGTTAGAGAAAATCCAGCTAGAAACAGCGCCCTTTTTTGTTCAGCAAGGATCATTTCAGCCATGGGGATGGCTTACATAGGCCTCAGACACGGGACCCAATTAATGCAGAGTGCTTTACCCCACAGTTAAGTTACTCTGAAATAAGGAGAAGACGCATGACAGGCTCTCCTAAACTGGTTACCGTCAGCTCACGAAAGCTCGTGCTCTTTATCCACTCTGGGTAGTCTGTCGGGTGCAAACCTCCCCTGCCTTCTGCCTGCAGTAGATGCCATTATAGAGCCAGGCCACCGGATGGCAGGGAGCAAAGGGCTGCCCCGGAGTGGGTTTGGCACGCGTCCTAGGCAGTATAGCTACTACCCGTTTCCAAGAGGCCACTTTCCCCTGGACGCGAGTGATTTACTGCATAATAGGCCTGCGTGCTGCGCATCTGCCCCGCTTTTATTGCGCAGTAAAGGCGATTTACTACGTCATAAATGTGTCTCGTGCCCGTGCCTTCAGGAACGCTGTGCTTTCCTCCTTACTTCAAGTGTTTATATCAAAACGGGACGTTTCTTTCCAGCTCAGACAGAAATAGATTTCCTGCAGAAACCCCCAGGAGAGAGCCTCCAGGATTACAGCACCCCTTTTGGCATTAAGAGTCTAAAAATCCTCCCATCTCATCCCTATACAGTTAGTCTGGGGAATAGGGTCTGGGGCACAGCTTTGACTTCATAGGGAGGCCTCAGAGGACAAGAACCTGTTTCCTTCCCACCCTCTGGATGGCAGTTCCTTGTAGCCAGCATTAATAAGGATGAAATGCCGTGGCGTGTACAAGCACCCCATAGAGTCAAAGGAAGCCCCTTCAGTCCCCATCAGTGCCATTCCCTCCCTGGCCAGAAGGCAGCATTATTAAGTTAAATGTATTTGTTTCCCTTGTCCCTCCCTGCTTTGGTACTTGTGCTCTCAGTTCAAGTCTCTCCCCCCCCCACCCACCCAGGCCTTCCCAGAAGTTAGGGCACTTAGGAGCAGAAACGTGCTCATTCATGCTTCTGTTTCTTGCAGAAGATTTTCTTGGACTTTGTTACCATTGAGATGGTTTTCCATGCCAAGGCTCTTGAGGTCTTTTCCAGTGCCTTTCAGACCCTGGAGGACTATGACTTGGAGAAAGACCTGGAGGTACTTGGGGCAAAAACATAGCCTTTGTACAGACACCCAGCACTTGCATGGCAATGTCCATCCACAGGCCTCAAAACAGTTTACAAGCAGTAACTCAACCATTAAACGTCCCTAGAAGCAGGTGTTTTCACTCAGTGTTTTACACACTGGGAAACTGAGGCACCGAGTGGAGGTATGGCATGCATAAGGTCACCGCAAGTCTTGGGAAGTGAAACCAAGTGTCCCAACTCCCAGGTGCTGGATTCAGCTATTAGATCAAGGCTCATGGGGAGGTGGGGAACATATCCCCAAAGTGTGACAGCAGCATTCATGCCAGCTACACTCTGTAACGTTAACATCTGAAGTCCTGCCTGGGGTGTAGTTGCCCATGACACCAGATTCGATCAATTAGATGAGAAAGTCCATCAAATCCATCACCATACAAAGCTGCCAGCTCTATCTCCCTTCCCAGCCAAAATTTGTCCCCAGTATTAAATCCCTGTGTGTACAGCGATATCAGTGCCCCTGCCCCCAGTTCCAGCGACGGCTTCCCCCACTTGCAGGCGCTCTCTGCTGCCCATCAGGATTGCTTGCTGCTAGCAAACCCCGAGGCAGAAGCTGTTGCGAAGGACACAGGGCTCTGATCTGTCTTGATCTCCACCCAGCGAGGAACAGAGGCGAGCGCACTGCGTCTTGTTGAGAATAAGCCCACTCCCCCTCTCCAAATGATTTGTACAGCAGCCGACTGAATTCCCCAGCCCAAATCCTCTCCCAGCAATTTTGCTATTGCCTTGAGCTTAAACCTTGTGTGCTCTTTTGTGCCGACAGCAGCTTGGGCAGCCACAGGAACTATTCTTCTATAATTCCCTTGTCTCGTTACATTCAGTGCCTCGCGCGTCCCGTGATTGCTCTTATTAATTGTTCTGCACCAGCCGGCGTGCAACGCAGAGCTCTCTCCTCACGGGTCGCTGCTGGCATTGATCTTTCTTTTCCTTTTTCGCCTCGCTAGGATTTTAGAGCTAAGATCCACATCGCTTCTGGCAATTACAACGCGAGGCCAGGCAGTGCTCTGAATCCCTCCCCCACCCTGCCGTGGTCCACAGGCAGTCAGGTGAGAGACACAATTAGAAACGATTGCCGTCATAATATTTTGCCTTCAAATTAAAGCCCGGCTCCCACCTTCCGCGCGGAGCCTGAGAAAGCAAATTAAAACCACTCGAGAAAGAAACAGTTCCCGGAAAGCGACGGTCCGGACTCCAGCAGCTAATTGGAGGTGGGAGGGCAGGCCAAATGCAGCTGGAGCCACCCTACATCGTGACACGGATTCCCCCAAATCATGCCTGAACCTCAAGTTCACGCCGACCTCTTTGATACGGGGCCCGATGATAAGCAGAGCTGTCACAACAGATAGAATAACATTGGCTAAGTACCAGCGACATGACTGCAGATGCATGGTTTGCTTTTGGGACCACGTGCTTTATCTAGAAGTCTGTGCAGGAAACAGGCACAGCTCATTTCAGAGGCGTAGACCTGCAAGCGAATGCAGCGTTAAGGCTCCAGCAACAAAGTTCAGGTGCAAAGGGAAGTTCACTCTAAGCCAGAGGTGTTGATTAAAGTTCAGGATTCAGCCACGTACCAGTGGTCCTCGTACTAAAGGCCAGAGTCCGGCCTTGCCCTGCTGAGAATCAGGAGTAACCTCCGAAATTAGAAGTTACTTCCGATTTAGGGCAACACAGACAAGGGCGCCGTCTGAAAGGAGGGTCCCCACAGGGGCCCAGAAGCAGCAACCCATGCATTGCACTGAAGCATAACAGATTTCCCTCTCTTCATTTCTAGACCGTGCAGAGCGTCTTAGGGAAGATGGTTTTGAGCGAAGAAGACACGCTGCAGGACCTCAGTGATACAGAATATGCACCGATTAGACGGTAACATGAGCGGTGCAATTAGCTGGCCACGATCATGACAACTGGACATATTTATTCTTCATTTCTTTACTGAACCTTCAATTTTCCATGAAGACAGGGTCCTGAAGAAGTTTGGAAACCATGCAAAAGTACCGAGATGACTCCAAGTAGCGCAGTCAGTCTCCGAATTAGAAGGAAACCAAATGTTTTGTTGGCTGGTTGAACATCCTCTGCTGCAGCCTGTAGCATGGGCCATCTGCTGGCATTGCCTTGCCTCATTACAAACGAGGAACAAGCCCCAAAGCCACACGTTGCAAGTGTGCCCCATGCAAGGACGGCGGAGAGCACTTTGTAGGAGCGCACAGCCCCTGAGGGCTAAAATTTAGGAAGGTGAATTTGTGCCCAGCCTCCTGGAACCCAACAACATCTGCCCATCTGCGAGGCATGGCCCGTACAACTGGGTGCAACCTCTGAAGAGGCACCAAAACCCTCAGTTAGCCAAGACATTTATACAGTCACCACAGACGGACTCGAACTAGGGATGCCAGAGGCAGGTCTGACCCTCTTACCAATGAGATATAGGTGACCTAGTCCCACTTCCAGCTGCAATCAGGCAGTCCCTGGGTTTCCATCAGTAAGTCTTCCCAACGGGTCTGCTCCCGCAGCTTGCAGAATGCCAATGGGGTATACACCAAACAGGCCCAAGGCATCAAAATATTTCTCCCACGTTTCACTTCACCTACTGTTTTGCAGCACTTGGTTCCCAGTCATTCCCACAAGCTGT
Source organism: Crocodylus siamensis (assembly GCF_052110815.1). Lineage (NCBI taxonomy): Eukaryota > Metazoa > Chordata > Crocodylia > Crocodylidae > Crocodylus > Crocodylus siamensis. Next base: position 3,846,104 of record NC_143403.1, on the reverse strand, counting down.
TCCCGTGCAGCATAATAAAACAGCAGCATTTTTCATGCCTTCCTTTATTTTAAGGTTAACTTTGGCACCGGGGGAAAAGCACGGAGAGTGGAGAGGAGCAGGAAGCAACCTTAGTACACGCTTGCTCTCGGTGCCCACTCGCCCTCCCATCCCTCTCTGGTCCCTTCTCAAGGGCTACTAGGATTGCCTGCTGTGGGGCCAGTGCTTTGCTAGGCCGCACCCTGGCATCTCTCTTCTTCTGCTGGCTGGGCTGCCTGCCCCTCCAGACTCCAAGCTTGGAGAGCCTGAGGGCGACTTTCTTTGGGCCGCCCACTGCTTCCCACATGTGCCTTCGTGATGGCATTTTCCCTAACTCACCAGGAGTCCCCTGGAGCCCCCTGCCAGGGAAAACTCCTCAAATTAGCACTCGTCGCTTTTGGAGCCCACCTTCACCGCCGAGAAGTCCTACCAGCTTGCTCCCCTGCTGCGGGGCTTCCCTCCAGGTGGAAGAGGCATTGCTAATTCGCAGGGCTTCTGGCTGGTGTAATTAGGAGGCCTTCCCATCCCACAGGGTTTTGCTCTTTGCACCCTTTTCACCTCACCTGCCAGCACCCAAAGCCCAGTTTGCACTTCAAGGTGACTTGGAGAAGGGGCCCATTATCATGGTGACCTGCAGGTCTGCAGGGATCGTTGCAAATATAGCTGTCCCCACCGCTGCCCCTGCCACCGTCATGTGAGCCCTGGCTCCGGGGGGCTAACCACTCATTACCGCAGGCAGTGATGCTACCAGCACCCCTAGGCTCAGCTCCACACTGCAGGCCAGGATGGCTTGGCCTCAGCTGCACAAATTAAGCAGCTCCCAAAGCGCAGGGTGCACCTCCAAGGAGCGACGAGAAGACCCTGCTTGTGCTGCACCACCCTTGGCCCTCACTACCCATCATCCTCACAGCATCCCGGGCGGCAGGAAAGAAAGGACTTGACCCCTGGCCATTTAGGTCTTGAGCCGATGCCCTAACCACTGAGCCCTCCTTCCCCTGTCGGCAGCCCCTGCACTTATGGCTGCTTCCACCCGCTCTGCGCCATGCGCATAATCCTGTACTCAATGAAAAGGCCTCCACTGAGCTCTGGACCAGACCTCAAACCACAGCTACGGCCGCCGCAGAGCCCTCGGCCCCATGCAACATGCTCGCAGCACCACCAGCCGACGAGGAAAGAGCAGAGCAGCTGGTAGCTCTCGCCACCCCCGTCCTTCCCCCCTGCAACCTGATGAACACGCGGCATTTCGGCAGGGCCCGGCTGACTCGGAGACCCCCCCCTTTTGGCACACAGCCCCGTGCCGCACACACCTGACCCGCCGTGATGTCACGCTGTCGAACGTCCCAGCACGACGCCCGGGCATCCAAGGAGAAATGGGTCCCATTGATTTTTCCCTTTCAAGGCGCAGGCTATTTTTTTCCTTCCATCAAGCAGCAAATATGCTTTCAGTGCAATAAAGACTGCTGTTCAGTCTGCGGAACAAATGGTTAGCGCCAGCCATTGTACGCAGGGGTGGGAGGGGGGCCGACATGCCGACTTAATGATGGTGATTTAAGCCATTTGGAGCCATTTTCATGGTGCACGTACAGCGCGGGGAAGAATCAAGGGAAGGAGGGAGGGGACACACAACCGAGTGCTTAAAAGGGGAGAGAGAAGCAGCCAAGAGGCGGCAAGCTGTTCACCCCACGGCTTGGCCAGCCCAGCCCAACTCAGCCCCCCCTCCTGACCCCAAATCAGCAACCTGCCTTTGCCCTGCTAACAACAGCTGCTCAGAGCAAAGGCCAGCTGGCAGCAGTGGACAGGGGAGCTTTTACCCCTGCTCCCTCCCCGGCACAGCACAGAAAGCCAAGGATCGAGCTGGCATCCAGGATCTGGTGCTGGCCTTGCAACGGAGCCCATTTTGCAAAGCTAAAGCTGCAGCCAGGGATATGGGTAGACCGGCAGTGCAAGGGCTGAACCCCCCATGCTTCTGCTGCTGTGGAAATGGTCTGGGGCAGCAAGAGCTCTCCAAATGAGGCCTTTTCTCTCCGTGCCTGGCTCTGGCCCTGCACCATGCCAGCAAAGCGCCTGTGTGTGCAAGTGCACCGCTGGCAGGGACCCCGACTTGACTGCACGCTTCGCCTGCGTGCCAAGTGCCCACCGCTGTGCCCTTTCCTTCACGGCCGGCGCAGGGAAACTCTGGGCAAGGGAAGAAGCCCCCCACTTTTTCCTCCTCTCGCAGCAGGGAGCACAGGGGTGGGAGTCATCACAATTGGACTTCAACAGCTGGCTTTAATAGCCCAGCTTCCAGAGAAGCATCCAGGCGATGCTGACTCTCTCGCATGCCCTGAATGCACCCCCCGGGAGGGTTATACAGGCTTGGAGGCCGGACGGCACAGACCAAAGATGCCCAGCAAGGGCCCGAGCAGGTTTCTACTGCCATAAGGACAAGACGTCGGTTCCTTCCTGGGCTCGCTGAGCAGAGCTGAGAGAGTCTCTGAATGTCTGGTTCATATGCGGCTGTCTCTGCATTCAGAGCTGACCCCTATTAACTCCCTGGTACTTCATCTCAATAGTCCCTGACACTACATGCGACCGCATTTGCATTCAGCGCCTGGGGCTGAGCGCCCCGGAGCCCCAGCGTGGAGGGATCGATGGGATATTGACACACTTGTCACGCGGCATTTACCCACATCCGTGTGCACATTGCAGGCATATTTAACTCAGATTGGAAAAGAGAAAAGTTCAGGGCCCGGCCACGGTGCCGCCAACTCAAACCGGGACCGGGAAACAAGCTGGCAATGATGGAGAGGTGAAATCCCAGAGAACCGGCAAGGATGGCATCGCTTGAACTCCCGCAAGGGTGCAGGTAAGGGGCCTGGGAGAGATTTGTCACTGTTCTCCCTGCAAAAGGGGCATGTCTGATGGGGATGGGGGTGTCACTAGACATAACTTTCTGCATGGCTCTGTCTTGCAGCGATGGCACCTCCGCAACCCCGATGCTATCGTCCTTCCATATTCACACCGAGCATTCACCATGAGCACGGTGGACAGGACAGAGTCGCTCCTGCTGCAGCAAACCCCAGCAGGAGCAAGGAGCGGTGCAGCAGAGGAGCAAGGAGAAGGGAGGAAAAGACAACTTGCAGCAAAACTTTGCTCCCTCTCGGGTCATCAGAGAGCGCATCGAGGGCTGCTTTCTACGATCCACAACCCGGTACCCCAGGAGCACGTAGAAGGGGGACCTGGCCCCCAAAAGCCGGAAAGCCACCGTGAAAGGCTGAATGAGGGCCACGAGCCTTACCCGCCTCACTGCCTGATGTCCATAGCCCCCGTGGTCTCTGTGCCGGGCATCCTTCAAGCAACCCCGAGGCTCAGCTCCTGCGGAGAGGAGGAGAAGGAAACGCAGCATGAAGTTCAAGGCTTGGCAGCTCCCCTCCTGCCAGCCCCATGCTGCCTGCTCGCCCCCACGGCTCCTGCTCCTATCCGCACACCCGCGTTTCCTCAGCCCCCCCAAGCCACCAGCCGCCATTCACACCTTGCACCTCCGCGGAGAGCCAGCCGCTTTTGGATAGCCCCTTGCAGCATCAGGGCCTTCAACCTGCTATACGGACAAGGCTGCAGGGGGATGCCACTACCTCGGGGGTCCCCCAGCACCCACGGAGGTGACCCAGGACCAGACCCCACAGAAACAGGGCGCTGGCAGAGCGCCGCTACCCAGGCCGCGGTTCAGGCTTCTGCAAGCATGGAAGCAGGGACAAGGAAAACAGATGGGTACATGCTTGGATGCCATCCTGACCCAGACCTCAAAATCGAGGTGCGCCCGTGACACCAGCGTTGCCATCCAAGGGGGACGCTGAGTTATTCAGCTCGTCCAAAAGTGCCAGATAGGCTGTATCTAAATCAGGTTGCAAACAAGCTGCATCTCCGCGGAGTTACCTCCTCCCCCCTGCCCCGCTCCCTCCTTCCAAGGCTATTTTTGAACCGAAAAAGCAAGCTGCCAAGGACTCGGCGCGCTTGGAGCAGACCTCAGCACTGTGCCCTCCTCTGCTCGGCACTTCTCCTCCACGCTCGCGGCCCAAGAGGAGCTACAGCTGCGTCCCTCAGAGGCACAGCTCCCTCCCCGCTGCAAAGCAGCTGACCCTTTGCCCTCGCTTGCTCTTCTCGGGGCCTGGCAATATCGGGATTGCAGCAGGCTTCCCACAGAGCGCTCCCGAGCCCTGCCCTCGCCGGATTCACGCGGTAAATCCCCGCGCCGTGATTAGGGCGGCCGCTCACACGGCAGGCTGCAGCTGATGGCTTTGTGGGACACCGGCTGCAAAGCAATTTCATGGCAGGGGCCAGTTCATCCCCGTTGCAGCAAAGGTCAGGGTCAGAGGATGCCTCGTCGGCAACTTGTGAGCTATCCCTTTTGTTAGGGCCGACCCTAGAAGCAAAGATCGGGGGCCCTTCGGGCTGGATGCTGTTCCAAACCCATCCTGGCAGCCCCTGCCCCGGGGAGCTTACAGTCCAAATAAACATGAGAGCCTGGCTTTGCAGGGGTTTTCTGGGGCTGGATTCACTTGAGTCTTGGTCTTGCCTATGTGGCAAGCTATTGAGAGCAGACGGGACACCAACCGCATGCCAGAAGTGTCCTCGCAGAGGCTGTGCGGCCACTGCAATTCCCACCCCGGCTTGCCGGGCACCAGCTTCCCCTTGCACACGAGCTGCTCCGACACCACTCAACGATAGGTGTGAGGCTAGCCCGGCAAGCCTGTTATCACAGCGATAAAACAACCTGCCTCTCAAACAGATGGAGAAGGTCAATTAGCAATTCAAAGCTCAAAACGCTATATAAAGGCTAAGTATTATTACCCTGACATTCAGCTTGGCCAAACCGCAAACAACAGCCATCGTAGGTGTTACCCCTCATTAAAATCCCCAGTAATGAGTCACTGAAGCATTTCAGCACAACACGTAGCGCTACCCCACATCAGCATGGCACCTGGGTCCTACAGGCTGTGCCCCCCCCTCCCAGTTTGGATACGCAGGTCTCCCAGCAAACTAGCGGTAGGCTTCAAGGTCTCACTGGGACATTGCCGCTGCCTGGGAAAGCCCGAGTCAGGGAGCACAAGGGAAACCACAGCTGTGGTGTTACCCCAGTCCTTGCACAGGGGGTGAACAGGACATAGCAAGGACACTAGCAGGGACGTCCAGCGCAGCACCGGGAGAGTCACCGGAGATAGGGCACAGGGGAAGGGGATTGTTGAATTACCTCCAAGCATAGGGTTTACACTACCACCGACCCCTGCTAGCACAGCTAGAAAGGAGGCCTGCTTTAAATAGGGTCTGAAGCCATACTCCTGCCTCGTTAGCTGGGGAACCACCCAAAGGAAGGGGAAAGGCTGGGCTGGACTCATTGATATACACACACACACACACATATACATACATACATACACACACACACACATATGAATTTTATTTATTTATATATATATTTTTATATGTATATATATGAATTTTATTTGTTTATATATTTATATATCTATGATTTTTATTTATTTTTATATATATATATATATATATATTTATGAATAGTATATATTTTATATATGAATGAGCGATACATGAGCTCCAGCATACAAGGGCTATAGCTCCCAGGCCCCTGGGGAACGAGCCATGTACAGAAAGGGCACGGGCCCTTGCCTTCCCTTAGCCTGCAGCAAGCCCCATGGAGAAAGCAAATAGCCTATGTAGCTATTATCGGGCGGAAATGCTGACCTGCTGTCTTCAGCTTTTCCCGGCCACTCGCCTAGAGCAACTGCCCTGAGGCTCATAAGCTGCTGAGCAGCCTACATGCCTCTGGCTGTGGTTCTGCACAGGCAGCGTTTTGCTACGTTTAGTCCTCACCTTGCTGGTTTAAATGCCCTCCCGTTGCTGCTGAGAGCAGTTCTGATCTGACTGATCGTTCCTGGCAAAGCACCTGCACTTGTCGCCTCCAGTCTGAGCTCCTTGGAGCTAGGATGCTTCTTTGCTCAGGTTCGTCTACTGCGCCCAGCACCGTGGTCTCCGGGCACCCTGCAGCCTGATGTGATTAGTGTCTGTCCACCAGATTTGCCCACCAGCGGCACTGCCATCTTGGTGTGTGGTTCTGCTTGGGGGAAATCCCTCTTCTCCTGCGGGTGGGAGCCGGTCAGGCGCTTTCTTTGGGGGCGGTTACCTATCCTGGGTTTTTCCGGGGCCAGGCATCCCTTTAATCTTCTCGCAGGCCAGCTCAAGTGTCTGCGGGGTTTATAAGCTGCGTGAAACCTATTGTGGGGGGATTACGCGGTGCAGCAGAGTGGGCTTTGCTGGAGACAATGCTGCTCTGGCGGAGGTGCTGGAGAGGACCAGCCCATTTACTTACCTCGCTGCTTTAAAAAGTCTTCACAATAGAAAACACCTGCAAAGGAAACAGGAGCCCTGGCTTTTATCCCTGTATCTGGCGCCAGCTCATTTAGGGGACCATTGCCAACTCCCCTCACCTCTCTGCCTCAGTTTCCCCATGAGCAAAGTAGGGAATGTGTCCACAGGGGCAGCAGGGAAGTGCTTTCATGGTCTGGCATGGCAGATGAGTACAGAGGCAGTCCAGCAGAGGAGGGAAGAGAAAGGGCTACGTGATTACACCAACAAGTGGTTTGAGTGAAGTAATCAGTAAAGGGATGTCTCAACCCCGCCGAGCCCTGCCAGCCCTTGGGGAGGAGAGCCAGACCCCATGATCTCTTAGCTCATGACTTGACCTTTTACCTGTATCCACGAGCTGGCAGGGGAGGATTGGGACGTGTCTGTGTTGTGTGTATTCGTGGATTTGGAGACAACACATAGCTGGCCTAACTCCAGCATACGGGTTTTTCCCTCCTCTCCCAAAATATATCTCTTTTCCAAGCAGCAAACAAAATAAGTCTTCCTTTTTCAACCCGAGGAGAGAGGCAGGAGCTATTTATTGCAGCCTGGGGAAACCGTTGCCGATTGCAGCTCTTGGCCACTTTTCCAGGGTTTTTGAAAAAAAAAAAATTCATCCCATAAATAGACATCTTCGCAGCACAGCCCAAGCTGTGTTGGGATGGGCTGTTCTCCTCAGACAGTTTGGCCCCTGTTCAGGAAAGTGTCCCTCTTCCAGCCAACACTTAAACCCCCACTTAAGTTTAAGCATGTGCGTAAATCCCTGGGAATCAGTGCAAACGAACTCTGTCACCTCCACCGCATTTTCTGGCATGAACACCCCGAGCAGTAAAAAGGAGCAAGACTTTCAAGGTTGGGGGGGACTGGAGAGCCCAACACTCAGGAGCCGGGGAACTCTTCCCCGTGGGTCTTGCTATGGCTCGATGAAAGGCTACATTCCTTCAAACTTAGGTGGACACCAAAGTCCCCCAGGATTGCCGGGTCAGGCCTGAAGCAGCTGAAACGTTGGCCTCTGGCCTTGTGTTTGGAGGGCTGCAATCGGTGCAGGAGGTATGGGGACAGGCTGGAGATAATCACTGTGCAAAACAGAATCAAACCCTGGGGCTGGGGCTGGGGCTGGGCCCGATCCTGCCTGGCCCTTTGCACCTCCAGAGATGAAAAGGGCCCTGAAGGGACACGCCAGCCTGGGACTTAGCCCTGGATCCCTGCAGGTAGTGGGGCTGACCTCTGTAGTCCAGAAACTCGAGGCTGCCTGAGCCACCCCTTTGCAGGGAAGAAGAGGGGACAGCTGGGGTCTGAATGAGGAGGGAAAGCAGGTGCCTGTGCTGCAGAAGGTGATCCCTGCTTGAGCCCCACTGCTGGATTTGCCCTTGCAAACCCCACTGGTGCAGAAGCCACCCATGAGATGTGCGGCTTTGACACCCGGGTGAGAGAGCCCAGGGCATCTGTGTACCCCTACCCCCCTGCAGATGCTTCTTGATGGGAAACAGGAAAGCAAGGGAGGCTGCTTCACAGAGCCAGGCTCGCTGGCCCCTAGTCTCTCCGTTAAAAAGACACGAGCACCGAGACTCTTGCAGGGTTTTCTCAGCAGACTCTTGCAGGGAATCCTCAGGTTGGAAATTGGGAAACCAGGAGAAGTAGGAAGGCAGCACAACCGCTGGCTTGGTCACCCAGGCTGGATGGGAGCATGGGTCTCTGCCTAGAGAAACTAGACGAGAAAGTTGGAGCACCTTCTCCTCGCTTCTCTCATGGGCTGAGGACATCAAAAAGACCGGAGAAGTCTTCCCGCCCTTCACACGCGCCATTCCTGCTCTGGAATAGTCACCGTCGTGTCTAGATCAGGAATCGCTTCTCCACCAGAGTCTTTGCAGCCAGATTTCTTCTCCCCAGTGCATTTCGCACCATCTCCACCACCTGCAAACAGGACACAGACCTGGAGCCTTGCCCTGGAACCTGCCCAAATCGGCTGTGTATAAAATCATTGAAAATGAGGGCTGAAGGGATCTCAGGAGGTCACGTCTAGTCCAACCCCCTGCTCCAAGCAGGACCAGCCCCAACTGCATCACCCCAGCCGAGGTTTTGTCTAGCCAGGTCTTCAAAATCTCCGAGGATTGAGAGTCCACCAGCTCTCTGAGTAACCTGTTCAGTGCTTCACTACCCTCTTAGTGAGAAAGTTTTTCTTAATATTCAACCTCAACTTCCCTTGCTGCAGCTTGAGCCCATTGCTCCTTCTGTCATCTGCCCCCACTGAGAACAGACCAGCTCCATCCTCATTGCAACCCCCTTGCAGGTAGTTGAAGGCTACTACTAAATCCCCCCTCAGTCTTCCCTTTTCCAGACTAAATAAGCCCAGTTTCCTCAGCCTCTCCTCATTAGTCATGTGCCAAAGCCCCCTGTGCTCAGGCCTGGGCCAGGAGACCATGCAGGCAAATGCTTGAATGCAGGGGTACGTTTGCAGCAAAGGGAGGATGCACCAGCCTTACCTTCTGCACGAGGAAGGTGCTGATCGCCGCCAGCACAAAGTCCTGCGCCCCCAGATCGACGACCGAGAAGAGCAGGGTGTCAAAGAGCAGCAAGGCCAGCTCGTTATTGTAGAAGAGAGTCCTGCTGAACAAGGCACGGTCATCTGGAAGCAGGAAAAGCCTCTTACAGCCCTGTGGCCACTGCACCAAGAGGGGCAAGGGGCAGATGTTAAACCCTGAGGGAGGGGCGGCTGCCATGGGGCTGTGATGGTCAATGCTGCAGAGGTGCACGGCGCTGTACAGATAGGTTGATGACCTGACCTTAGGCTCTGCAGGGCTGAATCCAGACCAGAACCCCTGCTGTTGCGGGAAAGTGAAAGCCTCCAAGCCAACAGGCTCTACCCACCCTTAATTAAGAAAATAGAGACCTTCCACACCCGTGTTTCTTTTGCATGAACGTGATGGCATCCAGAGCACTGACTTGGCTGGCTGCCTGCAAGGCTGCGGGGTGGGACACGGACAGCTGCTGGGACCTCTGCTCCAAGGAGGATTCCCCTTTGCAGGGACAGAGAGCAGCACGTTACCGTTGTAGAGGACGGACATGTCTCCTAGCTCCTGAAACTCCATGTCCAGGACCCGCTCCAGGAAGAACTTGTCCTTCACCACATAGTCCATGTCTCTGTAAGCCTGCAGGGAGAAATGCCGGGACGTGAGCAGAGCCCTGGTTGACGGCCCCTCGCTCCTGCGAAACGCCGGCGTGGCCACGGCTGATGCTTTCAGGAAGGAAAACAACCAGCTCACGTGTTCAAGGAAGGAGCTGAGGAATCGGTTCAGGGTGTAATAGCTCTTGAGTCTTTGCTCGTGCACGTCGGGCCTGCACCTCTTGCCTCCGGGGACCTGCAAGCAGAGTTTGTAGAAACCCCCTCACCTCGGGGCTCTGGTTTGGAGGCAAAAGCATTTCTCATTCAAATTTCCACTTTGCTAGCAGAGATAACCCTTCTGGGATCCTTTGACCCCAGCTGCCTTCCTGCCCCTGGGGCAGGGGGCTGGGCTCGATGATGTCCCGAGGTCCCTTCCAGCCCCAATGTCTATGAAATCTGTGAAATTATGGCTCTGTTTTCACCTGCTGCTTTAAGGCCTTCACCTTGCATGGCAGAAAGGTCCTGGGGAGGGGAGTGGTCAGTGATAAAAGGCCTTGGTGTGAACATAGTTACACACAGCTGTGTGGCTTCTAGTCCTCAAAGAGAGGGGTCAAGGAGACTCAGGAGCCTGTAGTTCAGCTTATGGAGTGCAGCTAGCACTGGGGTGAAAGCTCATCTGCTGTGGGTCACAAAGGGTCAGAGAAACAGTGCTTGCTCATACAGAAGTAAGGCTGGAAGGGACCTCAAGAGATCCTCTAGTCCAACCAGGAATCAAACCTGTGACCCTGGTGTTACTGTCTGAATTCAAATGACAGTGAAACAGCTCCGCTAGCCAAACAGCGATGCATCAACTCACGGGAGTTGCTGACTGTGGGCAGTCGCTGGCCTAGTGGACCATAATTAGTATGGTTGAGAGTCAGGGTGTGGGCATGTGATGCAATTACCATGGGGTAATTTACTTCACATTTTACTCTGAAGTAAATTTATTCCACAATAAGGAGAGGACACATGACTGGCTGTTATAACACTGGGTCACTGGCAGGGAAGCCAGTTTGCACTGAGCAAAGAGCGCCCCGGGATGCAACTGGCTAGGAGATGGGACATGCAGCTAATAAACCAGGGAAACTTGCACCTGGGTATAGGGACACTTTCGGAGGGCTAATTTTGCCCGGGGGTAACTTGTACTGGGTATAGGGACACTTTTGGAGGGCTAACTTTACCCTGGGGTAACTTGCACCTGGGTATAGGGACACTTTTGGAGGGCTAACTTTGCCCTGGGTATAGGGACACTTTCAGAGGAATAACTTTGCCCTGGGGTAACTTGCACCTGGGTATAGGGACACTTTCAGAGGGCTAATTTTACCCGGGGGTAACTTGTACTGCATATAGGGACACTTTTGGAGGGCTAACCTTACCCTGGGGTAACTTGCACCTGGGTATAGGGATACTTTTGGAGGGCTAACTTTGCCCTGGGGTAACTTGCACCTGGGTATAGGGACACTTTCGGAGGGATAACTTTGCCCTGGGGTAGAACAAGTTGGCCCAGTGTACAGCTGTGCATGCTGTGTCTGCTTCACTTTGCTAACAGGGTGAAGGCCATGCCAGGTGTCCCCACTCTTAGAAGCAGCCCTAGCTTTACCTCGAAAGCTGGGAACTCTTCTCTGTCGGGCCACTCGGGGAGCCGGCTGCGCTGAGTTTATACTTTATGGTGATGGAGATAAAAAGCAGCAAGGAAAGAGATTTTCTTTTGCAACCAGGGACACAGCTGAGATACCAAGCTATTATTGAAACCAGGGAAGAGCTGAGTTTATCGTGTGTCTGAGGACTGGTTCTGTAGGAAAATGTTCTGATGATTATCACTGCCAGCCTGAGCAGCCGGTCGGGAAATAATGCAGGTTTCTTTTGCGCCTGCCAGACGCCCCTTGAGAGCTGGCAGATTTAAACACCAAGCCCTGCAAAGAGAAGCAGGGAGAAGCCAGCAGGAATGATTCCCCACAGCCCGAGGAAAGGAAGGTACCTCCATGAAGGGCTGCGTTATCTTGTCGTACAGCTGTCGGACTCTGTCGGTGAGGAACACCTCGAAGGTCTGGATTTCGGAGTTGGGCTCCAGGCCTCTCAGAGGGCACAGATCCTCCTGCCAGGGAGGGAAATGGAGGCATGATCCTGGAAAGACAATGCTTGTGACTGGCATCCAAGCTGGACTTCCAGATAAAATACCCACAGCCTGATCTGGAGCAAGGTGCCTCCAGATGGGGCATGCAGGGGATGCCAGGAGGGTGCAGAAGAAGGAAGGGAAACTAGAAATGGAGGAGGAACTGAGCATGAGAAACACCATAGCAATTCCTCCGAGGCTCGGGAGAGCTTACAGCAGGGCTGTGGCCCCCCCAAGTAGACAAGCACCTTCAGAAGAAGCAGCAGGGCAGCCCCAGGGGCCTGGCTTACCTCCTCCCTGCGGAGGCAGGCATACATGGCGTCCATGCCCACATCAGCCTGGCCGTGCACGCTTCGCCCATGGATGTAAAACCCGTAGCATCTGTGCATCAGGATGAAGATGGACACCTATACATTGGAAGAATGGGAGCATGCACCAAGGTCAGTGATTCTCCACTGAGGTGCCCGGATCGGGAGATCCTTGCAAGGTTACTGCAAAATATTCCCATGATTGGGTGTGCAACCACTTGCACGTGACTCACAAGACAAACCCAGATTTCGAACAAGAACTCAGTGTATCAAAAACCTTCTGAGCTGCTGTGCCTTTCTGGGCTCTTTGCAACAAAGGAATTTCCTGTATTACTTTTGCATTGTCAAAAACAAGGGAAAGCTAAAAGCTGGCATTTTCCACAGGGGATCTGGAGCCTAACAAGGTTGAGACCCCCTGGCCTAAGTAATCACTAATCACAGTCCTACAGGGCCAGGCCAAGTGTCTGCTGTATGCTTTGCCCTAAGGTGCAAGGCCCCCTCCCAAACATACACCATGGGGACACTGACCCCCCCGGGAATGTTTTTAGCAGACCCAGGCAACACCAGAGGCTATGACTCATGGCAGCTTCATCTTCCCTGTGGTGGTGAGTTAGCTAAGGGCAAGAGAGCAGTTATGGAGCATGGGGAAGGGTAGAGAAAGTTATCTGCTCCTAGCACAGACTCGTTTCTGCCCTGAATGGAGGAGGACATGGCATGGATGCCTCCAGGCACTGGGAGAAGCAACGTGATGCGCTATAAGGAGAAGCCAAGTGCAGCACTTAAGCTTAGGTAGTGGGTGGGAGTTTTCACCAGGCCCTGCGCTCATCTGTCTGGGGCCAGGCCATCAGCTGGGCTGGCGTGAAAAGCACTGGCACTCTCAAGGGTGCAAACCAGCAGCAGCAAGCCTGCCAAGCCAGCAGGATGTGGACAAGGTCAGCAAGGTGGGTGTGCAAACCTGTGCGGGCACAATGCGGTACACGCATAAATTGTGCACACACCCAAGGCGGCCAGGGTGAGAAGGAGGCAGGTGGAAGGGAGAGGAGGCCATGGGAGCGCTCGGGGCTCGCCAGGGAGGCCGGTGCTGGGGAGACGAGGGCTGAGACTTTGACAGCTGGAGCATTCCCCTCTCCGCACAGCAGCCCAGATGTTCAGCTGTTCTGCATGGGAGCAGCGCCGGTGCCAGATCGAGCTCAGAGCTCGTGACCTCGCTCCTGAGCCGGCCCGGCTGCCCAGCACTCACGTTGCTCAGGGAGCAGAGATCTACGAACTGATGGATTTTGTCCTCCACGAACCGCTCGTAGACGCCGATGGAAAACACCATCTGCAAGGAGGAGCAGCAAGCAGCTGCAGTGCCCGCACTCAGCAGACATCTTACATAACCCAGGCCCGGCAGCAAGGAAAAGCAGTCTCCTTCCCCTCCTTTTTCGAAACCCCTGCGTTATCTTGTGCTCTGGCTCGCTGGCAAACGCCTTCTGTGTCTGGGCCTAAAAAGGTGCAAGTTCAAGTCTCGCACAAGGTCATGCTTGTGCGAGCAATATTAGGCTGAATGAAAGCAAATCCTGCCTGGGGGAGGAACTGCATAATTGGGCATGTCCTTTGCTAAACTCTGTCTTGCTTTCACAGGGCAGTACAGGGAGCCTGGTTAAAGACACTTCCATCAGGTAAAACATTAAGTGCTTTCCTCTGCCAACAACCCACACCCTCTCCAGGCTTGCGGTGCCCTGCCCCGTCCCAATCAAAGCCCGGGCCCGGGAGTGTGAATGTGCCTGTGCCCAGCCAGGCAGTCGTTCACCTGCACAATTGCCACGGCCATCCAGAGGGAAGCAGAGATCCCAAACCGAAGGATCGGGCTCCACGCCGCCACGTACGAGTCGGGGCCAGGGTGCAGATTCACAGTCAGGTCGTGCGACGCCAAGTGCTTCAAGCCCACGACCTGGAAACAGAAACCAGTGCACAACGTGGCCCTGAACCCCTCCTTGAGCTGCGCTGAAAACAAGCCTTGGTACCTTGTGGGCCATCCAAATAAATCATCACGGATCAGGACAAATCCTGGGAGGTTACAGAAAGCCTGGCAGCATTGCTGAATTTTTAACTCTCCTGTCAGGCACTCAAATACTGGGATTATGGGTCCTGCATAGAGACGTTCCTGCTTTTTCAGCTGCCGGGGTGAAATTTTCAGCCAGCTTCCAAATGAGCTTTCACTGTTTTACACTCACAATTTTAATTTTAGCACTCATTAAAAAATAAATAAGAAGACCCTCAATGTTTGTTCATGCAAATGAGGTGTTCTGCTAATTGCCTAATTTGTGAATGCAAAGCCTGTGTGGCTGCACAAAATCCCAGTTACTCGAGAAGCAGGGAAGGGCAGGATGAAAGTCAGAGCTTGTTTCTGGGTTCGCCAGAAAGAGGATTTTTCTGCATCTCGGCTCTGAAGGGTCCATACTCAGAGCCCCAAGCTGGGGAATCCCAGTCTCCACAGAGGAAACATTTAACCAGGGCAGACGCAGCCAAACCGGCATCTGCACAGCTTGCGTTCCAGCTTTGTCTCCTTTCTGCACCGGAGACCAGACCTAGCAGACTCTTTATCCGGTGCGCAGAGATCAAATAACTGGATCAAATAACTGCAAGCCCCCCAGGGATAACGCACTGAGCTGCCGCAGTTCTCCACGCAAAATCACGCAGCATCATTAAAGACCAGATTAGACTATGACACGCCTCATTGTGCCGGCAGTTTTGCTCAGAGCTCAGGCTATCCCCCAAGCAGGCCTCACCGACCCGGTTTGTGTGCCATCGGAGCTGGTGACAGCGGCGCTCACGCGAGGGATGGCTCGTTTCCGTGGTCGTGAGCCCGGGAGAGCCGCAGGATTGCGGGGGACCCAGTGCCACGTCGCTTGCTCCGGGTGTCCCTTCCCATCTCCCCCGTACCTCCAGGAGAAGCAGCACCGCCACCAGCTGAAGCAGCGGATTCAATTTCCGATGCGTTTGGATTTCGTTCCACTCGTTGGCGACCAGGAAAGTTCTCCAGATGCTCACAGAGGAAGCGACCCGCCGGCCTCCTAAGAGGAAAGCCCCATGCTGATTCCCATTCCTTTTATTGCGACGCCGCGCACGAGCTCAGAGGGCTCTTGGCAAAGCACGGAGCTAAACGCGGATTTCCATTACATTAATTTTTTCCTCCCGATATAAATCCCTTATGCACCGAGGTGACGGAGGCTCTCAAACCAGCTTCCTGTCAAACCACCACTGATGCCTCCAGGAGCTGGGATTGCTCTGCAAGCGCTGGTCAGCTAAGTCAGCGGCAACCCAACCCAGAGCAGCACTGGGGATGTCGCAGTCCACATCTACCGAGCAGGAAAGGCTTGTGGGGCTTTTTCTCCCTTTTTTTTTTTTATGAATGCTAAAATTAAAATTGTGCATGTAAAACAGTGAAAGCTCATTTGGAAGCTGGTTGAAAATTTCACCCCAGCAGCTAAAAAAGCAAGCATGTCTCTACACGGGGCACAAGCCCGGTATTTGACATGGGTTTCATTTATGGGAGCTTGAATCTTGACACCCCGGGTGGGATTTCCAAAGGCACCCAGGTCACTTAGGGGTGCAAGCCCTCCTTGTAGTGAACTAGACCATGTATCTAAATTATAGAATTGTAGAAAATGAGAGTTGAAGGGACCTCGGGAGGTCACACCTAGTCCAATCCCATGCTCAAAGCAGCACCAGCCCTAACTGCTTCCTGCCAGACAAGGTTTTGTCTGCCTGGGTCTTCAAAACCTCCAAGGATGGCGATCCCACCACCTCTGTTCCAGTGCTTTACTACCCTCCTCATCAGAAAGTTTTTCTAATATCCAACCTCAACTCCCCATTGCTCCTTGTCCTGCCATCTGCCCCCACGGAGAACAGCCCAGCTCCATCCTCTTTGCAGCCACCTTGCAGGGAGCTGAAGGCTGCTATTCAATCCCCCCCTCAGCCTCGGTCTCTCTTCTCTAAATCACTTTTGTGCATTTGACAGGATCTCCTGCTTTCTTTTCATGAGTTTCCAGCCAAAGTCAATGGGAGCTGTGTGCACTCAAGTGTCTTGAAAATGCAACCACCAGGGTGAAATCTTGGTCCTACAGACACCACTGGCTCATTTCCCATGGGGTCAGAGTTTCAACAGGGTGTCTAAGCTGGGCACGTGGAAATGGAGGGGCTCACAACCTCTTCAGGTGTACCTGTGGTGAGCCCCTCTCACTCACTCCTCCTCAGCACGTGTCCATGCCCCAAAACAAGGATGTGGATTCAGCTAGAGAGGCCCTGAACATGCAACCAAGCACCTGTCTGTGGTGGAGAACGTGGCAGTGGCTCAGGGCACATGCATGTGGCTAAACAAAATGTGCTGCGTGGTCTGCCTGAGCTTTGGCACGTGTGAGTGTGAGCATGGTGCTTATGGAGGAGGTCCTGACCTGGCCGAGACAGCACAACAAACCATGTGCAGAGCCAGGAGTCCCAGCCTCCCCGTCTCCCTAGACTTAAGTCTCTCTCTTGCCTTCCTCGGTGGCTAAGCAAAGCAGGACCGAAGAGGGTCCCATTTATACTGCTGGAACATGCACATTATATAACATCATCAAGCACTTTGTTCTCTAAAAAGGAGCAGAAATTACCTGGTGACAAGCTAGAGCACTGTGTGTGCATGGGCATGCATGTGTGTATTCACACATGTGTCTACACATGCATGCATGTGCACATGGGAACATATGCCTGCGTGTACATGAGTGCATATGCATGTGCGTGTGTGTGCACACGCATGTATAAGTGTGCATGGGAGAATGCACAGCGGGCACCAATGTTTCAGGAGGATTTAGAGAGCAGAGCAAGCGAAGAGCTGCAGCTGACCTGGGGCTGCTCGGAGTGCTGGCTTCTCCCTGGGCCTCTCCCAGTCTATCAGGGAGATGGAGATGGTTAGCTGGGTGATCAGGAGGTGGAGCAGGTCCAGAGCCTGCAGCAAAGGCAGACAGAAGAGGTGGGTCCATTACCCCCTGGCTGAGAGGGATACGGACACACGGAGCACCCCGGCACCCCCTGTGCTGGAGCTAGCACATGCCAACTTGGAGACTCCTTGACCTGCTCCATCTCTACCTGCTCCCCTCGTCAGGGAGCTGAAGGCTGCAATTAAATCCCCCCTCAGTCTTTTCTTCTGCAGACTAAATAACCCCAGTTCCCTCAGCTTCACCTCATAAGTCGTGTGCCCCAGCCCCCAAACCAATTTCATTGACCTAACAAGCAGTGGCTTCAGGGTTACGAGCTCATCTGATCCGCCCCGGGCACCAGCAAGGGGCCTGGTGAGCTGCCATCAGCCGCAAGCCAGATGTGATTGTTTGTTTGGAGATAACTGGTGAGAACCGCGGCCGGGAATCCTACAGGCGTCGCAGCCCCAGCTGAGCCTCTCCAAAGCAGAGAGCTCTTCTTTAAGCTCATAACAGGAGGGGGTTTTCCCCCAGAAGTGTTCCAGCGCATTTGGCTTCAGACAGGCTGGAAACCCACAGCAATGGTATTCCCCCAGGATTTTGGCCTTCCTCCCTAGTAGGATCAGTACTGCCATAGAAAAACCCATCCCCGCAGCCATAAGCCTAGGAAAACCCATCCCCACTCCTCCCTGTCATAAGTACCTTCAACCCAAAAGCACAGGACAGGTAGATAATGAAGCTGGTTTCCAGCTGACTGCCGGCTGGAGGCAGGGTGACCCCCACTGCCGAAAACTGCTGGCCCTGGGGAGACAGATATAGATGCCGTCAGAGAAGAGGGTGCAAAAATATATATATCCAGCCTGGTCATTTCCTGCAGATTGTGGCTGCCCTCTGGGGACTGCGCGCCACGCACTGACAGAGAACTGCTCCGGTGCAACTTGGCTGAATGTCTTTGCAATCGGCTCCCCCGTGCTTTGGCAGATTTTAAATAACCCACGCAGTCAGTTTTCTGACACTTGCCTCAGGGAACCATCCCACGGCTCCCCTGATCTCCCCAGAGCAGTGAGATAGATGCTCTTTCATTGCTTTTTTCAGACCTTGCTCTAACCCTCAGACATCTGGTTGCTCCTGCCCCGGCGAGAGATTCCTCTTATCCCTGGGGGTCAGGGATTACACAAATGCAGACGTGCGAGGGTGAGGTTACACAATACACACAGACCAGACTCGATCTGTGAAACGTTACGTAAGGACATGCCGTGAGCAGTCACACGTTAGGGTTACTGCCGTTTCTTCCCTGCACGGCTCTGACCTGCCACTAGAGGGCAGGTGACTAGGGGCATGGCTAGAGGTCACGACACCTGGGCTCAATGCCTGCTCTGTCTGGAGGGGGGGCAGGAGCAGTGCATCCTGGGATGCAAGAGCACTGCAGATTGCTCATTTCATGGAGCCGACTGAAGTTACCCTAACACGAGCTAGGTAGCACGGCCCAGAGTTAACCCTCACCTGAAGTGGCGTAACACTGAGCTATGCAAAGAGTACTTCGCAGGAGTTAACGAGCTTTAACACGCAGACGCTCACGATTTAAGTGTTCTTAGTGTGGTCTAAGTGTAAGTGCAACTTCACCTGCTGCAGGCTTACCCCAGTGCAATCTGCCTTTATGAGGTGAGTCACTCTGCTCTGGGGGGGGAAGTACCCCACAAAAAGCTGTAGGAACTGTGCACCAGTATAAGCCATGCTGACAGCCGTGTCCTGTGTCCCCAAGATCCAGGCATACCTGGATACCTGAATATCCCTGCGGGGCCCTTTCCTCAAACTAGCGCCTATTCTCCCTGCAATAGCAGCCTGCAGTCTGTTGCTCTGGGATAACCTGGCCACGCAACCCACATAAGAAACACAGCTATTATTCACCTTGAAAGCAATGAGCCAGTAAATCCCAATTCCCAGGGTGACCCCGAAGAAGGCGTTGGCTAAAGACCCAGCAAAGAAGGCAAAGAACTTGATAATGACCTACGGAAGGAGAAAGAAGCAGGGCAGTAATCGCGAGAAGGGAAAACCACGCCGCATGTGTTAGTTTGATCCTGGCCTTTGGGTCAGATGCTAGGCTATAAGCTACATCCTCTTTCCTCCCAGGAGAAACCCAGGGAGCTTAACAGAGAATGGGCCAATTCCAGTCCTGGTGTAAAAGACAGCGCCTGTCAGCACCAAGAGGCTCAGATGTCTCACTGACATCAGCGCAGAGCAGGTGAATCAGGGGCCCTGGGAGCAGCTGACGGCTCGGCGGAGAGGCAGTGTGGGCAGCTCTTTCCCAGAATAAGACAGGGGCATTTCCTCTCTGTCCCTCTCCCTCCAATGCTTTCCATCTGAGGAGCTCACGATGAACTGGGGGATTAGCAAGCCAGCCCACAACCTGCCTGCAAGCCTGGCCTTACCCCTCCCCAGATCCCAGCGGGCCTGGGCCTGTGGGCAAAATCAGAGGGGGAAAATAACCAGCCCCCAATGCCCTGGCACTCTGACTTTTGCTGGGTCCCCTGTTCCTCTGTGCAGCTCTTAGCTCCTCCTGCCTCTGTGCTCTGTCCTGTGAATCACAAGCTGAAGAGGCCTCAGGCAGCATGCAGAGGGGCAGGGGAAGCAAGGAGGCAGGAGTAAGCCTCCAGAGAGCTGAGGGGAAAGGAGGGGAGGACACAAATCGTGGTGTTTGGCTAGAACAGAGGATCCCCATCACCGAGCCTGAGCTGGCGTAGCTAGGGCAGCATTGCCCTCTCGTGGAGCTACAGCATACACCAGCAGACGGAGTTTGTCAACTGGTGCATCCGTAATGTCCCCCCAAAGGACACTAGATGAGCCCACAGAAGGGTCCTGCTGCCAGCAAAGCTGCATCTGGACCAATGCAGCTGGCTTGCATTGCATTGCTGGAGTGCAGTGCAATCCAGCAAAGCATTGCATCTGGATGCAGCAATACTGTATCTTGGCAGCGCTATGCCTGATGGTGGAAGGTGGGGGTTGTACCCGCTGAGGTTTGATGTTCAGACACCACTAGTTCATGGAGGGCTGAGAAAGAAAGGGCACTTTGAGTGGGGTTCACTCGCTGGGGGAAGTGACAGATGTGGGCACATCCCCCCAAGCCAGGGGTAGCTTGGCTTCAGCTTTCCAGAGCTCCACAGCGCAGCAAGGACTGAGGAAACCCCCGAAAGACGGCACTGAGATAACTCAGCTGGGACACAGCAAGGGAGACGAGGATTTGCAGAGCAGTCACGTGCCGTCACGTGCCTGCCTGCCCCGTTCAGGAGGCAGCAGGAAGCGGTGTGCAGGCATGGATGCAGCACGTTCAGTCTCCTTACCACAAGGCCTATGTTCTGAAGGCGAGACCTCCGCACCCAGCTGCTGGTCTTCAGCAAGGCATACAAGGCTGCCAGCGACCCCAGGACTGCGAGCGCTATCTGTCGGAGAAAGCAAGGAGGCACCGCAGCACTGGAAGGGACCTCAGGAGGACGCATCTAGTCCAACTCCCTGCTAAGTGGCTAAGCGTTCATCTAACCTAAGAGGATGCACTCGCACCCAGGTCTTGTGCCGCGGCAGTTACACACCCGAACCCCAGGGCCACCCCAGCGAAGCCCTGCGGGAACTCAGAGGGTCCTAATGATCCTTTCTGCCCCTAAGTCCCCTGCAGGGTTTGCCAGTCCAGCCTGCTCTGAGTCCTTTGCATTGCTGGTTGGGACTTTTTCAGCTAAACTTTTGGTGGAGAAATGTTGACTGTCCAAGCTGACATCTGCAGGGTCTCCTAAGCAGCTAGGGAGATGCCTCCAAAGTGGTTTCTCCACCACCTTTCTGGATCTGCAACATGCCAGCCGGATTTGAGAGCATTGGGAGATGCTGTCAACAAGTCCTTCCCATCCTAGCCAGGTCCCTTCACGGGCTCTTCTGCGTTCCCTTAACACTGACCACATGCAGCTTGGTAAGGCCCGCCACCTTCAGCGTCCTCCCTCCCATGCCCTGGACTAGCCTTCCTGCCTTTGCTGGGCATTTCCCACCTCTGGACATCCCTCAGCGACCCAGTGCAGAGGGTGAAAACTGTTTGACTCACAACGGTGACTTGTTGGGATGCCTCTGGGATCTGGCTGTAGGCCACAGCAAAGGACACCTGCAGGGGCCAAGAAGCAGGGAGAAGGCATGAGTGCAACGGGGGTGAGAAAAACCCATGGGCAGCAGAGCATCCGGGTGGACTGTGACCTGGGAACTTCGGTCAACGCTTTCCGAGAGAGACTTGAGATGCAAGGCTCCAGGGATGGAGTCGGTGGCCTGGCGTCTCAAGTCCACTAATGTCCCTGGCTGATATCAGACACTGCCGCTCCTCCCAGGGCCACCCCCTCCACCCGGGGCAGACGACCCCTCGCAGAGCTGCAGCTCAGGTGTCCTGCGTCGGCCTGCTGCGGCATGCCAGAGCCCCTTGCCCCAGCTGCCCGTGCCCTGCATGGCACGCAGGACAAGCTGGCTGCCCTCCCTGCCTCCCTTCCTGGGCTCGGGGAGGGGAGAAGAGGCGAAATCTGAACTCAGCCTCAACCCTGACAACATCCAGAGCTGGCTCCCATCTCTAATTATCACCTGCTGCAGCAACAGCTGCTGAGCGCTGGGGAGCTCAAAGGAAAGTCAAGCAGGTCTTGTTGTTTCAGCTGCTTCGTTTCACATTATGCCTCGTTCGCTCTCCCCCCGCCTGCAGCAGCGCCCGCCAAGGGGACCCTGCCGTGCCCCGCACTTGCCTGCGTTATTGCTGTGCTCTCTTGCCTTGCGTACTTCACTGTCAACAGGAAAGGAGGCTGGTCTCCAGGGCTACTGGTTGGGAGGTAAATGCTGGGCGAGCCAGTGGTAAGGAGGGAAAGAAACCAGAGAGGGGTTATCCGGGGGACAGAGCATCTAATTGGAGCTGCACAATGCATTTTAATTAAACCTCGGCAGGAAGCGAGCAGAGGGAAGAGAGTTAATTGTGCTGCACGTGTTGGGGAGCAGGAATGCTTTTCACGCCAAGGATGGGGAATCTCAGCACTAAGGCAGGTGGAGATGTGGAGAACGTGATGTCCTCGGGGAGGATGGCTGGGTGGGTAAAGGCAGGCCCAGGGTAGATGGGAATGCAGTCACGCCAGTGGAGCTGAGCTGCTGTCCAGAGAGAGGAGCTGCATCTGCGTCTCTGTCCCGTGGGCATCATGAAATCACAAGAGGAGCCCAATTCTGGTCCAAAATCCAGCAAACGCAGACCAGCCCCTTGCAAACTCCCCCAGGGGCTAGAGCTATATGCCCCTGTATCTGAGAAGGCCAGTGCTATTTTAACCCCCTAACTGGAGTTGCACAATGCATTTTAATTAAACTTTGACAGGAAGCAAGGTTGCTGCAAGTTGCCGTCTCTCCCTTGCACTGGAGAAAAAAGATTGATCCACTGTCTGCCTCCCTCCCTCCCAGCTCCTCATCCCTTGCGTCTTGGTTGTACCCGCCTGCCACCAAGCTGTACCGTCCTCTCCTGGAAAAGCATCTGCAGCGTGCCTGCTTGCTAACAGACACAGGGAGGGAGAGACACAGAAGTGCAAACACAGTTGCGGCGGCATAAACGGGAAATCTCGTGTCGTGTACATGCACCCAGATGGCAGCCGAAAAGGCTGATCCAGCACCTGCCTGCTGCAGGCTCCTCTTGCTCTCTACCTGAGGAGCAGATCCACTGCCAGCGTAACAGATGCTGGCGGGTTGGCCAGGTTCCCTGTTCTGCCCGAGAGCCCGTCGACAAGGAAGAAGCGTCTCAGAGGCTGTGAATTCAAGCCGGCTGGAAGAAACACACAGAGCAGAAGTTCAGGTGCTTTTAGGAGCTGAAGGCAGCCACGCAGGAGACGGGAGCAGAGAAAGGCTGCGAATTTTATGAGCGCTGAGTGGCTTGTTATCCAGGCGCCACATGCCCTTAGGCTGGATGAGAGCCTACAACTCGCACAGCCCGCGGCCACTCACAACCTGTACAGCCTCCCCGACAGCCTGTTAATATACAGTAGGGGAGGCAGTGGGGCCTCCGCCAGCAATCCTCCATCTCTCTCTCGCACACACACCCTTTAGCAGATGCACAGAGCTATTCAGCAGAGCAGCCCCCAGCAAAACCACTGGAAGGAATCAAATTATACAGTGAAGAGCAGCATATTCTGCCTCTACCAGACCCTTGAGGTCCTTGCTGGGCTGGATTTCTGCATGCTGCCCCATTTGCAGGATCAGGTTTGGGCTGTTCCTGCGGAAGCTCCTCCTGTGCAGACTGAAAAGGGACCCTGCAATATGGAAGGGCCAGACATTATGCAAAGGGCAACTTCTGGCTGGAAATTCACGATTTTCTACCACAAGGGAAAGTTTCGGGTGAAAAAAAATGTTGCATTTGCACACAATAAAAGGACAAGTTGGCCAAAATGAGTGCAGATTGCTTCTCCCTTCCCTAAGGCAAGCGTTGCCTTCTCCAAGCAGCTCGGCTCACAAAGCTGGGGCAAGGAGGAGGTGCCCCAGCCCTGACCCTCGCTGGCCTGACAGCACACATCGCTTCTGGGAGATACTTGAAAGTGTAAGTTGAATGTGCACATGGGAATCTCAGCTTAATTTCTGTGTGTTAAATCTGCTGACGGCAATTAATCCCTCATTTTACTCTATGTTCACCGTGCCTTCAATGCTGGCCCACATGGCAGGCCTCTTACCTACACCAGTGGCTTCAGCCGTCTTATTTAAGGCTGCACTTTGATAAATAAAGCACCTTATATTCTGCAGCTTGTAGCTACAGCAGCACCTCCAGGATGCTAAGCCGGGTGCTCGAACTTTTGGACATTAAAAGCACAGCGGTCTATTCACTGCAAATCACAATGCACATATAAAACTCCCTGTGCATATATATGGCTAAACCGTGTGCATATTTTTATGCCAACTGTATGAGCACATATACTAGCTGTACATGCAAGTGATTAGGCAGCAGCATTATGGATGATAAATAGGCCATTCTTTAAGCCTAAGTCATACACCCTGGAGCCGAGGGACTTTCCAAAGCTTTCACAGCAAGTCAGTGTTAGACTTGGCTCTCATCACAGCAAGCCTTACAGCCAATGCACTGGTTGTCAGCGCCTCCAGGAAAATCACTTAACAAAAGTGTCCTGTCTGTAAAGTAGGAGCAGGAAAAAAGTGATCAAAGAGGCTTGATTAATCCAAAATGCTCTTGTCTGAGAAACTGCAAAGTGAAACCAACTCGTCTAATTCCAACGCCTGATTTTCCACCAAAAAAAAAAGGCAATCACGGCCCGGCACGCATAATTGTACAGCTAATTTGTGCAGGCGACACTAGGAGCATTACGGGCATTTGCATGTGTAAATACCCAATTGGCATCTGGTAATTGTGTATGCAAATGAGGTGCCCGACTGCACGCACGTTTTTGGGTACAGGAAATTCTGATTGAAAGGTTTTTTTCCAGGAGAACGGTCTAAGGCTTCATTACACAGGGATGGGAATTTTACCGACAGCATCGTTCTCACGGCAGATAAAGCCGGAGCCAGCGGGAGACAAATCTCCCACACAACACGAGCCAGCTCCCCAGTCCAGGGGCACACGTGGGCTTTCGACATCTATTTCCAGCCACTAAAGGTTTTAAGATTCATGACTGCATTTTTAAAACGCTAAGGGATAATGGGGTGGAACATGCTCACTGCTGGCTCTCCATCACTTGTTACGCGAAGCAGGAGGATTCGGCAGGGACCGATCTGTGAGGAGGATGAAAAGCAAGGCCACGGAGCCGGGGCTGCAGGACTGTGCATGCAGGGAGCGCGCTGGAGGGGGTCCTTGTTGCACGGCACCAACCTGGGACAGGAACCGAGACAACGGCTCGGCTGCGTACATGCAGCAAGGGCAGCTCGGAGCTAATTCAGCCTCAGCATGTTCTCTCAGAGCAGGCGTCCAGGGCACGTTTCTCCCCAGGATGAAAGCTCTGGGGATTTGTGCAGCTGAAAGTATAGCCTTGGGGTGAAGCGTGGGGACCAGCCTGTGTCCAGCCCTCAAGAGCTGAATTGCACCCTCTTCTCCCCCACGTTACCCCGCCCTGGACGTGACCGGTCTTGGCTCTGCTCTGTGCTACCAAGTAAGTGGCAGATTTTGCCCACAGTGGACTTCCACACACAGACTCAAGCCCACTGGGACCTAATCAAAGTCCTTAAACCGTCGAGTCCGCCCATCCGAGTCAGAGAGATGCTACCCGAGCCTCGGCCGGAGCTTCAGCCTAGGACAGCGGTTCCCAGGCTGTAGTACGCGCAGCACCAGCGATATGCAGACAACCTGCCAGTGGTACACATTAACAGATTTAGTATAATTACTTTATACGACAAAAACTTGCCGGTGGTACTTAAGGTTGCATCATTTTAAATGGATGGTGCGCAATCTGCCAGAGTTTGAGAACCGCTGGCCTCGGGTTACCGTAAGGCACCTACCTGCGGGCCCGGCTGGGGAGAAGTCAGCTTAACCCTGTGCAGGGGAGCCTGGCATACCGAGGAAATGCACCCCCCGTGCTATTCTCACGCCCGTTTTAACTGCGCTTTCTCACCCCATGCAAGCCTCGCTGCCTATTCTCCTTCCCCTTCCCTCATAATGACAGTCATCTCTGAGCAGCGTCCAGCTCAGATTAGGGGACTAACACGGGCCTCACAAGTAAGTAACTATCCCCCTACGTGCCGAGGATGGTCCGGAGCCCTCGCACGGCCCTGCCTGATCAGGAGAGGCCGCCAAGAAGCCACGGGAAGGCGTGGAGCGTGGTCTGCTCCATCCTGTTCCCAAAGCACATCGCTCCCTGCCGATGATAAATGAAGAACCCGGGACAATGTCCCTTTTCATCCTCGGGGTGCCCCCAGCAGCAGAGAGGCCGGCTGGCAGGGTGGGAGGAGGGAGCTATTGGCTCTGCATCCCGTCTGCCGAGCTTTCGCTGATGAAGGCTGACATCGCCGGCTGCTGGCCTTGCAATTACCGCATGCCCGGCAGGGCTCCAAGCAGGGGAGTTATATGGAAACCTTGCTTTTTTTTTCCCCCTGCCCTGTTGTGCTTTGCAAGCATTAACTGATGAGCTGCTGTGGGGATGCAGAGGAGCCTGCCTCCTTTCATACTGCCAGTAGCCCAAGCGTGGGTCGTGGCCGTAGGGGCCCATCATGCATCCGTGCCCGCTGCAGAAGGCGCCGCGGGTCTGCTGTCCAGGCAGCCCTCACTCCACCAAGCTCCCAGCGAAAAGCCTGTCTCACACTACGGGCCCTTAAAATAGAGGTCACCGTGGGACATGTTGGCCTCTGCCCAGGGCTAGGAAACCCTGCGGCTCTAACCCTGACCCTCCACCCCCTCGCTGGGAGATAAAAGGCCTCGGCAAAGCCCTGCGAACAGATTGACATGGCGGGCAGCCCCCTCGCAGACGCTTTATAGTGCAAAACGACACCTGCTCCATCCTTTCCTTGCAGAGTCGCCGGATTCCTGTTCATTAAGAACAGCCCTGCGGAGAGGCGCCATCAAAGCCGGAGCCCAGCCTGTTGCCCTGCCATGATTCACGAGCAGGTACTCAGCTACCGAGCATCGGCACCGGCGCAGCGGCTGGGATACCTGGGGGTCCCTTCCCTGCGTGCCTGGGCCTCGTCGTCGACTGGCTGCAGGGGTGGATGACCGAGGGCCGTGCAAAGGCACCAGGGTTGTCTCCAGCGGGAGGACAGGGCACGGGGGACTCTCACCGTGGTCGCTCAGCCGGAGCCGGGGATTGACAACAGGCACCGGCCACAGCCAGGGTTTGCCCTGGTCATCCGGGAACTCCAGGAACAGCTCGTAGAGCGTGGGCTCCGGGACGCGCCGCAGCAGGTCGGACACCTGGACCCTGCACTGGGCGAAGAGAGCAGGGGGCTGTTAAAGCAGAGGCCGCGCCGGCATCCTCAGGGACCTCGGTTTGCACGGCACAGCCCCCCGCCTCCCAGCGTGACACCAGTTTCCCCCAGCTCAAACTGGAGGGGTGATTCTGGGAGTGCAGGGAGGCCGTGGATAAGCAGCTGCCCCGCGTCCCCGGGGGCGACTGCGTCAGAGCAGGCGGGCACTCCCCAGAGCTCCCGGGCTGCAGCGCGGATACCCAGCGGCGTCTGCCGTTTAAAATAGCACGAGCGGATTCGGCTCGATTCCCACGTGCGTGAGCCGGCTTGTTTGCTTCGCAGCAGGAAAAGATGCCTTCAGAGCTGGCAAGGGCTTATCCTGCTGCAGTAGTAGCAGCCTGGCACCGTCAGGGTAGGAAGGGGCAGGAGGGCGAGACCCCCAGCAGGGAAGTCCTAGCCGGGGGGGAGAGGGCCACAGAGCTGCCAGCACACACTTACAGACTGATGGTAGGACGTGCCGAAGGAGAAGGCGGCATCCAGCACGCGCTGACTGTCTGTGCAGAGCTAACAGGGAAGGAAGGAAAGGGATTGCAAAAGGGAGTCGCAGCCCTGTCTCCCAAGCACCTCTGCCCCGAGCCGGCAGGGTGGGTCCATAGTAGAGCCCCTCTATTGCTTCTCCCTAAGTGGTCTCGAGCCTCCCAGACAGTGAGGAGTTGCCTTTGGGACGTGATTTTACAGTGTAAAGCAGCAGGAGCCTGCAGGGCACCCCTCCATCCCATCTCTGCTCAGATGCACCCTTGTACGCTTCACTCGCCCTTGTACTGCTTCACCCACCCTCACCGGCTGCCGTTCACCCGCACGGGTCCTCCTATCCGGCGAGGCAGCACCATCAAGCCTGCTTTCCAGGGGGGAAACTGAGGCACTGAGAGGTCAAGGGGTGTCTATGCTGCAGGGGTAAAGTCATGTTGCTGAAGCAATAAGCCCCCTCCATCCACTCCCACTCCACAGCCCCAGAAATGGGGCAATGAGAGCTCCCTATGGGGCAGCTCTGGCACTGTGCTTGAGCCCCCCCAGATCCTGGTGCCCTCAGGAATGGCTTTTTGGGCATCTTCACAGACTTATTCCTGGGGTTCCCCGCTAAGGGGCCAACTCCCAAAGCAGTGTGACTGATGACCCCACAAGCACACCCATAGGGACATGCCAAAGGCCATGCAGTCAGCCTGTGGCAGAGCAAGGACTCGAACCCATGTCCCCTTTGCTCTAGGCTGGCACCCGAATGCCTGGAGCCTCCTTTGTGCAGCGTGAAACCCGTCGCCCCTGCTTCTGACTCAGGGGAGATGGCCCATTTCCTCTCGGGTGCGAGGCCTCACCCCTGCCAGGCTGTCACACAACCGCATCGGGAGCTCGAGTCTCATTTACAACTTGCCGGCCCTTGGCTGACATGTGCTAGCTGCTGGATTAGCCTTTACCATTAGCATCCACACACGTGCTATGCCTCTGTCCCGATTCATTTCTTTGCAATTACACTGGTAATTGCCCCCTTTCTAGATCTCTCATGATACTATTGAATAAAGAAGGGCTCCAGACACCTCCCTTCAGCCTGTTTTTTTGATCCTGTTCAGTGCTCCTTGATCTCCAGCCACCTTGCATGCTGGAGACGGTGCTTATCTGCACGGATGTGGAGAGAATGAGTACCAGGGGTGAGAGATATGCAAAGAGAGATATGCATAAAGATGAAGGAGCAGATGAAACGAATACAGCTCCCCTCCCCGCCACAGCAGACCCCCAGCCCTGGGTGCACCAGGAGGTCCTGGAGGCGACAAAACGAACCAACCTGCAACGTGCCACCCTTCACATCCTCCCAGCCTAGGAAGTGTCCTCGGACGTCGTACTTCACAACCTTAAGGCTGATCTGCTGCGAACATGGAAAGAAGCTCTGAAACGTGTCCGGACAGCGATGGGGTAGGGTGATAAAGGACCTGCCCATTATTTCTGGCTCGGATGCCCATGCACGTCTCTGCCGTGACTTGCCTTCGAGCCCTTCCAGGAGAGGAACTGGAGAACTGCCCTTCCCGGAGGCGTCTCGGGTCTGCGGTAAAACAGCTCGGGAAGGTTTTGGCCTCTGAAAAGAAAATCTGGCTGTATTTCTGCAAGGGAAGCAGGCGAGGCTTCGTCCACATTATGCACGGCCATGGCTCTCTCGAGCGCTCTGTGTCCCCCAGGCTGCCTGGATAATCAGAGCTCTGCGGCGTCCTACATCACCCACAGAAAAGAGCTTTTACACCAGTGTCTCTCAGGCCAAGACCCTTCCCCACCTGCCTTCCCACTGGGTTGCAAACACCCCCCAAGCTGGACACTGAGTGCAAATCATCCCGTGGACCAGGAGTCACGGAGCAGTTTGGGGGCTTGGAAGGAGGCTCCAGATCAAGCTAAGCTGAGCACCGCTGTCCTAATCTCCTGGGTCCCTTTGGGACCTGTCCTTTCCCCCCTGGGGACCATTCTGAATTTACAGGGAGTCAGCAGCAACCACAGGCCACGAGGGCTGTGCAGAGTGAACTACTGACTTCCCTGCAGCTAGGCATCCGTCTCTGCTTTGGCACCTGCCCTCATCCTTGCTGGCACGCTCCTCTACAAGCAGTGGAAGCTAAATGGGCTCTTCGCACCCCAGCGGTGGTGCCTTTGAAGCCCAAGTCAGGCTTATTGGCGTGTGCAGTGTAACAGGAGAGAAGTTTAGCATGGGCAATTAGGGCAGGGATGCCCATCGTGTGCATCTCCCGCATAGCTCAGGGATTTAGGCCCACTTTATGGCAGCCAAGGAGAATCAGAGCATGGAGGGGATCTGCTCCAAGCAGCGCCAGCTCCAGCTACGTCATCCCAGCCGAGGCTTTATCTACCCGGGTCTTGAAAACCTCCAAGGATGGAGATGCCACCACCTCTCTGGGGAGCCAGATTAATAAGCCCAGTTCCCTCAGACTCCCTTGCCTGCTCCCTGCACAGCCCTGGCCCCTACTGCTGCAGCACCTTCCCTCTGGGTCCTGCAGAAGGGGAGAGACTCACTTAGCCTTTGTGTACAGGTCGAAGGCCCAGGTTTCCAAGGAGAAGGCGTTCAAAATAACCGTGTTGGCGAGGAGCTGGCAGGCTGTGAGGTTGCAGGAGCTCTAGGGAAGAAGAAAATAAAGCAGGGCAGCACCAAGAAAACACCGCTCGAGTCCCACGGGAGCAAGCCCCAGTGTAGATGCTGGTCGAGTCGGTGCCTTGCATGGGGGAGAGCGGTTTCTCTTTCCTTTATCCTGGTGGAGGCAAATCAGTCAAAAACCCACCCCAAGCCTCGGTAAGCGCTAGCCGGGCGAACGAGCCCCACTCTCCAGCCGGTGGCACACCTGGGAGCCCTGTGGCTAATATCATGTCCCTAGCTCCTCGAATGAGCTGGGGCCTGAGTTATAATGAGCTATCTTTACCTCCCTGCCAGACGCATTTGGTTTTTAAAATGCATTTTCAAAAGCAAATCCCTGCACCCCTCCAAGCAGCACAAGGCGAGAAACACACTGCACGATGCTGTGAAGCGTCCGCATGGGGGAAAGCAGAGTATGGCTACCCTTCTTCGCTCCCCCATCCCGCATCCTTTCACAGCCTTTCCTCTTAGCTTCTTATGTTTAAAAGGCAGCACACCACCCCATCCACCCCCAACACCGCAGCATGGTGAGAAGGTGGCCGTGGTACTTACATTGCAAGCCAAAAAGCTGCTGTCCAAGAAGGCAGACTCCCAGAGCGAGGCAGTCTGCCGGGGACTCTGCGGGGGAGAAAACAGCCTGGATGCAGAAAGGCCTCGGTGATGCAAGGAGGGGGAAAGGTGGCCTAGAGCCAGGACGTGGACCTACACAAGCTTTGCAGTCCCCCGCAGGGTGGGCCTGGCCTGTCCCGGTCAGCCCGGCAGCACAGATGCACCTCAGGCCTAGGAAGGAGAGGAGAAGAAGGTGAAGGAAGGTGGTGGCATAGCCAAGGGTCCTTGGGATCAGTTCTGGCACTGCCCAAGGTTGTTCAGATATACAGCCTGACCGCAGACGGGGCATCAGAGCTGCTAGCCCCATAGGTCTGTAGGGTCTCCAGTGTAGAGGAGCAGACGTGCAGACACCGAGCAAGCGCGGCGGGGCTGGGAGCTCTCATACGGCTCACCCGTGCATATAGACCCAACTTGCACCCTTCTCCATCGTGCTGGGGTGCTGGGCTGAGGACGGCCCCTTGCACTGACACCCAGCACCAACTCACCTTCAGGGCTTTTCACCTCGTGCTTCCCGCAGGGGCTGCAGCGCTGAGTCTGGGTGCTCAGGTATTCGCTGGGGCTGCAGCGTCCTGCCGGGGAAGAGGGGCCAGGGCTGGTCCTAGCAGGGCCAGAGCAGTACAGAGCATGCAGCAGCCAGGTCCAGAGCAAGGGGGACCCTCCTGAGGGAGGCATTTTACCTAGCCCCGGTGCCCACCGGCCGAGCTGCCTTCAGGCTCTGGCTCTCCGTGGGGCAAAGGGTGGAGAGCTGCCTGCGTGCCTAGCAGGAGCGTCCCTGGTTACCAACCTGTTGCGCAAAAGAAAGCCCTGGCACCTCCCCAAGGTAACCAAAAACACACCCAGCCAGGCGCAACACCTGAGGCATCCCTCTTCTGAGCCCACGGGTGCAAAGGGGGCCAGGCATGCCTCCGGAGACAGCACCGACAGCCCTGTGCCATAACACAGGCCTGGGAATAGCAAGAGGCTGTTGCAACAAGTGTGGTAGCAGAGCTGCGGCTGCCTGGCCCGGCTCTGACTGCTGGAGGGGGGGCAGGGGGGCTACAAGAAGGGGTTTTGGCAAACCGGCCTCAAATCTGTGCTGGCTTTTGCCCCTCGCCTTTCTCCTGGGGCTCAGACTCTGGAATTTGCTTGTACGGAGGGAAGGAGAATTTCTCTCGAAGCGCTGAGCCGGGTCTCAGCTAAGAAATGCATTAAAGTCCTACCTCTAAAAATGAATGCTCAGGGCTTCTGGGTCTCTGGGAAACTGGGGATAAGAAGGATTTGGGCCCTTCATCTTTGGTATTATGTTTGTTAGCAATTTTGCCCGTCTGCAAAAGGGAGCGGCTGCCGTGCGCTCACCGCTGGGACAGCCTGGCAGGGATCAGATGCCCGGGTCCCCGCAGAGACGACTTTGATGCCTCCTTGCTTTCACTGAGCTGAGATCAAACGAGGCAACGTTGTGCTCGGCAGGCAGCAAGGCGCTAGGGAAACGGCAGGGAGAGGACAAGGCAAGTGGGAGTGCGAGGTTGACAAGTGGATTCAAACTGGTCTTTCCCGGAGCGATGAACTCAACTTCCACAAAACATTCACGGGGGCAACGCGTACGGTCTAGGGGTCAAGGCCCCATCTTTCCTTTCCAACCTCCCTCATTATAAGTCAGATGCCATCTCTCTGATCAGAGCGGGCTCAAACCAGTGAGCTCAAAGTGGTCCCCGAAGCCTTTGCTTAACCAGAGACTGGGCTAAATTCACCCAACGCAGAGAGGAAGCCAACAAGAGTCTCGCACCCACAGTAAACGTGGTCCATTTAATTCAGTGCAGTTGCTATTAGATCGAATATTGGGAATACATGCAGTTCACTAAACAGACACTTGATGGGACTACAACACCTTTAAATAGAGCCACATGCAGAAAAAAGGTCATTTTAACGGTTGCCTTGCTAGACTAGGCACTTTCAGCAGCATCTCAGGGCTTCTGGATACTGGTTTTCAGGCTGCCTTTAGGCCAGTGATGCCCAAGCAGAGAGCCAGGACAGACCACCAGATCCTTTGAAAGGTGCCCAATGGCGCAAGGAGATAATCACAGACTCATAGAAAATGAGGGCTGAAGGGACCTAGGAGGTCACATCTAATCCAGCCCCCTGCTCAAAGCAGGACCAGCTCCGACTACATCACCCCAGCCAAAGCTTTGTCTACCTGGGTGTTAAAAACCTCCAAGGATGGAGATGCCACCACCTCCCTGGGTAGCCTGCTCCAGTGCTTCACCACCCTCCTAGAGAGAAAGTTTTTCCTAATATCCAACCTCAACTTCCCTTGCTGCAGCTTGAGCCCATTGCTCCTTCTGTCACCTGCCCCCACTGAGAACAGCCCAGTGTCATCCTCTTTGGACCCACCCTGCAGATAAGCACATAAACTAAGCAGCTAAGTGCAGGTTTAGTCCTGGCTCGATGACCCCCACCCCACTGCCCAGCCCCCCTGCAAGGCGATACACACTATAATATATAAATTAGTTTTTAAAACTGGGGCCACTCAGTTCCAAAAGTTCAGGAGGGGGCCTCGAGTTCAGTGAGGGGGGCCTCAAGTCAGACGAGGCTGAGCCCCGCTGCTTTAGGTAGGCACAACTCTGATAAGACTTTGTCTCCAGTTTCTAACCCGCTGTCCGGGACCCCATCCCTGTAGCCTCTGGGCATCTTCTACATTAAATCAATAGCAACTGTGAGGCCTCTACCTGGATTTCCAGCACTTCTCCCTCTTTGGCATTGCAGGGCTTAGGGTCAGCTCTGCTTGGGACAGGATTTTTTGGCTGGGCTGGGGATTTAAAGGCGTCTGGGATGAAAAGGGTAAACAGAAGGAACTCTAGCCAGGATCTAAAGGCAGAGCTCAGCCTTACCCTGCCTGGTGAAATTTTTGGCTACATCTAATATTTCCCTTCCATTACATTGCAAAGTCCTTTACAGAAGAGATCAGGAGCAGCATCCCCCGTTTTACAGGCAGGAAGACAGAGGCACAGAGACTGAAGCAACCTGCTATCCAGGAGGCCAGTGGCAAAGCTGGGGCTAGCTCCGTACATAGTTAAACTTCTTTGGTACCTTCCCCTTTAAAGTCAAGGATACGTTTAACCTAAAGGAGCCCCAAACCAGACTCGTTCATTAACTTGTGTATCTACGTGCCCATGCTCCCATATGCATGGATATGTCACCAGCTTCAGGAAATGCAGCGTATCAGCTATTCTCAGCTGCCGTGAGAGGCTGCCTTGCCTCCATCTATCCGCCGTCATGGTTGCTCCAGATACTCTCCAGGGACAAAAAGCCGCCTACGAGAGGGAACGACGTTCGAGTCAATGCGGAGCCTGTCGTCTGGAAACCGCCTCTTGATTTGCAGAGCAGACTTCATCTGGGCCTGAATGATACAGCCTTCGAGCCGGGAAGAGATCAATCACTAAAGACAGCTCAGCATGGCTCGGACAGCGGGGCACCTCGAGAGGAAAATGAATCACGCGGAGGCCAAGAAAAGGAGCAAAAACCCCACGGCAGCTCCAGTCTGCACCAGTAGAAATATCCCAAAGCACTGGAACTGCTCATTCCTTACGACTCTCGAGGTCACCAGGAAATAGGCTTAAGCCTACGACAGCACGCCACGGCCTGGATTGCGACCAGTGTTTTTGTTGTTGCAGCGGGGTCCAGGAGATGCAGTCCGAGATTAGTGCCCTGTTGTGCTTGTTCCTTAAAATTAACACGTCAGGAAGCCTTTCTCCATCCCGCTTTTCAGATGTCCCTGCCTGCACAAATACCACAGTGTGACCTGCAGGCCTGAAGTGGGTTGCAGGAGCTACCGAATGGTCCCCCCTCTATGCAGCATCAGCCTGCAGAAATGCCTCCAGTTTTCTAGCTTCGATCCAGTTTGCGATCACTTTAGACCTAACCCTGCTATCACAAATAACAGGACAAGGAGCAAGCAAAGCTCTCTACCGCAGTTGGACCGCATGCCTGGGCATGCAGGTGGACTGTGACCCGTGGCAGCTTCTGTCTATGACACAGACCCAGCTCACGGAGACCCTGGGCAGGCTGGATCCCAAGGAAGAACACCAAGCAAAGCCCGGCTCATCCATGTAGGCATGGGTTAGGACTGAATTACAGAGCCTTTCCCTCATCCGTGTCTGGAGAGCTCATCAGGGCCCACAGAGGAGCAGCGTGAATCAGAAACCTGGCGTACAGCACAGAGCTGCCCTCCGAACAGCGGGCTACAATGCAGGGCCCGGTGCTGCAAAGCTCTCCGCAAGCAGGAACGGCCCAGGCTTCCCAGCCCCGCTCCAAAATCACCTGGTGCAACCCCTAAAGCAGCCCATACGGCCATGCAAACAAGTCACTTATCATGCATGAAAGGCTGGGACTGCATAAATCAGGAGCCGGCTGGTAATGGGAATGGCAGCGGGTCTGACAGCAGGAATGATGGTGACAGGACTCGATTGTTACGGACTGATGCTGATGGATGGGTAACAGGGCCACGACAGGTGACAGACAGCATAATGTAATAGCCATAAATCTGAGGCGCACACAGAGGTTTTAAAAACCAAATGCATCTGGAATCAGCTTCGTTATTGATGCTCGTAACCCAACGCCAGGAAGTCCTTCCCCACTGTAATAGAGCTGCCGTATAAAACCTCCCCGGCAAGGCCCGACACATTCTCTGCATCCAGCAGAAGAGGAAAGGGAGGGCGAAGCATTGTTTCCTGTGGCTGGATTTTAAGTAATGGAGCTGCATCAGGCACCGGGTTATAATTAACCTCTGGTTTTTAAATGGCGGCATGCTCAAGCCAGAGAGCTGCACCCATTCTCCAAAAGTAATTACAGTAATAGAGTAATTAACGCTTTGCAAGAGACAGCGGCAGCTGCGGCAGAAAGGCCTGCAGTAGGATGATAGCTCGCACCCCTCCCAGCCTGCCTGGCTGCTCCACGGTCTCTTCTGGTTGCTAGCCCATGCAGGGCATGCTCACCCATAGCAGGGCTGTTGGGGGCCAACGTGCTGGCATCTCCCTGGGAGAGAAAGTGGTCAGAGTTGATGCTCCAACGTACCCCGAGGTTCCCGACTGTCTCAGGCTAACACGGCAAACGGATGCACCCCGGGGACTGGCTGTCAAAGGAAAGAGGCTGCTGTGGCCTGAAACCAGCTGTGAATGAAGCATCCAGACAGCCATGGGCAGGATTTCCACAGCTGCCTACAGGCTTCCTCATAAAGGGCTCCCCGGGACCTTGCTGGTTGCCTCTCGTGTCTCAGCATCTTAAAGCAGCCTGTCACTTGCTCCAAGAGGAAGCCCCTCTCCATACCTATCTCATCCCATACAAGGAAATGATAAATACAGCAAGAGAGAGGCTACAAAGTGCACATGTCTGGGACACCCCACGCGGTCTGTTGAGCAGGCCGTATGAATAATCAAAACAGCCAAGATGACCTGCCCCGGATGGCGTTTGGCATGCTTAGGAGAATAATCATTAGTGATCGATAGCCAGAGGCTATGCACGCAGGGGAATCACAGCATAAATCACTGCAATGCAGCTCCTTTTGCACTGGGTGCAAAGCAGCAGCCAGTTGACACGCATCACATCTTCCAATAGATGTGGGAGAGGGAAATAGGTCTCGGTCGCAGAGGGAAATTGTGGCCAAGGACAGATGGGGCCCACATGAAAAGCACCCATGCAGGGCAGAGAGAGGAATCAGACTTTGAAGGCCTCATATGGAAGACCCAATCTCACCAGAAACTACAGAGAATATGTGCTCCAGTAGAGCCAGG
The DNA here is from genome assembly GCF_052110815.1 of Crocodylus siamensis. NCBI lineage: Eukaryota > Metazoa > Chordata > Crocodylia > Crocodylidae > Crocodylus > Crocodylus siamensis. Next base: position 3,809,780 of record NC_143403.1, on the reverse strand, counting down.
TCAGCCCTGGTGGGACTAGAAATACCAGGGCACAAAGCCAAGCTGACTCCAAGCTCCTCTCCGGGACCTGTTGGTGGCCACGTCTTAAAGGAGCATCATTCTTTACTCACGTTACAGGTCACCAAGGGTTAAAAGTTGCACTCAGACAAGGAGAGCGCATCTACATGTGCCTCTTTTAAGCAGGCTGAGCTTAAAATTGCCATTTTTAAAGCACATTAAGGGCATGTGTCTACGCATGCATAATCTTAATGTGCCTTAAAAATGGCAATTTGAGGCTATAAGTAAGCCTAAATTTGATACCTTCATACAGAAGGTATCAAATCGAGGTGCGAATAGCTAAGTTGCACTAGCGCACGTGTAGACGCACTAATGCACATTAACTCAGTGCGCGTCAATGGGTGCACGCCGTGTGAATGCGCGTTAGCACGTCTCTGCATGTGCTGATGGGACTTAGCTATTTGTGCCTAAGTTTAATGCACCTTAATGCACATTAACGTGTCCATGTGTAGATGCACGCCTAAATTACCTTAAAGTACCTTAAGCAAAGGCGTGCTTAAATAAGTGTAAACATGCCTGGAAATCTCTCAGCTGGGCTCATGACCTTTCCTCCCTCGATGAATCATCTTTTTTCTGGAGCAACTGGAGCTCAGGGTCAATGGGATGACTTTCCATGCAATTAATTTGGTAGAGAATGGGAGGCCTTGAACCAAAACACTTGAGAGCAGACAGGGCTGACACCCGTGCTGAGATTCCCACTGCACGGTGCTGGTCAAGCTGCTACCTGCACTGATGGTGGCTTTAGAGAGGTTTTAAAACTAAGGCCAGGCTTTTCAAACTAAACCCACACTTTCCTATGGGACGCGACTCGTGTCCTGCTGCAGTAACCCATCGCCAGCCATTAATGCGTTGCTCTAAGTGCTCCTCCGTGTCCAGCATTTGCTTACATTGATGCAACATGCAGGCCAGGGCTGCATTTCTCCAAGCAAAATAAAGCCCCATAAAACAGCTCTGCCAAGGCTGCTGCTGACGTAGATCACAAAATATGCACAAGGCGAGGCCTTAAAAATGTGGCAGCCTCCAAATTATTCCCCGCCTGCAATGCTGCGTGAGTCAGTCCGAGAAATGCCATGGCCTCTGCCCTGCAAACAGCTTGTCCATTTGCAAGTCAAAAGAGCATATAAAGAAAGCACTTTAAAGGGTTGCTCTAAGGCCCCGATCCTGCAAAGATGTATGCACACGCTTAAGGACAGTGCCCTTGGTGAATGACAGAGCTGATGTATTACAGAGCTGATGCATCATTGCTGGATTGAGAGCTAAACTAGGTACTGCAACGAGTGCCTGGTACTTCAGTGTCACAGTGACAGGCGCTTTCTGAAGATGCTAGAGATGAAGCCGTCAGCCAGGCGCAGCTCTCCCTCTCAGGGGAGTAACTAGCAATATCCCACAGGCAAACGTCTAGAGAACTCATCTTCTCCCACGATCGCTGGCCTGACGTGTGCATCTGCCCAGGATAGAGGCTTGTGAGCTGGACCTGTTGGAAGGGGAGTGGAATCAGACACGGGATCCAGGAACATGTCCCAACCTGCATGCATGTAACTATGGGAAGGCCCCGATTCACCTGCCTAAAAGCACTGCTGTTGCATTCCCTTGCAAGACGGTCTATGCTGCGAACCGCCCGCCACGGAGCACGTTAGGTACGGCCCATCTGTGTTGGCTGCTCCGTTTCGAGGGTCACCTTCCAGCTGGCAGATGTGCTCAACAAGAGCACCACTAACAGTAAATGCTCTGTTTTGCCAACGGACCGAGTAATTGCAGTAGGGCCCAGCCCGGAGGCTCCCAACATCTCGCAGCCCCAGAGCAAGCCCAGCAAAGACACCCTGCCAGGGCCTGCCCCGCCGACAACACGCCTTGCTCCCGTCTGTTCGAAGGGGAGACCCGTTCGTGTTACGCAGCCCATTCAAGCCGAGGGCTTCGTGCTCGGTAGAGCCGGCAAGAGGGTCGGCTGTGGACGCAGTCTGCAAGCTGTGGCCTGGCACAGAAGCCCAAGAACGATCTTGGCCACAATCCATTGAAGAGTCAATGAGATTTTTAGGCATAGCAGGCTAGATTTGAGCCAGGGACCCAAATGTTATGAGCTCCTTATCCCCCTGCTCAGCTTCCTGCCTGCATGGGATGCTGTATAGCACCACTTGGATTAAGGGCTGTGCTATGGTGGCAGGTGGCTTTAAATCTGGGGTCTGTTGTGGGTCAGGAAGGACAGTTCATGCTGCCATCTACTCTACCCTTCGGGCAAAAGCAAAACTGGGACTGATCTTAATAGACCGGATGTGTCTGGGCAGGGAAAACGATACAGAAGACAGTTTGGGGAGCTATGAAAGTAGAACCTGAGTCCCTAAAAGAGCAGGGAACATATGAAACCCAAGCATCCCTGGATCTAAAGGAGATGCACTTATGTCACAGACCGTGGAACAACTGCTTTTGAAATGGGGTGAGGCACCAACAAGCCCCCAGCATCCAGCACAGGATCCGCAGGCCGTTTTCAAAGCTTGAGCAGAGGGGAAAAACGAAACACCTTCTGCCCGCGGAGCCAAGGCCAGATACACTCCCCCTTGCCTTTTCTTTTTTGAAGGAGGGAGAAGCCAGCAGGGGCTGAAGACAGAGGCAAATGCTGAAAAGAAATATATTTTGGGGATATCGCTTCATGGCAGGACAGGGCAAGAGGGCAGGGGACCCGCAATGGGTGACGCCCCGCTCTGCATTCATGCCGAAGGTTGGCATCAGTTGGTTAGATTTAATCAAGGGATTGGACACGTCCTTGGAGAAAAGGGGCATCAGTCACTACTGAGCATGGGAGTAAGCCTCTGAATCAAGAGCTTCCTATGCTGGAAGCTGCAGGGGAGAGAGGAACCGGGGGAAAACCCCTGATCAGACCCAGTTCACCCCCCTTTCAGCTTCCACTGTGACATGGGAGTCTGGGCAAGATGGACCGACGGCCTGACCCATCGATGGCAATGCTTATGTTGGCCCAGCTGCAACGGGCCTTTCAGCCCGGAGAAGCTAAAAGCGCCCGGGGATCATGCCGGCCCCATCATTTCCACCGGATAAAGAAACTGGTACACCTGAACCACGCTAGCTCATCAAGCGACTCCAACTCAAGCGGGGCCGTTGCTTCTTCATGCACCAACGTGGCTCCGAGACACGCAGCACGAATCAACACACAGCGAGGACAGGATTAGAAACTAATTTCTTCGGACCATTTATTCCCATCCCCACCCCGCCTCTTCCCTCGTCACAAATCGGAACAGGTTATTCAACCCCGGTCTGGAAACGTTGTCAGAGAAATCGTTAAACCCACGGGACGTAAACCACACAATCCAAGTACAACATATTGATCGTCTACACAGCCACGCTCGGTACACAATATGGCAGCAAAAGTGTCACGTACAGCGTCACAGTCAAAACAACAGAACTTGGACCAAATAGAGATCGGAGATGTCAAGAGTAAAATACAGCATCGGGAGCCCCGGTGGAAGCCACGGACACTCTGCAACACGGGGCGACACAGTTACACATTTCCTTTACTTTATAGGCTTTTTAATGTATTTTTGCCTCTTTTTTTAGAAAAATACACGTGCAAACAACATATTGTCACTGCTAAACTTCTCTAGTGTTTGGAAAAGAACCACGGAAGAATCTGGGGACCAAAAAAAAGAGAACGAACCTACAAGCGGTTATGCTTTACTAATCCCCTGCTATTGGGAGAGGGTGGAGAGTTCACTGATGGGGCTGGCCTGTACAGCTGAGATCCACCACACAGTTTTAATGCCCTCCAGCAGTGTTTTATTCTCATGCGGTTCAACTCTGAGCTCATCTCAACCCCCCCGGAGAAGCGGGACGCACGCAGAACTTGGGCTCTGCAATGCAACATCCAGCCCTGCCCCCCCGAGATCCAGGACGGGGAAGGGGGTATGGCTTCCAGTCGCACAAACATGTTTTGCAAGAGGACAGCAGTGGCTCGGGTATGAAGACCGGTATGGTTAAGGTTTCTGATCAGGTGCGGCTGGAATGACCTGAACTTTGCCCAAACCCTCCCCAGCTGCGTGCTGGACCTCACTGCATCTCCCGAGCAGAGCCCTTCTTACTGTGACCGTCTGGAGCAGAGACACCCATCTCAAAAGGAGACCGCAGGGCAATTTTTTAAAAGCTCTTGCCCACGCTGAGCCATTATCCATTTAGATGCGGGGGGAGGTGTTTTGGCCAGCGGACCAACAGAGAGCTGCCCTTCCACTCCTTTCAGCTGACTCTCCCACAAGTCCAGCTGGAAAATGCAACCCAGAAACTAGCATTTCCAAAACCTCCTCCTTTAAGCAACACAGCGTAGGCTTGAATGATGAGGTCCACCGTTTCCCTACCACCTTGACTGATGCTCAGAGCAAGGTTCAACCTATTCTGTCCAGTTTGACCCAAGCCAAGGTCAAGTTATTGCTCCTGTGACTGGGAGGACAGGTCGGGGGCATCAGAAGGACAGAAAGCAACACAAGCAAAGCACCTTTGGGAACCTCACGACTCAGTCTGATTTAAAGAGGGGGAAAACTGTGACCAGTCAGCAATGAGATGCTTTTCTCAAGACACATAATTATGCGGGGGGGGGGGGCGGTGAATTAGCAGCTCCTTGACAATGCAATGATTGCATTGCAATGCAATGATTGCATTAAACCCACAAATGCTTAACTCAGGGCAATCACTGCATACTGCAATCATTGCATGACTGCAAGGATTCACATATTGCCAGAGTGAAAGCCTCGGGTCTCCATCATGACCGTGTACGCTGCAGACCTGGGGGCCTCCTCTGTGGGACAGTTTTAAAGAAGGAAGTGGAAGATTGACTAAGTTTCAAAACACACGGCAAAGGACAGCAGACCCCTGGCCTCTGACCCAAACAGCACATAAGCGGGTGCACACCTCCAGGCAGGTGACCCACCCTACTCAAATCCCAAGCTTCGAGGTAGACATGTGCCTAAGTACTTTGCTGGCCCTGGCTACCGCAGCAACGGTGTTAGGACACAAGACCTCCTTTAGACTGTGGGCACCTAATATAATTTCTCCAAAGCCTGGTTACAGAATGGGGTTGGGGCTGCTCCCTTTTTCCTGCCTCCTCGGGGGTCTGCAGGGGCAGGACAGCGGTCACTGTGGTCTGTCAGACTTGCAGGGTCCTTCTCCTCAGGGTGGCTCACGTCTCATAGGAGAGCCACTGGCCAAAGCCCAGAGCATGGAGCAGGGAAGAGGACCTGCTTTCCCCTTCAGCTTTCACAATTAAAAAAAAAAAATCATAACTTGGCTGGATTGCCAGCACCAAACGCTGCTGCTTCTCGGCACTGCAAGGAGGGTGGCGGGGGGTGTTTCACGCGCTGCTTCCTGAGAGAGGTCCGAGATCGCTGGCTTTTTTCTCTCTTCCAACACGCGCTGGAGAACCAGACTTCGTACTCGCACGTCGGAGATGCGGAGAGGCTGCTAACACGAAACACTGTTCTACGGCGTCAGGACCCACAAGCCAAAGGGGTTACATTAAAAGACGGCTACGCCACGTATGCTACAGCACACAACCGACAGCACGGGGCAGGGTGGTCCCAATGTCCCTAGAAACCCACGGTGCAAGGATGGTGATGCTTCTGAGCAGAGACCGAGCTTCGGGCACGCGGCAAGGTCCCCGCGCCGAGAGCAGTGGACGGCAGCTGAATTTCTGTTGCGATTTTGGAGGTTTTGGGGAAATCCCATCCGACGGCTGCCCCAGCGCTGGACGGAGCGGCAATCCCGCCTCCCTTTTGCCTTCCTCCGTGCTGAACTTCGTCGCCTCGGTGTTAGCTCCCGCTGCGTGTTGCGTAGGGGCAGGTCCAGGACAGATCTCGGAGGTTCCCAAGTTTTGCTACAAGGTGCCCGTTTCCGTCTTAAACCCCCCTAAATATGCTAAAACCTATCCGCTCCCTTTTTTTTTTTTTTTTTCAATCGCTGGGATAGTCCTAGTCACCCCTTCCTCTCTAAATGCTTGGCTGCGATCAACTGCTCCAGGCAGGGCACAACAATCACTCTGCTGCTGGCACAGCTGGGAGCACATCTGGAGATCACCCAGGGCATCGCTGCAAAGACTGTTATAAGGAGTGGCAAAATCCAGGTGAAAGATCCCCGCAGTGCTGCACAAGATACTGGGGGGGCTAATGTCCCTTTTCTCAGTGCAATGTGCCAAGAGAGGACAGATGCAGCAGGGACCACAAGGCCGGCAGCTAGAAGGCGGCACACGTGCCTGCATGCTGTCCTTTGAAAGCCCCCCGGGGCCAAAACCATTATTGCCAGGAAAAAGCCATGGACTCTACCTACAATATAGGCTCGGTCATGAACTGAGGGTCCCTAGAAATAGCCCAACCTGTTTTGCCTCCATTGCTCTCCTTTTTTAACTCCCTTGTGTTTCAAGCAGTCACCAAACCATCACGACAGCTAGGAGGAAGCTTTAAACTCCTCGACATGTTCTTACAGGGGAATTGGGACGGCCCCAGCTTAAAAAAAAGCCAACCGGAGAAGCCAGCTGCAAATTGCAAACCCCTCCAGGCGCCTCAGAGGAGCAGGGCATCACCCTCGAGGGGCGCTTTGCTAGTGCACGGCACCTCTCCCGACACGCTGCAGTTGGCTCTTACCAATGGCTTGGGATTTTATCTGACATCCACACCTCTTCTGCACATTTACAAGCCGTTTCCTTCTCAAGGACAGGAGGGAAATCAATCCCAGGACAGCGGGCCGGAGATCAAGCCGATGCTAACAAAGAATCTGGGGAGCAATGGATCCAGGATAGCTCCCCGTCGGGGATGATGTTATTACCTACCAGGTGCTGAATTAAGCTGTAGAGGCAGACAGTGGGGAGGCGGGCTCAGTTCTCTTCCTTTTTAATGAGAAGGGGCTTTAGACACTTGCAAATGCCCAGGGAGATCTGGGAGATGATTCCCATCGAATGCCTCTCTCTCGCTCCTGCCCTGCATGCCTCCCTGGCCCCCGGTGCTCAAAAGAGATTCATTCAAGACTTGTTTCTAGACAGCAAGGATGTTTCAGAAGCAACTCCTCCAGCTCAGGAACCAGCTCACCCCCCTGCTCATCTGCGCGGCAAGCAGAGGAGCAGACTGCAGAAGCTGAGCCAGCCGGACAGCAAACGAACTCCAAACTGCTCATCTCCCAGCCTGGCACGTACCGGGGCTGAGTATACCCTATTCTGTTCATCCGACCGGCTGCTGGTGCACGCACGCACCCATCTCCTTGGGAAGGCAGCCCTCCCTTAAAGGAAGGCTAGCGAAATGCGTTCCAGCCACGAAACAAAGGAAGACACTCAGCGGGTGCGTGAGAGCCACCTCCTTACACGGCAGGTCTATGCAAAGCTCAGAGAACGTCATCTTAGTGGTTCAAAGCTGGTGTCTGCTCAGCTCCAGCTCCCCAGCTGGTCTCCCTCCATTTCTAGGGAGCTGCGGGCTGCTCTGCTAATGCAGCCTACACGAGGGAACCGCACCCCCCTTGCAAATGCATTAAGAGACGCAGCAACCGTTCTGCCCCGATACAGAGAGCGCTTCACTTTCCCCAAGCAACTCGTGCCCTGTCTTCCCAGTCCCTGCACCACCCTGCAGAACTGGCTTTGCGTCCCTGCCCTCCAAGACCCGCTGATGCCTCAGAAAGACCAAAGCCTGCGGGCCCTGCTGCACTGATTGAGCAGCATCAAGGGAGACTGGAGTCACTCAAGCAGGGGACAAGAGTGAGCATTCACAGCGGGGCCTTTTCTGGCTAGCTGACGGAGCTGGTTGATGCTGAAGGGCTCAGGGAGCAGGAGTGTCGGATGATTAGATTTGCAAAAACAAGACTAGGACTGGAAGAGGCACACGAGGCCAGCAGGCCTGGGGGAAAGCTCCCCCCTCCCCGCTTGCTGGCTGCACCTGGAAATGGGTTTTCAAAGCCTAAGCGCATCCACAGCAAACCGGTGGCTGGAAGCAATAGTGAGTAGGGAAGATGAAAGCTAAGGACACGTCCAGCAATGAGGATTTTCTGGTACACTTCCTGGCCTGGCTATCTGCAGCCCCTCAAGGACCCGACACTCACCTCCCAGATGGGCCCCTGGGTGCAAACGCTCGGCCCTCTAAAGAAAATGCAGAGGTTTTCCAGGAGAGCCTCGCTCCTGCTGAAGGACTGGGGTGACAAACCTTCCTGCTGCAGGAGGGGGCTTGGATCACCTCTCCTGACTTCTAGGGAACAGCTGCCAGGCCTGCCAGCCTTCCTACAGATGGATGCCCTCTCGCAACAGGGTTTGATGCCAAGTGAAGCTCCCAGCCTCTAGACTTGCTCCAGCACCTCCAAGACTGGTCCCTTCCTTGAGTGCCCTCAGATTTACGTCCCTAAAGAACCCCCCCACCCCCAGCCATTTCCTTTTAAAGGTCCTTGCTGCACTGAAAAAAGCAAGACACGTCGGCTAGCCATACTAGGGCGCCAGCGGGACAATCCAGATGGCAGGACTGATTGCTCTCATCTCCGGCTTGTAGCTCAGCTGCTGCTAATCTGCCAAGGTGCCCTACAAACATAAATAGCCTGATGCAGCCATCGGCCTCCAACTTTCCACCCACCCGCTCTGTAAGGATCGTGCATGTCTCGGTCTCTGCTCTGCCACCCGTTGCAAGGGACCTGGCTTCCACCTGGATCAGCCGCTAGGTGCCAGCCTTAAAAAGCAGCGAGCAGCTGGTGATGCCACATTACTGCCCACGCATCACGTCTGCGCGCTCAGACGCACACGCTCGCCCCTGCCTGCCAGCAGTCCCTTCAGGCACGGCTTGCTACGAAAGCGGTCACGTCAGGGGAACACCGGGAAGTTCTCAGCAGCACGGGCAGGACCGGGGCTTGTCTCGGGAGAAGGGACTACAGCAAGACGGCTCCTCCCCTGAGCGCACACAAATGCACAGGGGGATCTTCAGCGGCGACTCTGGACACACGCGATACTCGAAGAAGACGGGAAGGAGTTGCTCTGGAGGGGAGGAGGCTCCGAAGACGGTGGGTTTGGTCAGCGCTGCTACGTCTACGGGCGGCAGGGCACGGCTCGAAGGTTTGCTGACAATCATGCGGGTTTATTGCAGTGGTTTGTAAAGAGCCCGGCCGCGGCCCGGGCTGGTCCCAGAGGAGGGCTCCTCGTGCCGGCCGCTCCTCTCTGCCTTGCTGTGGAGCCTGGGTACCAACCGCAAGGCTACTCCGTAGCCATCTGCTCGATGTGGTCGCTCAGCAGCTTGTATTGCTCTGCAAGGGAAAGGAAGAGACACGGTGCTGAGACTTCGGCGTGCCGCAAGGATGCAGCGGAGCAGGTGGGGGCTGTGCCCAGGTCAGCGGGCCCCAAAACTGAACCAGCCAGGGCCCAGAAAGCAAGGGAAGGCAATTCTCCCCAGATGAGTTTTGCATGGGAAATCATCCAGAACAAGCTACCAGCTGGTGACACCCCCAACTCTGAAGATTCGTGCCAGCTGGGCACCTGGCCACCGCACAGTGCCTGCTCACGTTCACCAAGTGCCCGAGTGCACCCCTGCCCTGGGAAGCTCCTGCCCTCGGGAAGAAGAAGAAAGTGGGTGAAATATCCCAAACCAACCAGAACCTGAGAGGCTTTTGCAGCATTAGACTGCCGTGTGCTCTTGACCGTGGCAAAGGAGGCTGTGCTGCAGACTGGGTGACTTCTCCCACCGCCCCCGCCAGTCGCATCCCACCCTCCTCTCAGGGCGCTCATACTGGGGCCCGGTCCCTCCCGACCTGCCCCTACCTTCGTCCAGATTGCCGATCACCGCCTGCTTCTTCAAGAAGTCGTTGCAGAGCTTCTTGGTCAGGCCAAATGCCAGCATGTTGTGAGTGAAAGTGCTGGGGGAAAAGACACACGCGTGTGGCACAGGCAGGCCGAACAGACAGCACCCAGCGGGCCCCTCCTCTCCTCCCCCCTCGTCACACTGTCTGTCCCCAAAGGGCAGTGGCAGGGATGACGGTGGGATGACGATGACTCTCCACCTAAATGGGGCAGAGTGCTGCTATGCAGCTAGCAACAAGATGCAAAGACCCCGCTTTGCCCTCTCCACCTCCCCCCAGGGTCCTGGGCACAAAGGGCTCAATGGGTTTCTTCCTGTCGAGGTGGGGGGCCCCCGATGTCTCCCCTTCTCCTTACCCCAGCTGCCCGAAAGTGATGTTCTCATTAAACCGCAGGCTGTCGTCCCGCTCCTCCTGGGTCATGTGGCACCACTTCTCCCTGCAAACGTCCAAGCGGGTCTTGTACTGGGAAGCCACCACGCCGCCCTCCCACCCCACCACGAGACGGGACACCCACGCCGTGCTGGCCTTGGGGGCAGCCAGGAGAGGATCTCAGGTGCAGAGCACCCGCGGTCACTCCTGCTTTCGGCGACTGCAGCTGGCAGACTTCACCCCTCCTTCCCGAAGTGCTCAAAGGACCCTCTCGTGCCTGCGTTTGTCCTGCCGGACAATGAGTCCCTACGCTGCCGGCTCGAGAGTGGGGAAATACTGGCTTGTGCCTTGCACGCACAGCTCGAGGAGAGACCGTTAGCACCACCAGCGCTGGGAAGAGCATGGATTTTACCTGCAGGGAGCAGCAATGCCAACATAGTCCCAAAGAGTAAAGCATCCCGCCCCACCTCCATTAAAATCTCTCAGGCCAAACAAACCCAGCGCCTTGCAGCTCTTCAGCTGGGGGCACGCTTCGCAACTGCTTTCCAGACAGCACAGTTTCCCAGTTGAGATGGGTCCACAGAGAGCTGGGCTCTTTCTCCAAAAAAATCAACTTTAAAAACACAGAGCTTCAACCTCAGGAAGCGAGGTGGGATGCCCTTGATCTGCCGGTCTCTCCTGGGGCTGCAGAGCGATGACGGCAAGGCCTGCGCCTGGGTTAGCATGCTATCGGCTGCGCTCTGGGGCTCAAGTTGGACCGCAAGGCACATTATATTGGACCACTGCAAGCAAGGAGACGTGAGCTTCCCAGGCTGGTGATCATCGCACAGCTCATGGATGCGCGAGGGGTTTGAAACAAGACACAGGCCGTTCTCTCCACGAGGACTACAGGGCCCCAAAGCATCTCGTCTCATCCTCTTGCAGAGAGACAGCTGGATTCACACAATCCTGGGGACGTCTATGCTATGTCCCTGGCAAGGGAACTAGGTGTGGGCCAATCTGAGCATCGGTCCACTGGATTGTGCTGGTTGGACACTACCTGACTTTGGACCCCCCCGTCCCATCCTGCATGCAAAAGGCAACTCAAAACTAGCACCAAGGAGCTGTGGGTCTCCCCCATTGGAGGTCTGATCTGGCTGGGCTTTCACAAGAAAACTACCATCGCAGGCGGTCATCATGCCATACTCAATGGATGCCAGTGGGAGTGAAAGACAGTTATGCAGGGAAGCCTGGTGTCCAGGGCTCAAGCCAGCCCTTTCCCGAAGCCAGATGATGGTTACAAGCCAGGCAAGGAGGAAGGAAAGGGACGGAGAAAGGAGCAGGTAGAAGGAATAAAGTGAAGAAGGAGGAGGAGGACAGGGATGGAAAGCAAGCTCTTGGCGCACGTGTGACGTGGGAATCGGAGGTGCTGCATCACAGGGGGAAGGATGGACCCCGGGATGAGACTCTTCCCGGCTCATTCAAATTTCTGCTCCTGCTAAAAAGGGCACCTGGCCACAGCTTCTTCAGACCTCACTTAGCCTGGGCTCAATCTTGAAAATCCTTCCCAAAATGAGCAGGACATTGGGTCACCTTGCGAGGAAAGGCTGCAAACCTGGCAGTGTAGGTGCCTAAATCAGCAGAGGTTGCATTGCTGTAGTGGAAAACTGAGGAGTAGGCTTAAAAGCATAACAGATGTGGAAAGTCTGCGCGGACAAAACTCACTATAACCGTTAAAATGCACGTCCCGAAACTATAGCTGGAGAAGTGGGGAAGCTAATTCAAGTGCCTTCAAATCCAGAAGCAACACTTTGCAGATCTCCTGGGCCCTGGGAGAGAGGAAGTCGATTTAGGTTCTCCTGCTTTGTAAAGGCCTGATGAAGCAGAGAAAGATCAAAGCGACCAAGAAAAACTGAAAAGGTTTCCAGGCTTTAATTCAGGGATAATGTGTTTGCAAAAGGAAAACGATGTAGCGCTACTGAAATACTTTGATCTTTGTGCGGCCCCAAAAGGACCACCACGGATGACTGCCTTCATCCATACCAAACGATGAGCACACTAAATTAGCTGCTGTATGATTTAATGGTACCGGGGAAGGAGTTACCCAGGCACTGCAAAACGAGCTGTCAAAATTGAGGTCCTCTGCAAAGAAACCCATAAGCTAAGCTATGGGTATTGGACTGTATAGAGCTCCAGGGGACCCCAGATCTGGTGAGCAGTTATAAGGATTGCTGAGCATCTGGCTGTAATGAACCCTTGTGCCTGCACAGCCCTGATATGAAGACTGGGCCTGACTTCAGTCCCACCTAGCTCAGGCCTTGCCCTGCAGCCCAAATTGCAGCAGTCTCGGCACATGCATCTAGCTAGCCCAGGTCAAGCCCAGAAGGACTTTCCTCCTAAGACCTCCTTTGAGGGCTCCAAAGAGCCTCCTTTTTGGGTAATTTTTGGGTCATCCCTTAAATGAGTCATTCCAAGATCAGACATCAAAGATCTAACATCCATATGTAGATCGCAGATCCTTTCCCCAGCTCCAGCTGTTCCCCCCAACTTGCATTCTTGGTGGAGGAAGGAACAAGGAGCAATGGTCTCAAATTGCAGCAAGAAAAGCTGAGGCTGGATATTAGGGAAAACGTTCTCACTAGTGGGGTAGTGAAGCACTGGGACAGTTTACCCAGAGAGGTGGTGGACTCTCCATCCCTGGGGGTTTTTAAGCTGGCATGGTCCTACTTGGAGCAGGGGGTTGGACTAGATGTGACCTCCTGAAGTCCCTTCCAACTCTCATTTTCTATGATAGTATGATTCCCCTTTGCATTTTGTTTAAGTGGGCCACCATACCAAGCCTACGGAAAGGAAAAGGCAGGATTTCAAATCAGCCAAACATCACAACCAACGGCAGCACTGGGAACGCACAAAGCCAGCATGGCGCGGACAGCTCTAGTCGGCACCTGGCAGGCGCAAGGAAACGAGGGGGAGAAAAGCAACGCGTGGGGCAACGCGATTTCACAGCATCGTTAGCAAAAGAAAGCTTAAAAACAAAAAAAGAACAGGAAGAAGGGGTAGGATGGCACCTCCCCTTCTAGGAGACTCCCTTTGTGTCCAAACACTGCCCTTGAAATAGATGTCAGCGTGCAAGATGGAAAACAGAAGAATAAATCACCCAGTGCCCCATCCATCACGTGCCTCGCTCCTTCCTGAGGTCTCAATGCTGCCTCCCGTGATGAAGTACCCTTTAAAATCCACCCCATCTATTTATTAAGGATTAACTGACACCAATGTGTCCTGGAGCTTCAGGGGCTGCCATTGCGCAAGGCCTTGCCTAGCCCACTCTGCCCCGATGGTGTTTTAGCGAAAGGGCAAGATTTGGACCTAAAGCAAGTCAGCGCTAGTGCAAAAAACAAAACAAAGCAAAAAAGCAATGTGACAAAGTCATGTGGACAGACACACCTCTTTTCCTCTTCCTCTCCAGCGTTCCCTCTGGAGCGGCAGCAGAAACAGGGCCAACAAAGGTTATGTGTTAAAGATCATGCAAGATATATGGATGGAGAGAAAAAAAAGAGAAGAAGAGATGAAGGAAAGAAAAGAAAGTCATTAGAGGCAGAGAGGAAATCAAAGGCTCCCCCACCCCAACCGTGAACGGTCGCCCCCAAATCTCAGCTTCTCGCCTGGCACTTCTGCTACCGCCGTGACGGGGGGCCCTAGCACTTTGGTGAACAGTCCCGGGGAAGGATTCAAGGTGTCTCTCCTCCGGCCGAATGCAGAGGGGGAGAGACCAGTGCCCTAACTCAGGCAAACTGCCCCCAGCTACCGGAAGTCTGCCTCAAGCAGGACTTCAGCACGGGCCCAATTCTGCCCAGACTCCTGGAGCCCTTCCCAGCCTGACACCAAGGAAATGAATGGCCTCGGGAGGGCAGCAACGCTTTGCCGAGCCCAGCCCAGCCCACACACAGACCCCGTTACTGGCCTGGCGTGCAGCACACCCACTTAAGCCCTCCCGCACCGCGAGACGGCACGAGGCGAGGCATTTGGTCCGAGCACCAGCTTGGGGGACAGGGGCTGGCACCCCCGACGCCAGCTTGCCTTGCCTCGCCTCCCAGCCCGCCCAGCCTCACGGTGCCCGGAGCAAGGAGCTGCGGTGGGACAGCACAACATGCAGCGCGTGCCGGAGAGACGCCCCACTCCGCTGCTGGGGGTCTCCGGCGCGCGGGGTGGGAAGCGTCCCTGTAGGGGATTCTAGCTGCACGCGGGGCCTCCGGCCAAACAAGCACCCCTGTTGGATGACCCCCCGTTGATACGTCCTTCCTCGAGAGCTGTCAGCTAGTCGTTAGCCTGTTTCATGCAGGCCTCGTGACTGCAGAAGGCTGAGCTTTAAATCGGACCGGTACGTACTTGCTAAATCGAACACCTACAAAGCATCCGCACTGTGCCCCTCTCGCCCCAGATGCATCAACTCCAAGAAGGAAACCAGGTTTGTTTGACAAGAGGGGTTTTTTTCCCCCCACTGAATGATACATCACAGCCCTCTCTTTTCATTCTCTCTCAAGTGAACCCAATAGCAACCTCTTGGCTGGCACTGCCTTTCAGACTGGCCTACATTTACATGCATCCCCTTCCTTGCCCTTTCGTAACACTGGCACTCGTCTCGTCCTTCTGAATTTCCTTTGTATTCCAAAATATATTAAAAATAAAAACACCAGCAGGCCAGCAACCCCCTTGGCCGACTCTTCTAAAACTCTTGGGTGAGATTATCTGGGTCTATTCATTAACAAGGCTCACCCCTTATAGACCAGCAAGTACTCAATCATCCTGATGTCACAGAAACACCCAAGCCCCCTTTTTCATCTCTCTCAGAATCGTGACCCTTCTTCCATTTGCTCTGATCAGCCTACGACTTCACTTGGTTTTCAGCGACAAAACGACTGCCTGTAACAAAAACCAGGGGCAAGACTAAATGCATCCTGTGCTAATCAAGAAGCGTGTAATACCCAGGAGCGTATAACCTTCCTTTCACTAATATTTCCTTAGCAGAGCTTAGCAGAGCTGTAGGGAAGCCGAGGGCTTAGCAGAGCTGCAGGGAAGCTGTAGGGAAGCGCTGGCCCTCCTAGGACGTGACTGGGTTAACGAGGACAATCCTCCGGGGCAGAGGGGGATTAATGAAGGACTCTTAGGATAAATGACGGATGTTTGCGCACAGCAGTCAAGGCTCGGCCTGGAGAGGTTGAGGCTCAGGATTCGCTCGGGTCTCCGGGGGCTTCTGTCCACAAACAGAAGTGACTGCCGAGTGTCTCCTCGGGTTCAACAAATGCAACTCCCACTGAGATCTGCACCTGGGGACGTCAGCGCCTAACTCCCGACTGCCACGTTAGCAGGGAAGCCCTTTTTTCCAGCTGCGAGCCCAGGGCAGGCGAGGTCGTTTTGGTCCATCACGTGGCCCTCTTTCTTGCCTTGCTGTTGGCCATTTCCTCTACTTTTCCCCTGCAGTTCCCCAAGCGGCTGCTCCAGCCCTGGCTAGAGCTGCCACGACCTTCCAGCAGAGATAGGGGTGGCTGGTGGGAGGCGAGTGCTATCCAAATGCTCCCAGGCTGCAGCAGGAACCACCCCAGTTTGAGGTTTAGGGATTGCAGAAAGAGCTACGGTGCAAAACTCTTGGGCAGGGCAATTTGTGACACCCACTGCCCCCCAAACACCTGGGGGCAGCTGAAGCAGGAGGGGACACGAGACGTCTAGGGACCACACAGCAGCACAAACCAAGCCACCCCTACGTCATTAGGTGCTGAGTGAGGGCAGGATTCCCAGCCCACCTGGCTCAGCTTTACGCCACGACACTGCTGCCAGAAGCCTGCCGAAAAGCCCCACGGCTCCTAGGAGCTTCATGATTGCTGTCACAGCAGGGTGCTCTATGCACCCCGCTGCTCAAGGAGCTCTGTGTTACTCTGGCCCTTGCAGACACCAAGTGTGGATGCAGTCGCTGGAGGCTTGCCTGTGCCAGTCGCTACCATGCAGCACTGCCTTGCATCTTCCAGTCCCATTTCTTCCCCCAGGAAATGGGGTAGGGCATCTTGAAAGCTTGTGCCAGCTCACGCTGCCCCTCTGACCACCTGTACCAAGCGTTTCATGGCCTGTAATATAATAAAAGCTGCGGCAGACCCAGCTGCAACGCTTGCCAACGCTACACCCCAACACCTGCTCCACCTGCTATGCTTGCTGCTGCTCTCTGTCGAGTCTCATCCCCGTTCATGTTCAGGAGCTGGCCTCTTGCCCTCCCAGAGAGACAGGCAGAGTACTGGAGCCTGTCCCGACACCGCGGTGATCTTGGGGGCACTGCAGGCAGCGGCTCCCCAGCACTTCTTGGTGATAACGTCTCGTCGTACAGCACGGAAATCAGCCATCAAGTTAATTGGGAATGGCATCGCAGCTGGGAACAGCTGTGAACGGCATCTGTCCTTGCCAAACACTCGCGCCTGCTAATTTTATACCTAGTCGATGCAAAGGCACGTGGCACAGCACTTCGATAGGTGCTTCTGTCGGCACACGCGAGGTGATGAAAACATGCCAGCCATCATCAGTCTACCAAGCAGCTTCAGGTCCTGGAAACCCAGGCTGCTTTCTCCACTCCAGGTGAAATGAGGATGACTGCTCAGAGGTGAATGCTGCGTTGCAATGCTTAGGCACGTTGGGTGGTTGTCAAAGCCTCAAAGCATTTGCAAACGTGGAGAAGCACTGGTGTCCCCATTTCACAGGCATCAACACTGAGGCCACGGGCGAGACGTGACCTGCTGGGGGTCACCCAGCGAGTCCACACATGGGAGAAACCCAGCCAAATCTTCCAAGTCCCAGCCTAGCACTGTGCTACCTTTCTTAAAGAAACATTGTTGGGTAGAAAACAATACATGTTCTTTTTAAGCACGTGCTCCCCACCTGCTCCCTGCTGCAGGCCACACATCAGTGCCCCGAGAGCACACAAAAACCTGGACCGACTCCTCCCTGTAGCTAAGCTGCTGCTTTCAACACTGAATTTAGTAACAAGAACAGTCATTTGCACTCCTGTTCCCGGTCAGCTTCCTTCCCTGGTTCCCCAGTCTGTCCCACATCTGTGCTAGTGTAACTCTTGCTTTAAAATACAAGAGCAAACAGAGCAAACCCTGGCCAGAGCCCGGATGTAGTGCGTCCCCTCGGAGCCATTTACACCTCTAACTTCTTTACCAGGATCTAGGTCCATGTGCTCAGAGCACGTGTGCTTTCCTCTGGCTCCCGAACACCGCTCAGCCTAGGGGGTGTTGTTCCAAATATTGCTACCTGGAATAATTTGTCTTTGCTTTCTCCTGCAGTCAGTGATGTAGCTTTATCCAGGCGAAAGCAGCAGGAAAAAAGCCGGCTGGAGGACTGAGGTCTTGACACAGAAGTATAAAGTTTCCAGCTAGTCTGGTTTGGACACATGTGATTTCTGTGTCCTCAGAGGACGCTGTCTTCACAACCCACCAAGGGACCCTGCCAGCCTGCCACACCGTGACCCTCGATGGCTGACCTGCTGGTCTAAGTGGCTGGCTTAGATGGCACCCATTGCTGCTGCCACCAACAAGCCTGATCCCCAGCTCCTGTCCCAGGAAGAGCCAGCTCAGTAATTCCCTGCCACAAGCTCACGGCAGCTTCTAATCTCCGTGCCAGGCGCTTCCAGGAGGAAGGATGGGGAACGGGACTCCCCACCCAGGTCCCAGGCAGAGGGGGCATGGTGAGCCCTTGTGTTACCTGTGGGAAGGGACTTCCCCAGGCAGCGGAGTCAAAGAGCTGGGCTGCAGCAGTCACCCTTCGGGGGAGGCAGGGGAGGCCGTCCGCCCACCACCCCTGCACCAGCCCTTGCCAGGGCCAGGCAGGACATAGCGCGAGCATCTTACCTGGTGGTTGGAGACCTCTTCCTCCGCTCGCAGTGGACGGCGTCGAAGAAAGCCGCGTTCCAAAACCTCAGGGTGTGCCTGCAGGGCAAGGAGACGGCACTGGAGACCGGGGGAGCATCTGCACGTGCAGGTGCAGAGCCCCACACGGACTACGTCTCCAAGAGGAGTGACACGAGCCCAGGAAGCCAGGGCACAGCTAGCTCCTCGCAGCCGCAGCTGAAGACGGGGCGCCGGTGCTTACCAGATGGGCTGCTGCTTCAGGTGCATGTACAGGTAGATCTTCTCTCCCCTCTTCTCCTCCTCGTCCTCGGGGCTCTGCACGGAAACTGCAGGGAAACACGCGGTCACGCGCCCAGCTTCACATGCAGACTCGGCACCCACCCAGCTCTCAAGCCCCCAGGGCAAAGCTTCTCCTGGTTTGTGACACCCCTCCCACCTCCACCGCTGGGAAGCCACGATGCTCTCTATGTCTGAGCCACCCCCTCCAAGCCCCGATCTTGGGGGTCCTATAGAGATGCTCTTGCTGTGGAGCCTGCCGTGCTCACCTGTCTTCTGCAGCTTCTCCTTGGGCTTGTCCTCGATGTCCCTGCAGCACAAAGATCGTAGCAGTCAGAGCCTCTCTCTCTGCCATTGATGGATGCCCCATCAAAGCCAGCTCCAACTCTGTCTGCCCATGCAATAAGACCCTTTCAAGCAATGATGGCAAGGGAGAGCATCATTTATTTTTTAATAACCCAGCTCCTCCGGAGCTGCTGCTGGGATGCAGGGCTGAGACCCACCGGCTGAGAGAGCTGGAGGTTGACTTGCTGTCAAAATACTCAGGCTAGAGCTCGATCCGCCCAGTGCAGAAGGTGGAAACCCCGGCCAGCCTGAACCAGCTTCCCTTTCCAGAGCCACCAGAAGGTCTCTGTGTGCTCCCCAACCACGCTCTTCTCATTACGATGCAAGCATGTACCTCACACCCACTGGGCAGGATGGGGAAACCGAGGCACGGGGAGCTTGCTCAAGGCCAGGCAGGGGTTAATGGCACATCCCCTTGATCCCACCTTCTGGGACGGCTGACTGGCAAAGACCAGGGTGTGCCACGGGGCTTCACCTGGACACCTCCCCGTCCTGTTGTGGTCCCCTTCCCTCCACCCAACACCTCCCCACAGCAACCACAGCCAGGCAGCCTGAGCCCAGGCAGCATTTTATTTTCTTTAATAGGCTGCAGGAGCTGGAAAGGACAAGCTGTGACCACCAAGCCACTGCAGCCAGCCACGCAGCCTGAGATCTGCTGCTCCCAACCCAAATACACAGGTCTTCAGAGACTGCGCAGCTCCATGCACGGGGGGAAGGTCGATGGGGTATGTCCACACCGCAGCTGGCATGGGAGAACAGGAAAGGGGGGGGTGTTGCTTGCAAGAAGCCCCCCAGGAGTGCTAGGGACATGGTGTAGAGGCACCCTAGTGATGCTCAGGTCGCTCATCCATCCCGTCTGTCTCTAGCCCGTGGCTCAGGCACTTCCCACCCCAGCACAAGCAGAGAGGACACTCACTCGCTCTTCCGGCCCATGAACTTGGTCTCCAGCCCCCCGAAGAAGCCTTTCACGTTCTCGGTCTTGGCCGACGTGTTCTTGAGGAGCCTCTCCGCAATGTCCTTCTTCTCGGCCAGCCAGCTGTTGGCTGACTTCAGGTACGAGTCGATGCTCCCCACGGGCTTCTCCTTCATCTCGGAGGGTAGCGTGTGCATTTTCCCTATGAGAAAAGGCAGCTGCCTTCAGCTGACCCCCCAAGGCAAGGGGGCACTGCCCTCCCCTACACGGCTGGGGTTGAGTGACAGGCTCCCTGAGCTCTTGCTCCATGTGATGGTACCCAGACCGGCCAGGCTTTTACCCAGGCAGGGACTAAATCAGTAAGGTGAGATGCCCAAACTCTGGGGAATTAATAGGGACAGACATTAGCCAAGTGTCAGCTGCCCCCAGGAATTGATGCCCGTGGGTCTGCTCTTCCCCCGAAGCAAGTGAAAGCGAAACAGCACTAATTGACTTCTTTCATTATTCTTATATGTATCTGTCTTATACCATTATTCTTTCATTATTATCATTCTTTCATGGTTGTTTCATTCACTTCTTTCAGTCAAAGCTAAACGGCCACAGCTCAGCGCTCGGCCCTCGAGGAAGACGAATGGGCAGAAGGACAGGTCTTGTAGAGCAGCTGGTACCTGATAAACCCCTACCCACGTCTCACCCTGCAATGTACCTCCTCTCACGTCTCCTCGCCCTCTCCCTATCCAATGTCACCAAGTCTCCATGCAAAGAGCCCCCGAGACGAGCTGCCCCCAAGCTCAGGATGGACCCCTGCATTTCTGCACCACGTGGGTTATCGTTTGGGGGTGGTGATTTTAGGTGCCTTTAAAGATAGAGAGGGCTAATTTCCAGCATATGTGGAAGCCAAGGCATGACGTTGCACTGGAGCTGGACACAGGGGTGCATGACACTAGGCCCGGTTGCAATCCCGGGATAAGCACACTTCTTCAGCTAGCAACCCCCATCCTGCTTCAAGGGCATGTCTGACCTGCTGGCGGAGGGGGCAGGCAGCAGGGCCGACACTCCCCAGCTTACTTTGGGACCAGAAGCACTGGAGATACAGTCATGTAGCTTCTGCATAGACTGGCAGCCTGGACAGGCCACCCGGGTCCCAGCTGGCATGCACGGCCCACACTGAAGTCCACAACCCTGTGGCTTCACTGCTACTAGTACCCAAGCTGGCTGGAGAGAAGCTGGCTCGGGTGCAGGGCTGCAATCACACCTCTCGATTGCACCGCACACCGTGCACGCTTTACAATGCCAAGTCGTGCCAACGCCCCGTCTCGTCCAGCCACAAAGCAGCCGGGCAGCTGGGGCCTCTTACCGATGTAGTAATACGTGAAGCACATGGTCATCAGGTTTTTGGCAGGGCCGAAGTCGTCCATCTGGTGACACCTGGAAACGGAGGGGGAAGAGATGGAAGGATCAAGCAGAGGTAGCCAAAGCAGCAAAACCCCATGCCTGCGTCCCAGGAGCAGGAGTGTCATGTGGTTTGGGTCTGGGTCACGCTTCTTATTGAGGGTCTCGACATACCCCAGTCACCCTGCATCCCCTCATCCTAATCCCCCGGCTCCCTTGTCTGCATTGCACTCTGCTACTAGTAGTAGCGGTGGGAGGCATCTGCGGGTCTCGCACCGTGCCAGCCCCTCTGCTTTCTAGCATCAGCCACGGTGCGCACATTGCTCTCCCAGTACGTGGCTGTCAAGCTGAAGCACCTGCAAGCAAATCAGGAGCCAAGCAACCAGCTGGGAGCAAGGTGGGCGCAGGGGCTGGATTGGGCAGGTCCCACCAAAGATGGTGCCCTGCATTTAAACAGGGCAGTGACACCAACCACGAAGCAGCGTAGGGCTGAGGTTTGATTCAGCTGCTTTCCGGCACCCGAACGTATCGCTCTCCCAGCTTACTCGAAGAGCACGACGGCGAAGGACTGCACCAGCCGGTAGAAGGTCTGCTCAGAGACGCACTTGGAGTTGCAGCGCTGCAAGCACAGACAAAGCTGGCGTCAACACTCGGAAGGGGAGCTGAAACCAGGAGGCTTCCTCAAAGGCATGCCACAGAGCTGGCCTGGCCCATCCGGAGGGAGTCTCAAGCCCGCAACGTGGTCTTGGCGAGTTTCTCCAAGAGGACCGTCAGTTCGGGGAGCTCTCCCCAAGGCTCAACCTCCCCGAGACCGTGCTGGACACATTGTCAGCACAGCAAAAGGCAGCGGTAGAGCAACAGCCTCCCTTTGCCACGGCCCGCCCTGCTCAGACGAGATAGCCGCGCTCCCTCACCTGAGCGCTCACGTATCTCGCGAACCACTCCCGGCCTTTGCCGTTCTCGCCACTGCACAGCTCCCCGAACTTGGCCTTCTCCTCCTGGTCCAGGTCCTCTCTGCAATGGAAAGCACGTCCGCACTGAAGCACATCCCCGGCTCCCCAGCCTGCGTGGGCTGGCTCAGAAAAGTGCGACGTGCGATTAACAGCAAGGGAACGGCTCCCTGGATTACTGCTACTCCCTGCCCCTCCCGTCTACCCCGGTCTCTGCTCCTCGATGCGGCGCTCCCGGATTTCACTGCTGCTCAGCTTCGCGCACCGCTGAGCAGAGCACGCTTATTATGCAAGCGGCAACCAGGATCCCAGGGTGAGCGACGAAAGGCAGCGCTAGAAGACGCAGGAAAATCCTACACCGCTCAGCTCTCCGCACCCCCTGTCCAAGCAAGACCATGCCAACCAGAGTAGGGGCTGCCAGGAAGATCGAAGGGGCAGACAGCACATCTGATGGGAAAAGACTGGAGGAGCTGGGCTTCATTCACCAGCAGAGCGAAGGGGAGGGCTTTGCTGTCTATAAATACGCCACGCACAAGCCGCCGGGGGCTACTTGAGCTAAAGGACAAGGCTGTTGCGAGAACAAACTGTTCTCGAAACCTTCAGACTGGAAAGGAGGAGGAAGGATCCAGCCTGTCAGAGCAGCACGGCTCTGGAGCTGCCTCCCGGGAAGAGGAGCTTCCTGATGGAGCTCGCTCGGGCGCTGGAGGGATGCTGCGACGTGATCCGCGACAGCCGCTAAGCTGTTTCAGCAGCGATTCATTAGCTCCCGTCACCCAGGACAGGCTGGACGACATGGGTCGAAGATGTTTGCCCCTGCAAGGGGGAGAGGTAGCACCCCTACACCAGCTCCTCCTGCACGGACAGACAGCAGGGGTCCAGATGCCGGGGGTCCCGGATGGTTTCCCCCGAGCGGTGCCGGGACGGGTTGGCCCCGGCTGACAGAGGAAGGCTCTGCAAAGACAGACCCGGCAACCCGGCTCCATCCCTTTGCTCTGCTCAGGGACTGCGGTCCAGGTCCAGGCAGGAACAACCACCCACCCCCAGGAGCAATGGGTGACCAGACCCTTCCTGCCTGCTCTTGCGATGCTCAGGCCCCTCGCTGTGCTCTGTCCCGCTGCTGATGAGGAAGGAAGGAGCCACCCGTTTCCAAAGCAGCAACGACAGGATTGCCCTCAGCAAAACAAGCGGCTCTGGCTCCGGCTCCCGGTCCGGCCTGATTTGCTCAGCTGCCTTCGCTGCACTCAGCTGCAGCGGCATGGAGAGCAAAAGGCCGCAGGGGTAGCAGCACGGGGCCACGTGGGCGCATGCTGGGACAGGGCTGGGGCGCAGAGCAAGGCAGGGAGGCCCCCAACCCACACGTGCATCCACATTCACCGGGCAGTCCTGCGGGGCGATGCGCCCCGGCAGCTGGGCCTGAGCCGGGAAGGCAGCGCCAGGCGCAGGAGCTCAGGAGGGGACGTGCTGGCCCGTGCACCGCAGCTGGAGGAAGAGGCAGGGAAGGGAGGGCGGGGGGGTGCAGCACGTCTGAAGAGCGCCAGCGTAGGCATGGCCTGGCAGCTACCCGAGCCAGAGACCCCAGGGGCCTTGGCCACGCGGCCAGATGCTAGCGGGGGCTTCTGCCTGCACCCGTTTGGCGTGCACCGTGCAGGAGAGCGGGCGCAAGCTTCGCCCGCTGCGGCGTCTCGGCTGCCACGAGGCCCGGAGCCCCGCGCAGGCTGCAGGAGGGCAGACCCCTGCCAAAAGGCCAGGGGCTTCATTACTTCCTCTCTGCTCCCAGCATGCACCTCTGCACAGGACCCCGCACACCCCTGCCCCACCACCTCCAACACCCATCCCAGCATGCACCTCTGCACAGGACCCCGCACACCCCTGCCCCCCCACCTCCAACACCCATCCCAGCATGCACCTCTGCACAGGACCCCGCACACCCCTGCCTGCCCCACCTCCAACACCCATCCCAGCATGCACCTCTGCACAGGACCCCGCACACCCCTGCCCCCCCACCTCCAACACCCATCCCAGCATGCACCTCTGCACAGGACCCCGCACACCCCTGCCCCCCCACCTCCAACACCCATCCCAGCATGCACCTCTGCACAGGACCCCGCACAGCCCTGCCCCCCCACCTCCAACACCCATCCCAGCATGCACCTCTGCACAGGACCCCGCACAGCCCTGCCTGCCCCACCTCCAACACCCATCCCAGCATGCACCTCTGCACAGGACCCCGCACAGCCCTGCCCCCCCACCTCCAACACCCATCCCAGCATGCACCTCTGCACAGGAGACTGCACACCCCTGCCTGCCCCACCTCCAACACCCATCCCAGCATGCACCTCTGCACAGGACCCCGCACAGCCCTGCCTGCCCCACCTCCAACACCCATCCCAGCATGCACCTCTGCACAGGACCCCACACACCCCTGCCTACCCCACCTCCAACACCCATCCCAGCATGCACCTCTGCACAGGACCCCGCACAGCCCTGCCCCCCCACCTCCAACACCCATCCCAGCATGCACCTCTCCACAGGACCCCGCACATCCCTGCCTGCCCCACCTCCAACACCCATCCCAGCATGCACCTCTGCACAGGAGACTGCACACCCCTGCCTGCCCCACCTCCAACACCCATCCCAGCATGCACCTCTGCACAGGACCCCGCACAGCCCTGCCTGCCCCACCTCCAACACCCATCCCAGCATGCACCTCTGCACAGGACCCCACACACCCCTGCCTACCCCACCTCCAACACCCATCCCAGCATGCACCTCTGCACAGGACCCCACACACCCCTGCCTACCCCACCTCCGACACTCATCCCAGCATGCACCTCTGCATAGCATGACTACATCCCCCCACAGCTATCCCACCATGCACTGCTCCATGGGGCAACCCCACCATTGCCCTAGCCCCTGCCCCATCCAGCACCCCCACGCTGCGTGCCCCACTCACCCGCCGGTGAAGATCTTCTCCACGTACTGCCTCATGAACTCCCGGCGCTGCGCCAGCGCCTCGTCCTTGGCCGACTCGGTGCTCTGGTTGGAGGAGAAGGACTCGTTGGAGGAGGAGCGGCGGTAGCTGTTCCAGCTGGGGTGGCTGGGCGAGTCCCCCATGTCGTTCTCGCTGTCGGCCGACTCCGTGGCATCGCTCTCCTCGCCGGCGCCCGCCGGGTCCCCGGGGTCTTCCAGCAGCCCGGGGCCGCTGGGAGGGGGCGCGGGAGGGGATGCGGCAGGGACATCGGCGGGCGTTTCGCAGTCAAAGTCAATGAGGTTCCCCACCGGCACGTCGGTGGCCTCCATGGCTCAGCGAGAGGGGAGCAGAGAGCAGAGACCGTGGTGGAGGCAGCGGCTGTGGTTTCCCTTTCGCCCCTCACTGCGCGCCCAGGGCCGTGGGTGGCTCAGCAGCGGGGCGCATCGGAGAAGCCGGCGGGGGTCTCCACGGGGCTCTGGGCTGCAGGACGAGGCATCTGAAAGAGGCGAGACACAAGCATCGCTGAAGCCGGCGGCCCCGGGAGCTCCCAAACGCCCCCACCCCCCCCCCGCCGCCCCCAGGCACCCACTCTAACGAGGGCAGCGACAACTAGCAGGACCGGCGCCATCTCTGTCGTGCTCCTGCGTTCCCGCTGGAGACGCAAACAAGCAGCGCGGCTTCTTCCCCTGGATTGCCCATTTCCCCGTTAATTGAATTAGCGCAGGCTCCAGCAGCTTTGTGCTGGGCTGCACTCCACATCCTCCCAGCCGCGCTGCTCGCTGGTAAGGGGGGAGACGCAGGGGCTGCTCCAGCCCATCGAATCCAGAAGGGAGAGGGTTTGAGCCCGGGCTCTGTACCCCACGCTTGGACGTGATGTGCCCCAGCCCGGCAGAGCGAACTGGGGAGAGACGCGAGAGACGCGGCACCAGCACCGACTGCGCGGGAGCTGCAGGCTACAGTCTCTAATGCAGCACAGGGTTGCCTGGGCCTCTGGCTTTCCCCTGCAGCAAATGCCCTGCCCCTCCCTGCAAACAGCACGCCGAGCCGTCCTACGGAGAGACGGATGAGACCGGGGGCCAGTCCTGCAAGGTGCTTGGCACCAGTAGTTCCCATGGACGCGGCGGGAAGACCGGAGAGCTCAGCACCAGTCGGGATCAGACCCCCCCGGAGAGGCTGGGAAGCAAGTTGCTGGGAGCTGCTGAGTGAAGGAGGCCCTTCCCGGCTGCGGGGCCAGGACGAAGGCCGGCACGGGCAGCCCGACCTCTGCAAGGAGTCGCCGACATCCCAGCCCGCGGCACGGATCCACGGTGCTCAGAGAAAGAGCTGGAGTCACCGCTCCAGATGTGGCTCGTTACGGGTAACCGAGCAGAGAGCTGGGGCCGTGTCAGAATCCGTGACATTTCCAACACGCGGCAACGGTCTCATTCAGCTATTTCCCTCCAGGCAGGTTTCCAGCCCCCCCGCATGCAGGCTAGGCTGGGCCCCCCCCAACATCCTGCAGGCACTGCTGCCATGCTCACTTCCCCCAGAAACACGGATAAAACACCATGAAAACAAAGTGTGGGGAGGCTGGGTGACATGCCCAAGACCACAGAGTTGAGCAGTGTCAGAGCTGAAGTCAAGCCACACTGGTTTTGAGTCCAACCTTTGGTTTCTGCCAGCTCCTTCCTCCCACATACCAATCAAAGCCCCATCCCAGTTGGGAGGGGAGGCTGAACAGCCCCGAGCAGAGCTGTGCCACCTCGCAGAGAAACCGCCCCTGACTCAGCGCGTGCTGCTCCATCTCTGAAGGAAGCAAGGGGCAGCAGCAAATGCATCCTGACAAGCGAGCAGAGGATGAACCGGCACGCTGCGGAGGCCGGCCCGGAGACGTACATCTGAACGTGACACTGCTTGCACGACCCACGGAGAAGCGCGCTGCCAAGGCAGCTGGCACAGACGTGCCCTCGGCTCTGACCAGCTTGATAAATGATGGGGGGAGAACAAGGCCCCAGAGCTGCGCCGCCAGCATGCAGGGAGCGCCGGTGTCCGCGCCACAGCCCACTTCTCCCCATCCGACTCCCTTAGCTTCAGCCAGCTGTTTTTTCCTCCAGGGAGCTGCATCCTAGCTGCCAGCACCTCCAGTTGCAGTCTTATTATAATTATAAATTAACCAGTGAGATCAACGGTGCCTGCTACCGACGTTAACAGTTAACCCCATGGCTCCCCCCCCGCAAGCTGCGACTCCACACGGCAAGGTCATGAGACGCGCCGGTCGTGAGACTTGACCTCAGGCCTCTGGATCCAAAGGCCAAGGCTGCCAACGCCAGGCCCCACAGTGGGGTCCCTCAGCAAACCAGCTGTAGCAGACTCACCGTCTAGCCCCCCGAAGGGAATGGGCTGGGGTACCCCGCGCTAGCAGGGGTGCCGACAGCATGAGGATAACCAGCAGCACGGTCCGAACCCACCCGCTGCCTGAGCTCGCCCTGCACAACATCGGGGTGAAGGGAGCTTCTAGCCCCACCAGCTCCATTTCTCCAGCCCAGATGTTCAGCAGCTGCACCCAAGCAGAGGGCTGGCTGCAGTCACCGATAATAAGCACCTCTGCACGGCCGTGGTGGAAGAGGGCTTGTCACACTGAAGCCACCGGCATGCCGCCCCCCCCCCCGTGCCAGCACCGCTCCCCTCCTCCTCGCCACCTCCCCTGCAGACGGCGCCTGCAGTGCTCTTCCCACGGTGCCAACAGCGCTGGTCTGAGCCCACAACACACCACAAGTGCCAGTGGCTTAACAGCTGCCCGGCCATAAAAGCAATTTGTTTCCTGCAAGGAAAAAAAATATCCAGTGCCACATGGGACCGGGGTTAGCGTCTGAGACACGTTACCCGCAGACCCGAATGAGACACCAACTCCCCCCACTGTCCGGCAATCAGGTCCCGTTACCCAGGCGGGGGGTCCTTTACTGGTCATGTTTTTGGAAAACCTGATTTCCAAAGAAGCCGGGCCTAGATTTTCAGCAGCAACCTGCAGTTTTGGCTGCCTGGGGCCTGACTCTGGCTATAGGAGCTCGCTCCGCCAGTGTCCAGCCTGCTTGCAGTGTTGCACTTCCGGCATTAAACGCTGCTGGGTGCTTCTGAATTCTTGGGCTCCGGTGCCTAAATCAGACTGTCCGGATACCGTAGCCTTGTCCCATCTGACCTTGCAGGGAGGGCATCCGGCCAAGCTTGTGAGCTCTCCAGCACTTCTACAGCCAGCCTGAGCGCCCACAGGAAAAACTGGCAGCTAAAGCATGAAAGAAAAACAGCAATATCTTCTGCCATATGAGAAATCAGGGAGAAAGGGGCAGACCAACATCTCCAACTGCCCTAGGAATAGCCTGCTTTTAATCAGCGGCTCAGTGAGAAAATCCCTCTTCAAGGCAAACGGGTCGCCCTGCAATAATTCCCACGGTCCGGTGGGGAAGGGGACAAACTGGCCTGGAGTTCAAAGTGCCTGCTGAAAGTGGCTGTGGCATGACAGGTGTCCCCTTCTCCATGACCAAGGGGAGGTGGAGCGATCCCAGCTCTGCCAGCACAAGCTACAGAGGACTTGTCTCAAGCAACTCTTGCAAATCAGTGGGTCTTTGGCACACATCTGGCTCCAGAAACACCAAGCCAAACCCACAGCTGCATTGGGGCAGCCTACGCATCAAATGAGACAGCATCTCCGCTTTGCTTCTTTGCAGGGGACCGGTTGGGTGACCCAAAGACCGCACCTTTCCAGGGGCTTGGGGGCAGGGTTTATTTTCGAGGTAAGAGAGGAAAAGCACGACTCGCACCCCAGAACCGCGGCAGCCCCGCTGCTGAAATTACGGAAGTGAACGGACGCCCTTTTCTGGAACGTTACTAAGGCAACGTGCCAGATCATTGTTCCCTTCAAGGTAAGGTGGAAAACCCAGAGGGAGGGGTGAAAAAAGGGAAACTTAAAATGTCAACCACATATTAAGGCGCAACCCTGTTAGACTTCAAACCTACGAGCGTGTCTGCTGACAGCCGCTTGCTTCACGCAGGCCAAAAGCACAGGCCACAGATCAGCACTCGCCCAGCACGAGCGAAAACCCAAGACGAAGCATGAAATCCCATTAAAATAGCGTATATTCGGGTGTCAGCCGCCGCGGAGGAAATGAGGAATTCA
Source organism: Crocodylus siamensis (assembly GCF_052110815.1). Classification (NCBI taxonomy): domain Eukaryota; kingdom Metazoa; phylum Chordata; order Crocodylia; family Crocodylidae; genus Crocodylus; species Crocodylus siamensis. The sequence continues at coordinate 3,780,694 of NC_143403.1, read as the reverse complement.
GAAAGCGGAGCCTGGACGGGAGCCAGTTCTCCAGCAGCATCGCTAACACGTGCACCCGGAGTAGCCGCGTTCAGCTGCGGATTGGGACAAGCAGATCTTCAAAGAGAGGGGAAAAAGAAAAAAAAAATGGAAATCAAAGCTTTTTAGTTCAGCCTTTAATGGAGCCGAGTCTGAGAGATCAATGTAAATCTCTCCCCTGGTAAGCCACGCTGGGCGTTCGGCCACTCAAGGAAAGTCAATAATTCACTAATTAAATTTAACATGCAGGGAAACCTCCACAAGAGACCAGCAAACTCAGGCTGCTTAATGAAGCAAAGCTTCCAGCTGAGACGGAGCAAAGTTTCACTCAGCGGCTACCGAATTCCTTCGAAGCGCCTCTTACCAGGACAGCTGCTCCCGAAGGCGGGGGCGGGGGGAATCTCGCAGAGCTGGCCAAGGAAGGCTGCAGCTGCTCCTCGAGGTTTGCTCAGAAGCCATCCATCCCCTGCAGAACGAGCCCCATTCATCAGCACCTCCCGGACCGTGACAGCTGCCCTAAACGACGCCTTCTCCAATCATCTGAGCACAGCTATGCTTGGGCAGCTTGATCGATAGGCTCACGCACGCGGGAGTCCTCGGTGAGCCTGTTCGAGCGGGCTCAGCAAGGCCCCTGGCAGCTGCCAGCACCAGGGATGCGGGTTGGGGACAGCGAGGTGCACAGGCAGCGAGTGCGATGCTCTGTCCACTGCACTCAGACAGAGGGAAGTTCAGAAACACCCCCCCCCCAGGCCTCTCACCTGTCCAGGATGCGCACCGCCTCCCTTCGACGCCGCCCCATGCAGGACCAGCGCATCCGGATCTCACTGCACCCTCACGGGCAAGCGTCCCATCGCTGGACCCAAGCACGGCATCAGGGCTCCTGTCTAGGATGCAGGCCAGAGATCCCCCCGCAGCCGCCTCACGCCTGCCCCGCACCGCCCTGGTGCACACGCGTGAGCCAGCGCGCGGGAAGTACGGTGTCTCAAGACAGGCGGTGCCTCGTGGGGGGAAGAAGCCAGCACAGGCGCTGACCCAGGGCTCTTGAAGGAGACCCCCCCAACGCAGCCAGGCCCGCGGAGGAGCTGGGCTCACGCATGCATGAGCAGCGAGCAGACAGGGAGCGGCGGGGGGGACGCAGGCTGTGCTCGCGAGCCGCCCACCAAGATTTCCAAGCCGCTGCTCGATAAAGCATCCTTAAGCCACAAAAGGAGCTTTATTCTCTTCCAGCTGGTCTGCACTCGAGCCAAGGGATGCGCTGAAAGCAGCTCTCCGCAGCGGGCCCCTCGTCGCACAATGCGCCCGGGCTTTGAAGGACTTGGCCGACGTCAATGAAACCTGCCGTGCCCCTGTAAAGCCGGAGAGGGTATCGTTTCCAGAGAGAGCAAGGCAGAGGTGCGGGGGGGGACAGCTGCATGAACCCACGGACGCCAAGTCCCTGCTGTTGGGGCCCTGCCCGCTCCCAAGGTTTGGGAGGCCGACAAGGTCGGGAACCGCATGTGGCTTTTGAAATCACGTGGGATAATTGAGGGTTGTTCAGAGAGGAAATGCCTCCTGCGCCAGCTCCCTCCCTGCGGGCACATGTCTGCAACGTGCCAGGAAAGGGGCAGGCTCGTGCCTGCGGCCCAGCCGGCCTCACTGAACTGCACACGTGGCTCGGGTCAGATCCTGGCTCTTAGCCTGCGTCTACACCAGGGCAGGCCAGCCTTGTTTTGGCCGGGCAGGTAAGCCCCTCACCCTGCCCCATCTGCTGCTCTGCTTTCTGCTCCTTGCGTCTCCATCGCATGCACTGGAGCTGGGAACGGACTTGTGCGCGCGCACACACGTGCCTGTGCATGCACACGCACACAGAGCCATTGAGATCTCTGCTTGTAGCAGCAACTAGAAACCCACCCCAACACAGCAGCATCGCCTCCTTCCCAAGCCTGGCACATGCAAGCCAGGCTCAGAGATGCTCTTCGGGTCCCCGGGGAAGAGAGATGCAGGGTGCCCGAGCAGAACCAGCCTGCCCCTCTGGTGTTTCCTCACCTCTCTTTCCAGCTCTGCCCTTCCCAGGAAGCCGCGGGTCCTGGGGGACTCAAACCAACCCCTCAAACTTGCTAAGCATGGGCGCACCGATGACGGGTGCATGCAGTACCGGGACAGAGGGATGAGGGAAGGTGCAGGACCTTTGGTGGATGCTGAAGGAGGCATTTCCCTCCCTCCCTCAGCCACAACCCCGAGCCTCCTGGGCCTGGAAAACTTCTGGCTGCCTCCCATAAAGAGCAATGCACGTCCAACCCCTGGGGTCGGAGGCAGCGGTGCGGCTGCTAGAAGCTAATCCAGGCTGGAGAGCGGCGATGTGAACCCCTCTGGAGAAGAGCAGGTTTCAAGCCAACCTTCGAGTCAGGCGGGGAGAGGACAGAGCATCTGCGAACCGCCACCGAGGCAGGGCCAGGGAAAGAAAACGCAAAGCTCATTCACACCAAAAAGGACTATCAGAGCATTTAACTTCGTCTCCTGTGTAATGCAAGCAACAGAAAAACCCCAGAGGGAGCCTCCTACACCCAGACAGGGGCCAGAGCCATTCATGCCCACCCCAAGACCACCCAATTACTCTCCTAGAGCGAGAACATTGCGAGCAGAGCCGACCAAACACGTTTTCCCCGCCAGCTCCTTAGTGATAATGAAACCTCCAAAGGGCAGGTGCCGGAGCTGACGGCATCCATTTATCCGTTTGATAAACGGCAGGAGAGGAAATTGCACCTCCGAACGAAGAGGAGCTGCCGCCATCTGTGGATTTCCTAATCAAGCGCGACACGACGCGCAGGCCGGCTCCAGCAGAGGCGGCTCGCTGATAAGATTTCAGAAGTTGCTGACCCAACGCCGCAGCTCTGCAGAGGATCCCGAGGTGGCAGAGAGCGGCGCAGGGGTGTCCCGACCTCCTTGTGCGCCGTGGCTTGTCCGAAGATGACAAAGCGGCGCTAACAGATAACGTGCGTTAAATTGCTGCTGTGGGTACGAGGAGAGGCAGGTCCGTAGATATCTACGGGGACCCAGTCCTTGATTTCCAGGCACGGCGGTTCTCCCCGCAACTTGCAGAAGAGATTCGGGTCGAACGCTACAGCTGAGTGACGTGGGTCACGGGCACGTGGGCCCCAGCGGAGCAGAGGGAACATCTGGAGCTAATGAAAGGGGAGGCTGGCACTCCACGGTGGACTGACCACCTATGGCTGGGGAGGAAGGAGCTGAAGGAGGCCGTTTGCTTGGCAGAGGGCGAGATGCAACTAGATGCAAGACGCCGGCTGGCAGAGCAGTGCGGAGCACTGGGGCGTTGAGCTGCGATGCAGCAGGCAGAGGCATCGGGCAGGTTCGGAGAGCAGTGGAGTCTGCTCCATGCTGGACGGGCAGGAGGAGGATGGAAAGGAGGACTTTCCAGGCTCCTGATCCCATGTTGCCTGCACTGTCCTTTCCCCCATACATGGGAGCACTGACTTCAATGCTCCCTCCTGGCTGAGCCGGAGGACGGGACACGCCAGCACCAGAGCTCGCCTAGGCCAGGCCTCTGCTTTTGGCTGCATTAAACCGTGCCTGGCAGATGGTCTCTCCTCCCCTGGTCTGGAGAAGCTCAGGCGGGAGGGTTTCCACCACCTGCCACCGAACACATCTAGTACCTGATGCCCTCGTATCAGACCTCAGCTGCCCTGGTCCTATCCTCCGGCAGCCCTCAAACACAGCTGACTGCCTCCCGCTTTGCTTTTACATGGTTGAAGACTTCACATATCTCCTCTGGCTTCTCTTCTCCAGACTAAAACAAGCCCACGTCTTTCAATCTTTCCCCGCAGATGGTGCTTTCTAGGCCTCGGACCACCCTCCTTGCTCTGTGCTGGTCCCAACAGCTGATATCCCTCTTTCCGAGGCCTTGCTGGTGCCGAACGGAGGGGAAAAATGATTTCACTCGTCATCCATATCACCGCCAGGTTGTGCATGCCAGCATGACACATGCTCCCCTCCCAGCTTCAACAGCAGCACGATCCCAATGGTGACTCACTTTCTGTCTGAGATCCTCTATCGCACCCCGATGCTCAGCCAGTCACTCCCCCGCCCGCGTTTGGGCTCGTGATTATTCTTACCTAAGTGCCGTACTTTGCACTTGTCTTCCTTGAAGTGCAACCCAGTTATTTCAGGCCCTTCCTCCAATAAGTCAAGATCCTTTTGAATTCTGATCTTTTCCACCTAGCACGACACATCCCGTAACCTCAGGGAGAGAGCGAGAGAGAGCGAGATTTGCTTCTACTGAATTTCTAGAACGACCTTTTGCGTGACGGCCAAGAGGAAATGGAGAAGAACAAAAACAACCTCTTGAACAAATCCGCCAGGCAGAAGATGGAAACACAAGATTGAGCGACTTCTCTCTGGAAACCTCCCAGATCAAAAACAAAGTTGACTGATGCAGAAGCCAAGGTAATACCATAGCTAGGAGATGGAGCTGTTTTCCATTCGCTCCTTCCTCCACTGGAAGAAAGCAATGCAGGGAGATTCGGATATGGAAATGAAAAAACTGAGAATCAAATGACAAGACCATGGCCCAACAAACCTCTTGCTATAAAGCTAGCAAGAGGTTCAATCTATGCAAAGAAAGCAAATGCACATGATAAGGATCACAGAGCTCGCATAGACTGGGTTATAACCATATAAGTTATATATTGGGTTATATAGCATTGGGTTATAACCATATAGGTTATACATTGGGTTATATAGCATTGGGTTATAACACTATAGGTTATACCTTGGCTTATACAGCATTGGGTTATAACAATATAGGTTATACATTGGGTTATATAGCATTGGGTTACAACAATATTAGTTATATGTTGGGTTATGCAGCATTGTGTTATAACCATATAGGTTATATATTGGGTTATAATAATATCAGTTATAGATTGAGTTATAAAGCATTGGGTTATAACAATATAGGCTATATACTGGGTTATGTAGCATTGGGTTGTAACAATATAGGTTATATATTAGGTTATAAAGCATTGAGCTATAACAATATAGGCTATATATTGGTTTATATAGCATTGGGTTATAACCATATAGGTTATATGTTGGGTTATGTAGCACTGGGTTATAATCATATAGGTTATACATTGAGTTATAATAATATCGGTGATATATTGGGTTGTATAGCATTGGGTTATAACAATTTGGCCTAATCTCCATGAGACAGAGTGCACATCCCAAGGGGGGTGCACTTTAGCTCAGCTACAGATAACTGTGCTTAGCATCCATAGTTCAGCTGTTGCTGAGAGAGGAAACAGAGGTCACGGAGACCACAGACATCCTATAACGACACGTGAGAAAGCCAAAGGAAACCCTGCATAATAAGTGGCAGCCAATCAGGCGGAAAAAGCAGACCCAACCCTGCTACCAAGGGTTTCCCTTTCAGGAAGTGAAACAATTCCCTGCCCGACCCTTGGCCCCCTTTGCGCAAGAAAACGCGAGCGAGCTGATGCGCGGGGAGCTTTGCAAGCAGCGCAGTGAATGCTAAGACCAGGCCCCGGCCCCTTTTAGTTGCCAGCTTCGTGGCTCAGTCAAAGCTGCCCGGCGATTCCCAAAACCCCGTGCTCATTTCGCAGGTCCCGCCAGGCTGCCCTCTGCCCTGTCCCCACAGCAGAGGCGTCGCTGGCATCTCCCCCTCCTGGGGGTCTCAACAGCAAACAGACAAAGGCTCAGAGGACCAAAGCCAGGTCCCTACGTAGCACCCTCCTGTTTTACCGGGGACAAGAAGTGACTTGCCCAAGCAGAAGCAGCTGGCAGGATAACCCCGGGGGCCATCTCACACCCAAACTGTCAGCTTCAAGCTCAGCCTCTATTCCTGTGCGAGACACGTGGATACCACCGCTGACACCTTCAACGCTGCTCACTTCTTCCTCCACCAAGGGGAGAACGGGGCCGTTTTCCCCATGCTCTGTTCCTCCCAGAATCAGGCCCCCCAGGCTCCTTCCCAACTCTACCAAGAACCTGCTCTGCAACTTTGAGCGTTTAAGTCTCGTGCCTCACTTTAACCTGCTGTAAAATGGGTTTTGTAGCCCCGATGGCCAAAAGCAGAGAGCCTGAGGCAGGCACCCGCACGAGGGCTGGCACGCACTAACCCGACTCCCTCCCTCCGCGGTGGGGCCGGCGTGAAGAGGCGAGGCAGCACCTCTACGGCAAGATCCTGATACAGACACCACGATTCACTGCCTCGCAGGGAACGGGCCCAACAAACGCACGGCGCTGCAGGGACCTAGGGAAGGGCCCCGATGGAAACAGCCTGGCTGCAGAGCTGGCAGAGAGAAAGGACCACGAGAGCGAACGCCGCGGCATCCTGCCCCCGTGATGCCAGCCCCCCTTTTCCCCCTCCTGCCATCCCTGAGCCCTGCCATGATGAGCTTGACTAATCCCTATGATGAAGTGGAGGTCGTGGGTGTAATTTCCATAATTATGACATCCGAACCCACACTTACATCTGTGCCCTGCACGGAGACAAAGCGCCAGCCCCGCACGCCTGGAGGCTATTAAAAGCTGCAATTAAAATGAAGCCACCTCTCGCGGCTGCTCCTCTCCCTGCTATTAAAGAGTCATGACAGCAGCTGGCATCAGTGCCCGCCAAACACCACCCACCGGAGCTGCCCAGCTCCCTCCCACCCGGTACAGCGGGGCAAAGCCCTGCGGGGAAGCGCTCGCAATACTCACCAGGGCCCTAGCACTGCCCGGTGCTTCTGGTTCGACAAGCGAACGCCCAGCACGGCTGGCTCCGGGTCTAAGGGCATGGCTAACATCGGGGTGGCAGGGCCCCCCTCCAGATAGTCAAGGAAATAAGCCCTGCCTACTCAACCCAACCGAGAGGTTGGGGATGCCCTGGAGACCCCCAAACTGCTGCAGGCTGGAGTGCAGTGCCAGGGCTGCCCTGGGGCAGCACGTGCAGAGGTGATGCGCCCAGAGCATGGGGGGTTGGTATTTTATGAGCGGAGAGACTGAGAAAAGGGAAAAATCACCCTGGCAGAGGGGGAAGCAGCCAGGGCTGAAATAATGACCTACAGGGAGCTGGGGTGAACAGAGGGATGCAGAAGGTCCGTCCCCGCGACGAGACAGACCGCTCCTTCCCAGCTGGCCCGTGCAGATGACCTGCCGGGATATGCTACCGCCCAGCTACCACTGGCACGGCAGTGCTGGCCAGTGCTGGCAAGCGCAGGGTTAAGGGGCCCCGTCGGCAGCACAGCAGCAGGACTCTGCACCCCATCACTCCCCCTCCCCTTCCAGCAGCATGCCTTCATTAGCAGCAATTCCCCCAGCCGGAGGAGCAAGAAGCCAAGTGAGCTTTAGAGGGACACAAGGACCAAGGACTGTCGCACGCCGCTCGCTACCCCACTGCCACGGCTCGGGGCCAGGAGCCTCGACCCATCTCCCAGGCCGGGGGGGGAGTTATGCCAGAGACGCTCAGCGCTGTTTATCAGCGGGCGTAAACTCCACTGATTCGTGCCCCCATGGGACAGCCCCGTCTCTCTCCACGTGCCCAGCTCCTCCTAACAGCCCTTTAAGAGGATTTAAGCAGGAAGCTTCAAACACGCTAAAATTTCCTTGCCGCTACGGCCAGGACGCTAAAAACACGGGGGGGTTGATTTCCTGTCGGCTGCAGCCGGTTTCCCTCTGCCCCAGCCCCTGGCTGCAAGCCGTGGGATGCAGATGGTACGCACGGGCACTTACGGTCTTCAAACCCACTTCTTCCCTGCAATTTAAAATAAAATCAATCTTTCCTCCCAGGAAACTGGGAGGCTGCTGTTAACCTGAAGAATATGCCTTTAAATCACCGTATGCAGAGAAAGCTGCACGCAGCACTCACGTACAGCCAAGCAGCCTACATTTTTCCAACCAGTTAGATGCACCAGCACGGGCACTACTGCACTCTTCCCATCAGTGCTGCGGGGTCTGCAAGGGTTGCACTATCTATCAGCTGATGTCTCACGTGCCCGGAAGACACCAGAAATGCAGCTTCCTGCTGGGATGCCTCGGAAAGGCACTTGTCAAAATTTCCTTTTTCCAGGCAAGGGCTTTTTTTTTTTTAAAAAATGCCTAATTTGCCTTGAAAAACACTGTTGATTCTTTCTTTCTTTTTTCTTTCTTTTTTTTTTTTTTATTAAAGGAAGTTTTATTAGGCCACCCTGCACATTGCAAAGGGGAAGCACTTGCTTTAGACCAAGGTCAGACTCCAGGCAGCAGCTTCCTAGCTGACTGATGCTTAAAAAGCTAAACTCAACACAACTTAAACAGATTTGCTCTTCAAGAGCACGCGGTAGGCATCCTTCTGCATCGCGCTGCGGTTCTCCCTTTGAGTCCACCCAGCCGCACGCGTTTCTCTGCACCCAGGGACGATTTGGGATTAAGAGGCATAGCCCGTGGGCTGTTTCTCTTTGCACGGTGGGAGCCCAGGCCCAGCCACCCTCAAAGCTGCGACTGTTTACGTGAGAGAAGTTTTCAACGAGCTCTTGAACACGCCAGAGCTTTCAGGAGCAAACGCCTCCGAGCTGCGGCCTCCGAAACGGAGATCCCAGACATGCTGCCCCACAGCGATGACCAGCCACCAGCACCGCTGCTGGGGCTGGGCATGAGAGGTCAAGGGCAGATGAAAGCAGGTGGCTGGCCAGGCCACCCATGTCCCCCCACCCAGCCGGGTGGGCCCAACACCGCTCGCTGGCAGCTCCTCCCGGAGGACGCGGCCACGGGCTCGGGACAAGGTCCCCGTCCACCCCGCGCATCCGCGGAGAGAGAGCGTGTGGTGTGTGCACGTGTCTTCGCACACGTACAGGTCTCAGCGTGTGTCCCTGCCTGTCTGTGCATCTCTGCATGCATCGTGTGTGCGCGTCTGCATGTTTGTGTGTGCGTGTGTCTCTCTCTGCATGTGTGTGTATATGTGTTTGTCTGGGGGGGTGCATGTCTCTGTATGTTTGTGTGTGTGCGCACGTCTGCATGTGTGTGTGTGTGTGTCTGAGTGCCTCTGGGGATGTGTCATATGCGTGTGTCTGAGCATGTGTGTGTGTGCATGTCTGCATGTGTGTGTCAGTGTCTCTGAGGATGTGTCATATGTGTGTGAGTATGTGTGTGTGCGTGTCTCTGCATGTGTGTGGGTGTGCATGTCTGTATGTATGTGACTGCATGTGTGTGTGCATGCATGTGTATCTGCGTGTATGTGCATCTGAGTGTCTCTGGGTGTGTGCACGTGTCTGAGTATCTCTGGGTGCATGTGTGTGCGTCTGAGCGTCTCAGGAGACGTGCATGTGTGTGCATCTGAGCATATGTGTGTGTATATGCATGCGTCTGAGTGTCTCTGGGTGCGTGCACGTGTCTGAGTATCTATAGGTGCATGTGTGTGTGTCTGAGTGTCTCAGGAGATATGTGCATGTGTGTGCGTCTGAGCGTATGTGTGTGTATATGCATGCATCTGAGTGTCTCTGGGTGTGTGCATGTGTCTGAGTATCTCTGGGTGCATGTGTGTGTGTCTGAGTGTCTCAGGAGATATGTGCATGTGTGTGCGTCTGAGCGTATGTGTGTGTATATGCATGCATCTGAGTGTCTCTGGGTGTGTGCATGTGTCTGAGTATCTCTGGGTGCATGTGTGTGTGTCTGAGTGTCTCAGGAGATATGTGTGTGCGTCTGAGCATATGTGTGTGTATATGCATGCGTCTGAGTGTCTCTGGGTGTGTGCACGTGTCTGAGTATCTCTGGGTGCATGTGTGTGCGTCTGAGCGTATGTGTGTGTGTATATGCATGCGTCTGAGTGTCTCTGGGTGTGTGCACGTGTCTGAGTATCTCTGGGTGCATGTGTGTGCGTCTGAGCGTCTCAGGAGACGTGCATGTGTGTGCATCTGAGCATATGTGTGTGTATATGCATGCGTCTGAGTGTCTCTGGGTGCGTGCACGTGTCTGAGTATCTATAGGTGCATGTGTGTGTGTCTGAGTGTCTCAGGAGATATGTGCATGTGTGTGCGTCTGAGCGTATGTGTGTATATGCATGCATCTGAGTGTCTCTGGGTGTGTGCATGTGTCTGAGTATCTCTGGGTGCATGTGTGTGTGTCTGAGTGTCTCAGGAGACATGTGCATGTGTGTGCGTCTGAGCGTATGTGTGTGTGTATATGCATGCGTCTGAGTGTCTCTGGGTGTGTGCACGTGTCTGAGTATCTCTGGGTGCATGTGTGTGTGTCTGAGTGTCTCAGGAGACGTGCATGTGTGTGCGTCTGAGCGTATGTGTGTGTATATGCATGCATCTGAGTGTCTCTGGGTGTGTGCACGTGTCTGAGTATCTCTGGGTGCATGTGTGTGCGTCTGAACGTATGTGTGTGTATATGCATGCATCTGGGTGTCTCTGGGTGTCTGCATGTGTCTGAGTATCTCTGGGTGCATGTGTGTGTGTCTGAGTGTCTCAGGAGACATGTGCATGTGTGTGCGTCTGAGCGTATGTGTGTGTGTATATGCATGCGTCTGAGTGTCTCTGGGTGTGTGCACGTGTCTGAGCATCTCTGGGCGCATGTGTGTGTGTCTGAGTGTCTCAGGAGATATGTGCATGTGTGTGCGTCTGAGCGTATGTGTGTGTATATGCATGCATCTGGGTGTCTCTGGGTGTGTGCATGTGTCTGAGTATCTCTGGGTGCATGTGTGTGTGTCTGAGCGTCTCAGGAGACATGTGCATGTGTGTGCGTCTGAGCGTATGTGTGTGTATATGCATGCGTCTGAGTGTCTCTGGGTGTGTGCACGTGTCTGAGTATCTCTGGGTGCATGTGTGTGTGTGTCTGAGTGTCTCGGGGGGGGTGCCTGAGTGTGTGCGTGCATCTCTCTCTCTGCACATCTCACACACGTCTGCAGAAGCAGAGCTCCCTGGGGCTTCAGCCTGCCCCACGACCACGTCGCCCCGACCTTCCCTGTGCAGGGAGCCGCACGGCGGCCGTGTCCCCGGCCCTGGCAGGCTCCGGGGGGGCAGGCAGGCCGGAGCGGCCCAGGACCACCCGCAGCAGAGGCAGGCGGGACAGGGCGGCAGCTGCCAGCCCGCTCGGAGGAGCGCACGCGGCTCGAACGCAGCCCTGCAAGCCCGCACCCACGCATCCCAGAGGGGCGCCCCGCACGCTCGCTGCGCCGTCTTGGTGGGCAGCTCCCAGGCAGCGAGCACGAGGCGCAGAGCAAGGGCGCTGGCTGCGACGACGCGTGCCGGCCGAGTTGGCAGCGGTCAGCACTTCCACGCCGAAGGGCCATAGGGGGTGCCTAACCCACCTCTCCCAAAAGCAGCCCTAAAGCCCCTCAGACCAGCAGCTGGTTCAACAGAGACCCGAGCCCTTCGCGCACCTGCAAGCAAGACCGCCGACCCCTCCGGCCCTCGGCTGACCCTTCCCACCAAGGCCCCTCGTTACCTGAGCTCTCCCGGGGGCGGCCAGCGGCCCGCTTGAGCCACGACGGGCTTCAACCCAGGGACGTGGGGCGAAAATGCAAAGTCCAGGCAGCTGCGGGGTCTCGGAGCAGCCCAGCCCCACGCCGCGCGGGCTTCGGGCAGGAGGGGCCGCTCCTCCCGCAGCGCCCACCCGCGCGCCCTCCTCCCCAGCCCCTGTCAGCAGCGCCCGCCCCCCAGGCCCAATTAGCAAGTGGTGCACAATCTTCGCACTGACTCAGCTCACCAGGCCTCTCCCACTTAAAAGGTCAGGGATCTGGGGGGGTTCCCCCTCCGTCAGCAGCTGGCGAGCGGCTGCGTGCGGTTACGCGCAGGCTTCAACGCCTCGGCGCATCCCAGCGGTAAATGCTGGCGTGTCAAAGGCGCCGAATGCCCATCTCTGTCCCGCCAGGACTGGCCCCCGGCACAGCATCGCTCGGTGCATAGCGGTACCGTTCACGGCACCCTTGGCGGAGCGGGGAGAGGACGCCGGCACAGAGAAGCCCCCGGGTTTGTCCGGGGGGAGCAATGAAGAAGCCCTTCGATGGCTCAGGAAGCAGTCCGAGACCCCCGTGCACAGGGAACGAAAGCCACCCAGGAGGCCGCAGTGCCGCTCCTCTTCCAGGCAGGACGGCGATGCGTGAAACAAAAGTCCCTGCCCGGAGAGCACGGGCGCGTGCTGGAAGTGGGCGAGCCCTCCCTCTTGGAGAAGCACCTCGGGGTCTCCCGGGAAGAGAAAGCAGCAGGTTTCCCCCGACTGCCGGGGGCGCAATGGCAGCTTGCACACCTGGTGTGGAAGAAGAGTCCCCCCCGGTGCTGAGCACGAGCCCTGGGCAGGCCGTTCGCTACACGCTAGGCTCTCCGTTCATCTGTCCTACCCCAGATCCTCTGCTGCCAGCGACGGTGTCCCTGTGGGTGCCTGCACAGCTGGCCTGAGCTGAGAGGGAGACGGTTCGGTGCCCAGCCCAGGCCCTCCGCAGCAGCCTCCGAGAGGGGCAGCGCATCCCAGCAGGGATGCACCTAAGCGTCCCCTGCCCAAACCCGCGGCCCAAGAGAGCTGGGGCTGCAGGAGCGTCCTAATAACAAATAACAAAACTCAAGCTGTGCTGTGAAGGGGGTGTCCAGCAGCCCAGCCCTGCTCCTGGGTGGACGGGGAAGGGCATTCAGGCCTTTGCAGCCCCATCATTTACCGCGCGGATGCTCGGTGGAATTAAAGCCTCCAAGCCTGGACAAGGGACAAAGCGGGTGCAGAGACAAGCCCGCTCTTGTGCCAAATAAAAGGACAGAGCCCTGCACCGAAACCTGCGTCACTCCCCGGCGGGAACGGTGCCTCCCACCCGCCTCCGGCGCCGATGACTCAGCCTGCCACGGAGCATCTCTGCAGCGAGGGCTCGGAGACATCCCCAATTAGCTTTCCAGGCTGCGGCTTTGCAGCGCCCCGCGGGTCGTGCACGTGGAAGCTCCCTGCCTAGATCCACGGGTTTTCACCTGTCCCGAAAAGGATGCGACAACGACCCATCCCCGGAGGCATGCCCTGCCAGCCCCAAACCCGGCCGCTTCTTCCTGTACAGATCCAACCTCCCACCCCTAACCGCAGTCAAAGCACCTGCGGCGCAGCCAAGCCCGCACGCCCTGCTGTGTCTGCAGCACCGGGCGCGGGACCGGAGCTGTCAGCCTGCATCAGGCATCGAGCCGGGGGACTCGTGCAGAGATGCGAGACAGCCCCGCGCCTTGAAAACAACCGAGCGGAAGAGAACAGGCCGCCTCGGCATCTCTGCTGCACGGCGCACCCTGCCAGCCCCCACGCGGTTACGCTGGGAGGGATGGGGGTTGGACTGGCTGACCTCCCGAGGTCCCGTCCAACCCTGATTTCTATGAAGTGATGCCATATGACAGGTCTCGGACCCGGAGCGCAACTCTCCCAGACCGTTGGCTAGTGCCCCCGTGCCCGTGCTCGGCCGGACATGCCCGAAGGAATACTTTAACTCCGCAAGAGAAGGCAGCCGGGCCCCGATACCTCCATCGGCTTCCCTTACCACGTCGTTTCTGCAAGAGGCCTTGCCACCGAGAAAGTCCAGGAGTCAGCCAGCACCTTCCAGCCACAAGTAATTTACTGCGTGAGACTCCCCCGGGCGGCTACACCCTGGGGGATGCAGACAGACCCGATCTGAATCTGGCCGGGGGTCCTGAAGCCAACTCCCTGGGCTTTGCAAGACAGGACCCCGGCTGGGCGGCACCTGCCAGAGTCTAGGACCGTGGCCTTGCTGCCTCACCCAAAGTACCGGCATCCCCAGCCTCAGATGTCAGTCCCGGGTGGCTGCCGCGGAGCGGGGTCCCGTCTCAGGTCTCGGCGCGCTCGCGAGCCCCCGGGGAGAGGCGCGCACTCCTGCCCGACCAAGAGCGCAACAGCCGGCGGCACCGGGCGTCTGCGCGCCTCGCCACGCACGGGGGCAGTTTTGCTGATGGAGATTTCGGAGGCGGCTTGGTCTGCCGCAGCCCACTCCTTTGTGCAGTGACAGCGCGGCACGGCTCCAAGATGAGGCCGGATCCAAGCCCGCTTTCCGCAGCCAAGTTCACATCTTCTGACGCCGGTTCGGAGAGGCAGAGAGGAGGAAGGGCTGAATGGGGAACGCGGCCAGATGCACCGGAGGGGATCTGCTCAGCCCCTCTTTCAGGGACGTTAGCAAAGCATCGGCATTTACCATCTCTCGGCCCCTAACGCTGCAATCTGGCCTGGGCCCGGCTTGACCATCTGCCCCGGCTTGGGTGGGCAGCAGTGGTCCACAGGTGCCAATCCATAGCACGGCGACTACACAGCAACATGACCTCGCTAGGTAGCCAAGGCAGAGCAGAGACATGCTTGGACAGGGTAAACCTCTGCAACGCAGGGCAAAGCTACCCCTTGGCAGTGCATCATGAATTTGCTCCCCTACTCAGTGGTATTTCAGGGAGCCATCTGCCCCTCCAGATCCCCCCTCAAAGCTCGTGGTGGGATCTGGAGGGAAATAAAGATGGCTCCAGAGGCAGCCAGCTGGGGAGAGCCGGCCATGGGCCTGCCCCTCGCAACAAGGATTTTAATCCAGGGTGAACCGCTCCATCATACTCCGGTCATGTGTCAGCTGCAAATTCGTGCACATGATGCAAACCTGGGAAGCCAATGCAGGCGAGCGTCTCGGGGCAGGATTTGGCCCAGGGTGGCCGTCTCCACGCGGCGCTGAGCGCAGACACGTCGCCGCAGGGCACCCGGGCCCTCGCCGAGCAGCACCTCCAAGTACTCACTGCGCAGAAAGCAATTTCCTCGGATTTCCTTTCGAAGCCAAAGCTGCTGATGATTCAAGCCCCTTTCCCCCCAAGTGCTTTAGCCTGGGAAACGGGCTGGGATTTGCCGGGAAAGGAGATCGACGGTTTCTTCCGACTTAGAAATAAAAAACCTCAGCAATGCCCCCCTCGAGACGCAGAGGAAAAGCCCCGACCGTCAGAACAATGGGTTTTGTCTCCGTCCCGGCATCACCAATTGCCAGCTCTGCCCTGCCCGGATCAGGTCCTTCCTGCTCCTGACCAGCCAGTATGAAAACCCCGCGGCAAAGGTTATTACGCTGCCATTCAAGACAGGAGATCTGTTAAAAATCAAAGCCTGCCATTATTCTGGCTTCTCCTTTCTCTCCCTCCTAATCCATTCTGGGTGGAATTAAGTCCCTCAGCAAATGCTCCTATTTACTCGGTGGTCATTGTGAGGTCTGGGAAAATCCCTTCTCTTCCTTGTTTCTCTCTGAAGATAGCAGCACTTCCTTATTGCTGAGACATTCATTAATCTCGTAGCATGCTGGAAGGCATTACAGGAATGCAAGGCATAAAATACAACTTTTTTTTCTTGTGCAATTTCCCAGTTGGGCGAATAAAAGGGATCATCTCTGAGCAGAAGATTTCTAGATTTTTGCATTTCTTTTTGTCCAACACGGCAACCAAACACATCCCCGAGGCATTGCTACCGGCTTTCAACGCTGTGGATGATGCGCCGTTGCAGTAGGCTGGGTCACACCACAGCAGGGCTTCACTGGGCTTTGAAAGGCACTGGGACATACAGATTAGGGAAGGTTTTGGTGGCAAAGACATATAAACTCTGCCAGCACTTGGAGTCAACTTCTCATAGATACACGGCTCCGAGATTGGAAGAAAGACACTTGCTGGGTCCCCCCTCTCCCCCGCCACGCTGTCTCAGGAGGGCAGGGTGCTTCGGCCGCCAAATGCACCCAGCTGGTGCACTCCCCCCACCAGCAAACCATTCCCACCGCCCATCCACTTTGCCCCACGTCTAGACTAGTTTTAAGATGCGCCAAGCAGAGGAGCGCCGGGGTCCTCAGGAGATTGCCCCCCAGGTCGCTGACCATTCCCCCCCCACCTCTTCCACGCTGGTCTTGGGAATCGCGGCCCCATCCAAACACAACTATCAAACCATGTCACCAAATGGTTTCAGCCTGACAAAGCCACAAACTATGTGCCAGCCCCATTTCCCCACCCGCTGAGCTGCAACGTGATTTCGCAGGCAGCCGCAGGCGCGCCGCGTGGACTGTCTGTTGGGCGCCGGTGACTACGTCGCATGCACCCAGGTTTCCGTGTCCAGCCACCCCCTTCCTCCCCCCCAAAACCTCCTGTAATACATACGGAGCTGCAGAGAGCTGGCTCCCGGACCCGAGCTTGTGCATCCGCAGCAACTTCTTTGCAGAGGGAAAGAGCTTTTGCTGCTCCCCGCGGTTTATGGCTGCTCTGAACAGCTGTCCTGCCGCATGCATTAAAAGATCAGCAAGTGACTCATCAGCCTGAATCAGGCTCGGATGAACGTGCTATATTTACCCTCAGCCCCAGCGCAATCTGCAGAGAGCAAAAACGAGCCTCAGCAAGCGGAAAACAGCAAAACCCGTGCACCAGACATCCCGGGGAAGGAGCTCCATCTTGCCGAGATGTCCAGCCGGACACGTGAACGCACGGATTTCAAGCTGTCGAGTGTCATCGTCACGTGCGGTGTTTACCCTACAAATCAGACCACACGGGTCCGTTTAGTCATTTTGATTATTTTTTTTCCTGGAGACAATGGTGCAACCCTCTGTAGTCTGCATCGACGGGCTGCCCACATCCCAGGCAATACGGGGCCCTTTCCAGAGCGCAAGGCCACCTGCCCAGTCTCGACAGAGGCAGAAGGGCATGGACCCCACAGATAAGGGCTGAGCATGCTTTGGAAAGCAGCAATAGTAATGCACGGGCAAATAAAGCACTCCTTGCATGCTAACTGCCTCCCCAAGAAATAAGGGGTTTCCATTCAGGTGACAGCAGGGGCAGTCGGTGGAGCAGGGGCAATAACACGCAACACCCTTGGTTTTCCTCCTGGTGTTTTGGGCACCTGGGAAGGGCACATGCAGCACATGAGCCAGAACAAGGCTTAACAGCAGCATCTAAGTGGCAATGCCGTGAGCCCTTGTGTGACAAGGGACTATGTTTAATGGGGGCTCCTAGTCCTCACCTGGGAACGCTTCAGGAAGCACTGGAAGATGCTCCGGAAAAGAATAAAAGCCTGGGAGGAGCGGGGCAGATCTGCACGGAGACAGCACGCCGGGGGTGTCATTCCTTCTCTACTGCCAGAACAACGATGCTTGGGGCGGCTGCAAAAGCGCGTGCACGTAGCGGCGAACCTGGCGTCCAGGTAAATGCAACGGCAGAGGGATTCGGAAGCTGGGAAGAAACCGCCGGCGGGTTTCTATAAAGCAGTCGAAGGAATAGCAGCAGGTCCTTCGCAAGGATCAGCTCTGCTCTGGAAGCGTGCGACGGGGCAAACACGCAATGAAATGGCAGGGAAAAAAGGAGCCCGTTTAAAAACTTTGACAGCTGAGGAGACCACCTGTCAGGCAGGCAGCGGGGAAGGACGTGAGCAGCTAAGCCTGGGCACGATCAACCTCGCGGCCAAGCGTGAGATAGCGCAGAAAGGTTGCATTGGCGAGCGACAATTTAGCCTTATCTTTATTGCTGCCGAAATAAGACGGGTCTTACTCTGCTGGTTACAAAGACATTAAACAATGACCCCAGATGCTGGATCTTTCCAGCTGCCAGAAAGGATACTGCATGGCCTCGTCCACCATTATACAGACCTGCCTCTCTGGGGTACCGGGAGGCTTAATTAAGGCTTGTAGCAGTCCTTGAACGAAGGACGATCTGGCGTGTATTGGAGCTGGGCTATGCATGGAGCTATTCCAGTGTTACCTTTTACATTCACACTGCTCCTTAATCCAAATTAAGCTGCAAGCGAGACCGTATTCATCGCTGAATTTTGGCCAGGCAGGAGAACATGGCCAAGGACAGCAGCTTTTCCATGGCTCTTCAGCAGGAACCGTAGCAGGAGCTTCGAGTTCACCATTTCTCACGCAGTGGCTGACAGCCCCAAGGGGAAAGAGGGGGTCACAAAAAGCAACAGGGGCATCGTGGCCCTAAGGGATTTTATTACGTGGCAAAGCAAACAAGCATCCATTCCCTGCCTCTCCAGACCCACCGGGGTCAAATATTCCCAGTTAACCTTTGAAAAACCACCCAAAAATACGTCAGGTACCCAAGTTGTACCCATATTAGTCTAGAGGAAAAAGCAATCACGGCTCATGCCAGAGGTGATGTCTTTTATCAGACCCCAAAAAATCTTTTCATTGCAAGCTTTTGGGCACAAACACCTTTTATCAGGGCTGATGAAGGGTGTTTGTGCCCAAAAGCTTGCAATTAACAAATATATATATATATTTTTTTGCAAAAATCTAGTTGGTCTAATAAAAGATACCACCTCTATCACGGTTCCCGATTCCAGAAATAAGTGGCAGTGGTTTATCGTCCATGCGCTTTGTACTTTGACTGTGCCAAAGGATCACAATCATTTTTTCTTTGCTTCAACTATAGTCACCCACCTAAAAACCTTGCGGCACCGTCTTCCAACCTACCGCATCGATGGTTTTCCAAATGCAACAGCCACGGTGCTAATCTCTACAGACATAAAAGCAGAGAGAGAAATCCACCCACGTGCACTCATCACATCCGAAAGACACCAGCCTTTGCATTGTCCTCTCACGCTATGAGACCGAAACAAGAGGTAAGATGCAGGCCGCTCCATTCAGCGAGCACCTGGGATTCGCTGCGGCTCACAGTGTCTACAACGGTAAGGAAAAAACACGCGCACAAATTAAGATCTGCTTGAATTGCACGGCACACTACATAAATATTTAGGCAGGAGCATTTAATTTATAACTGCTGTAAGCAAGCGGCCCAGACTGGAAGGAAGGGTGGGGGGAAAAAAGGCCTTCTCCAGCTACAAATAGGATGACATTTCTTGAAGCAATTAAGCAAGTGATTTTGGCGGGTTGGATTCTATATTTACTTGAACAACGCAAGCCGGGAAAGTCAGACTTCACACCAACAGGCGACGCTGCTTTTTAGAAGCGCTCATGCCCTACTTGTGCACCGCGCTTCCCGAGAGCGCCTCACACACCAGAAGCACCTCTAATTTTATCAAGGTGGAAAGACACCTGGTGACTGGCCCAAGGCTATTGCATGAGTCAGTGGCGGAGCTGGAACGAGAGCCTGGATCTCGTGCTCTCCAGCCGCAAGCCCGTCCCCCTGACTTCGGCAAGCGGACGCGGGGGTTCAAATCGTGTCGAGTTCACAGCGCTTGTATAAAACAGGTGTTGGTGGGTTTTAGCCTGGCCGCAGGGGTCACGAGCAGGAAGGTACGAGCTCCCAGGGTGTGCATTTAGGGCGAAAGATCCCAAGGGAAGCGATGAAGAGCGGAGGAAGAGATGCAGGGAGGCACTGAGGGGCACAGGAAAGGTCGTGTGATAGCGCGGCCCATCGCCATTATAACACAACACACATTTTTCTCCAGTTAAAGAGAAACTAGAAGCCTAACTAATACGCTAGGGCCTAGCGCTCCATTATTCAGCACTATTCAGCTGAAGAGTCGAGCAAAGTCCGCTCGCTTGCTAAATTAAATTTAAAAAAACAACAACCCACGAATTAGGCTAAAAATAGTCAAAAGATCTCATCTCATTAGTCCTGGAGTCATTACTGTTCAAGGTCTTAGATTCACAAAACAAAACTCAGCCGTCTTGCCCATGCTTCACTGTCAGTCACTCCTACACCCGCGCTCACAGTACCCCTCGATCGATGGGCCAAAGCCATTCGACATAATCGAGACTTCTTCCTCCGCTGCAGGTTTTGTCTGCGCTATCCTGCACCTCCGAGCCCAGGGGTGTGCAAAATGCAGCCCACAGGCCAGATGCCACTCTATCTGGCCTGCGGAGCCCCTAAAAAATTTAGAAAATGAATATTTAGCTGCCCCAGGCTGCCTGTCATGTGGCCTTGATGGCTTGCCAAAACCCAGTCAGTGGCCCTCCGCCCGAAATAATCGCCTGCCCCGTCCGAGCCGGTCTCTGGGCAGCGCAGCATCTTTACGCTTGCAAGCGTGACCCAAATGCATCTGGCTGCCGGCACAACCCCGTCCTCCATTCGCCGGCAGGCTTTGAAGTACGAGAGACTCGCTCACCTGTAGCTCGCGGGGGGCTCGCGCTCCCCAACGGGCCCGCCCGAGAGCAGAAGTGCAGGGAGGCTCGCCTTCCCGAGACGGTTTCTGCAAGCGTTTCCTGCTGCGCCAGGAAGCAGCCTGAATAATTGAAATGACAACTGTCAGAAGAAGAGAGGAACAAAAGGAGCCCGTGAGGCGCCCGCTTGAGGCTTCTTTCTCTGCTCTTCGCTGCCGCCGGCGCGCGCTCAAGCTACTCAGAGGCCACGGAGGGTTATTATAAGACACCGCTCGAGCTCCCCAGCCGGCAGACAGCGCGGCTCGACCCCTTCGCACAAGACGGGGTGCTCGCCTGGAGCTTGGAAGCCTACAGACGTCTTGCGCACTCTGCAACCTGCCGCTCTGTGCCTCAGTTTCCACAACTCTAAAATGGGCACCCCGTCTCGTCACACACCCCTGTCTGCGGCCACCTCTTGGGGCTCCTTGCCTTAGACAAAGCCCTCTGGGTTTTGTTCGGTGACTGTACAGCTCCAGAGACAGGGGGGTCTCCTTTAGCCTCCCAAGCACCCCAGTAGAGAAAAAGCCAGTGACGGCAATACCCACGCTAAGCCCCTGCTGCCGACAGCTCAAAGATTGTGGCACGCAGGCAGTTTCCAGGGCTTGTCTACCTCCGTTCTCCCTGCTTCCCCAGGAAGGCAAGGCTCCTAGGTCGCGGCCTCCTCTCATGCACCCACCTCCGGCCCAGGGTTGCATTTCCCGAGGGCCGTGCAATGCTTTGGTCCCGTGGAGGGCAGGGGAAGGGCACGCTTCTGCAGACAGGCGCCAAAGGCCAGGTCATGCCCAGGGCTCCAGAGTTGCAAGGTGCACCCCGGTCCCGCGGCTCCGGGAACAGGTGGTAAACGCCCAGCCCGGTCCCCAGCCTGCCCCTTGCACGGCTGCTCGCAGAACCCGGGGCCTCCACATCCCTGTCCCCCCGTGTCCTTTCCTACCTCCAGCACCCAGCAGCCTGCAAAAAGGGAAGCGTGGGTCCCCCAGGTCCACCTGGGCTTAGAAACAGATTGGGGAGGCGGGGAAACAGCCCCCGAAACCACATGCAACGGTTCAAAAGGCACCGAGCGGTCCAGAAGCGCTGCACAGAGCGCGCCCCACGCTCCGCTCCAGTCCTCGCCCTGCGTTTACTCTGCAGCCCGGCTCAGCGCGCCCGGCTCCTGGGAAAGGCAGCAAGCAAGCAGCAGCTGGGCATTGAACAGCCTGGTTACTAGGCTGGGATCCGAGCCAGTATAAAATAGCAGGGATGCTCTTCCCCACAGCCCCGCGAGCAGCTAACGCCAGCCCCCGCACCCTGTCAGGACCACGAGCGCGATTGGGAGTCGCGCCCTGTCCCTGCACGGCGATGGGGGTGCCCCTGAGAAGCAGCTCGTGCAAAATTAACCCGTCCTTCAATACCGTGCCAAGACGGCCAGAAAAACCCCGCGCCTCCAGGGCTGCAGGCTGCGGGAAGAGGCCGCGGATCCGGATCACGGGCTTGCAAGCATGCCTCTGATGAGTGCCACGTGGCAGCCCTCCCACAGCCCAGCTGGGTACAGAGAGGCCTGCTCACCTTGCAGCTTTACAGCTCCGGGGCAAGCAAGCCCGGCCTCAGCGCAGACCCGACGCCCCTGCCCCTCGGCGGATACCGGGCGCGGCCTGAGCCAGACGTTGCTGGCACCAGAGCCCCGATTGCCATTGCTACCTCGCACGGCCCGGAAAGTGAATCACGCAGGGCGGAGGCGGAGGTGGGGCCGCGGGAGGGAGGCTCGCCCTGGCCCTCTGCCCTGGGCACTGCACAGGTGCAAAGGCGCGCACGCTCCGGCCTGCCAAGAGAGCTGGAAAGTCCTGTCGTTTGGTTCAAAGCCTGTGCTGAGAGGCCAGAGGGAGCAGCGAGGGGTGGGGAGCAAACAACCGGCTCTGCGTGTCCCCTGGCACCGGTGCAGGAGCCAGCTTGGCACGGCGACGGACACTGCACAGCACGTACCGGTCGCTCCGGCCCGGGGGTTTCTCGCCTCCTTTTCCCCGCGCCCTGGGGCTGAGCCGGGTGGCACTCCCTCCTGCCTGGCGTTTGCACAGGCCACGGGCGCGGGGGGGCGGCACCGACAGCGTCCCACGCCGCAACGCCCAGCCTCCCCTTCCCAAGTCGCACAAAGCCGCTTCCTAAAATCGACCCGGCTGCAGGGGCTCAGCATCCCCCAGAGGATGCCGCCTAGGCCGCAGCGGCCCATAAGACGGGCCGCGGTAGCCTCAGGTCAGAGGTTAACGAGACGCCGTTGGGTTTTATTAGATACCTTCTATATTATTCTATTATCTGGGTCGTTTGATGCCGGCCGGGCGTATAGCACGCTGACACGGGTGGCGGCGTGGTCTCGTGGTCTGCACGCGTGATGTGTTTCAACGGTGATTGGAAATTAGTCCCCCCCCCACGCCCAGCTTGGAAGCACGAGGGGGAAGGGGGCTGCCTCGGGACATCCATGCCACAGGCCACCGAGAGGCCTGCTTTGCCTGGGGAGGGCCCAGCCCCAAATATCAGCTCCTGTTTGAAGCACAGCCCCTGCCTGAGGAAGGCAACCGAGCCCGGATCCAAAAAAGCTCCCACCAGCGCAGCACCCACGGCTGCTCCCGGGAAAGCCACGCCAGCCGCTAAGGAGGGGGCTCCAACCCGGATGCCTTCCCGGCCCTCGTGCCTTGCTCTTTGCCAGCCTCCTGCTAGACTTCAGCACACTGAAAACCAAGAGTCTCTGCAAAAAACCCCCCCTCCAGTGCCTGCAACCACCCCGTCTCGGCATGCCCCCCGCACACGACCCTTCAACTCCCTGCAGGGAGGTCGCAAAGAGGATGGAGCTGGGCAGACCACAAGGAGCAATGGGCTGCAGCTGCAGCAAGGAAAGCTGAGGCTGGCAACAAAACTTTCCCACCGGGAAGGCGAAGTGCTGGAAAAGGGGGAAAATCTCCATCCTTGGAGGTTTGGAAGACCAAGCCCTGGGGCTGGGGCTGCTTGTAGCAGGGGGGTGGACTGCATGGGGTCTGAATTTTCTGGGATTTTATGATTTTGTGACCTCCCCCCCGCAGCTTGGCATGACCCATGGGTGCTGCAGGACAGGAGCCCGGGGATGCGGAGATGCAGCCTCTCTGGCAAAGCTGGGGCCAGGTGCGGGTCTGCTCCCCCGGCTCAGTCCTGCTGCAGGAGAGCAGGGGGAGAGGGGCCTGGCTTGCAAAGAGGATGGAGCTGGACTTGCGCAGAGGCTGAGAGCCTGGAGACGCGCAGGCGCAGGGCTGGGGCACTTCAGTGCAGCAGGATCTGTTCACCCCAAGGCTAAACTCCTGCAAGGCCGTTTTACATTGGACATAAGGAGGGGAAACCTTCTGTGCTGTCCGCAGTGGAATCGGACTCCTCTCCTAGAAGTGGTGCAAGCACATGCCCTGCGTGCTTTTAAGACCATGCCTATCTTGCTGGGCAGACAAGGTGCTTTGGGTGAATCGGGTCTCTTGTATTAGACCCGCTTAAAGAGCTGGGAGGGAAACACCTTGCAAGGTCCCTTCCAGCCCCGATGTCTACGAGTCACAGATTTCTTAGTCACAAATATACGGGGATCAAGACCAGTCCCCAAACTTCAGAAATGGACTCTCTTTTAAAGGAGAAAAGTGTAGGGAAAGGTGGGTTTCCCTTCCAGGCTGGCAGAGCTCCAGCCCACCAGAGGCTGCTTGGGCCCCCCCTGCCCAGCACCCACCTCCTGCCCCACACACTGGAGGGTTGGGCCCTGGGGTGGGAGGCACTGGGTGAGCACCGGCCATCAATGTTTACAAATGGGTCCTGGTCCAAAAAGGGTTGAGCACCATGGAGCTGGGCTGTTCTCAGTGAGGGCAGATGGCAGGACAAGGAGCAATGGGCTCAAGCTGCAGCAAGGGGAGTTGAGGCTGGATATTAGGACAAGCTCTCTCACTAGCAGGGTGAAGCACTGAAACAGGTCACCCAGTGAGGTGGTGCACTCTCCATCCTTGGAGGTTTTGAAGACCCGGGTAGGCAAAGCTGTGGCTGGGGTGATGTAGTTGGGGCTGGTCCCGCTTGGACCAGGGGCTTGGACTACATGTGACCTCCTGAGGTCTCTCCAACCCGCATTTTCTATTATAGGTTTTGGCCTAACGAGTACATCAGACCAGGAGTTAAGGTGTTTGTACCCACGGCATGGTCATGGGCACACCACCGCGCAGGCTCCCCTGGGCAGCTGCAGGGACCCTCCTTTTATACGGCGATCAAGACCCATTCCCTGCCGCACGCCAGCTGGAAGGTCTCCAGCCGTCCTGTACCAGGGGCTTGTTTCCCATCCAGACCTGGGTGCTCCTGCTCTAGTCTCATCATCTCAGTACTAGACTATCCTATGCCTTGCACAGGCATCTCCCCTCCCATCTTCTGGCAGGATCCTGGCCAGCACGCCACGTTGTATGGAAGGAGTGCGGGCATGGGTCAGGGTTGCTCGTCAGGCCTCAATGCTTTAGCAAAGCCTTTGCATGAGCAGTATGCATCAATCAAGGCTCCAGCGAGGCTGACAGGCAGTGGTGGCATTGAGAGATGGTAGGACCACCCCGTGCCTGCCAGCTCTCGGGGGCAAGCCCCACTATGGGGGCTCTAAGTTTCTCCCCCACACCCAAAAGAGGGGCAGCAAGGGAAAGAAGAGGTGTTTTTGAGCACACAGGTGGGATTTGCAGCTGCTTTGGGAACCTGCAAAAGTCCCCAGAGGCAGGGGAGGGCAGAGGCTGGGAGCCAGGTAGAAAGATGCCCCTGCCCGATGAGTTGATGCTCCACCCCACTTTGCCAAACCTGGATCCACGCCAGGAACCAGGCTGCTGCTGGGAGGGGAAGGCGAGCCTGCCCCTTACACTGCTTCCTCCTCCCCTCCTCTCTCAGCCAGCAGCCATCTCCTTCTTAGCTTGGACCTCCGCCTTTCTACGTCTCGGGCACAGCTAGATGCTAAAAGCGGAGGGCAGAGGGGGACACGACGTGTTGTTCTCAGGCTACAAAGGAACTAGGAGCTTCATGACTACACCCAGGGCCCGGGGCTGTGTGCTTCAGTTTAGGATTGAAGCAAAAACATATATAAACTGCACTGGAAAGAGTGAAAAACAGGCCGCAGGGCCATGAGACAGGAGCCCGAGGTGCAGCTCGTAGGCATCAGAGTTGCCGAAGCAAGGTGAGCTCGAGCGGTGGAACAGCAAGGCCAGTAACAAGGAGAGAGGGTTGTTACCAGGCTTGTCTAACCTCTCCCAACTCAGCAGTGGGTCCAATAAGAGAGCCAGCCTACCAAACTCTTGCCCCTCACCATAGACGATTTTAAAACTCTGTTATTAAAGATCGTTTTCTTCTCTCTTCTCATGGCCAAGGCTTATTTCTCATGCAAGCCTCCAGCCCTCCCTCCCAAGCTCTAGTGACCTGTCAAAAGAGCGCCCCGTGAAGCTTGTTAGGAAGTCAGGCGGTTCGCTCTGCACAGGCAAATAGACACCATGGGATCTTTTCTGCTTTTGCCCTGAGGTCAAAGTCAGCACTGCTTCCAGACAGACAGTGCTGACGGCAAGAGATACCCCACCCCTACTCTGAATCCTGAGCCCAGTCCACTCAGCTCTGGCTTTGATCAATGAATGTGGGTGGGGAGGGCTGAGGCCTGAGAACCGGTGATGAAACAAGTCCAGCTGCATCCCAGGCTCCGTGGGTCTCTTTTGCAGCCTTGCACCTGAGCACCATCTCCTCCACCCCTTTTTTTGTGCATGGCCGCAGAGGTTCGATTTGGCCTTGTCTGCTAGCCTCCAACTCCATCTCGCTGCCTCGAGGCCTTGGATATGTGCAAACAACTGGGTTTCAGGCAGCGAGACAGAAGACGGGTATCAGGGCTTGCGCCGGGGCGCTGCTCACTCACCCTACGCCGGGCAGGAATGGAAACAGGATGGGCCCGGGTACGACTCCAAACACCAGCCCCGTGACAAGCGATGCGTCGTGAGATGCTTTGAACGGCATGGTAATCCAGCACTGGCTCTGATCCAGCATGGCTATTTTTCCCACTGGCACGTTCCCCCGTAGAAAGCACCGCAGTTGCTCTTCACCCCAGGCTACTCCCATGCTGCGGGGCTGTGCACCTGGAAACAAAGCCAATTTGGCACTTCTCTTTTCCCCTCCTGTCCCTAATCAACACGCTCCAAGGTCCCACTCACCAGCAAACCCTGTATTAATTTGTGCTCGAGCCTCAGTGGAGAGGCCAGGCTTCCTGCAGGAGGCAACAGCCAGACCCCACAGAGGAAGCGCGACAACGATCCCTGCTCCCCACGTGGTAGGAAATTGGATTTCGGTGTCATTAGGCAGGAGACTCAGCCCACGCGTCAAGCAGCCGGTTCAAACGCTCGCTGCAACCCACCCCCGATCCCGGGACGTTTGTAATTACCCACTGCAACGCAGGGGATGGAGCCAAATGGCCCAGGACCTGTGGAAGCAGTGACGGATCAGAGATTTACACCCAGCACATGGGTTGAGGGCACTGGAAAGATGCAGGGAAGATGTGTTGCCAGGTCCTGCTCAGGCCTTAAGAGCTGGGGCTGCGAGCAGAGGCGGGCGAATAGATGGAGGCGGTTGGCAAGCTCCTGTCCAGCAGCCGGCTCAAAGCCTCCGTGGCAAGACCCTGCCCCAAAGAGGGCAGCCTTCAAGGCTTACATACCCCCAGCTTGATGGGCATAGCCCTGGTCCCCTCCACGGTGCTCCTCCATACACGGCTACAACCAGAAAGCTGAGCCCTGCTGGGATCAGAGTAGCATAGCCCAGAGCGAGTCACGTGCATGGGAACATACCCACGCTGCATGCTCCCCTGGCAGTCCTCCAGCAGCCTTCCCACAGGCCTTTGCACCTCACTGCAGCCAGCTGCTGGCGTTCCCCAGCCTGCCCTCTGAGGTCACGGTGACCAGATACCACCTCCCTGTTTAAATAATAGAGCATGGTCAGGTGCTGCTTGGTGTCTGGAGCATGCTTTCCTCACTAGCCCGGGCCCTGCCTCCAGCTGCACTGGTGCCGAGATGCTGGACATCGGTGCAGGATCTCTGCTGTCAGAGCATTTCCCCCGCCACGGCCAAGCGGGCTCAGGGATGAAGGATTTGAAGCCACATGCAGGCAAACTGAAGGTAAACGCAGCACCAAACCCAGTGCTCCTGCTACCTGCTCATGCTGCAAAGAGCTGGATGCAATCGCCAGCACCGCCATGGCTGCCAGGCTGCATACACCTGACACCCCGGAGGTCTTTGATCCACCAAACCCTGATCCAGATCCACATGAGCACGCAGGTGGCCGGTCCTGCTTCTACCCTGAAAGCACCCAGCAGGGAACAGGGAGCATCATTATACACGGCACTGCATGACAAAGACAGCTTGTACTTGCTCCTAGTCCCAGAGCAGAAGCCCACGATCTGGAGTGGACGTGACCAAGCCCGAGCCATTTCAAATCCTGGCATCCACGAGCCGTGCAAGCACTGGTTTCTTTCCCAGGCCTCTCCCCCACCTCCTTGATTGAGCCAATGCCCTCCTGCCCTAGCACCAGGCTCCAGTCTCCCTTGCTGCATGCTCAGCTGCATGCCACGGCAATGTTTCCCACCCCCAGAGCCGAGCCTGGCCTGGCTGTGCTGCAAAGCCCTTGCTGCATTTGACCACGTGCAGCTCGAACGTGTACTACACACCAGGCTGCAGCCCCGTGCAGAGCGCAAGCAGGCGGGCACAGCTCTCCTCCAGCGGGCCTCAAGGCTCATTGCAAAAGCACCCACCAAAGGCTTTGTCAAGGCTGCATCGAGGCTTCCCTTTCACACCCCGCAGTAGCAACTGCAAGTGCTTTTGGATGTGTTCGCCCTGGACGGCGCATCCCAGCCATTGTCGGACAGGAGCGGTGCTGCGAAGGCAGCCCCCCATGCCCTGAAAGCCCCTGCACCGCTGCATCCCAGCCTTGGTGAGGCTCTCTTGTGAAGGGCCCAGCACAGCTGTAGTCAGAGGGAGGTTCTCCTCGGCTTCCCGCAAGAGCCACCCTCTGCCTTTCAGCCCCGCAATAAATCGTGCTCCACGGTTGTCCTGCAGTTACTTAGGTCCGGGGTGGGGGGCAACATGCATCCGCGCCACAAATGGCCCACGACAGCTTGGCAAGGGTCCAGCAGTGCAGGGGCAGACAGCAGGACAGCTGATGGGGCAAGGAGCAGAAAGCAGCTAAAAGGGTAGGGAGCATAGGGCCAGGAGCAGACAGCAGAGCAGCCGATGCACAGGCCAGGGAGCAGACAGCAGAGCAGCAGAAGCAGGACAGTAGGGAGGATGCGGAGCAAATCTGCGGCAATCCTAGCCCCTCTGTCCTTCCCACAGGGAGCCACGCTGACGTTCCCCATACGGAAGAGGCGAGCATCCCCCCAAAGTCTCCCAGACCCGAACCTGCGGACAAACCCTGAGGGGGGAACAGCAGGAAGGCGCCATCGATTCATTGGGCCAGTGCATTTGGGGTCCCCATGGGTTAGCAGCGTGCAACTATCGGGGGTTGCGGCCGCTTGCTTGCAGAGAGCGCGCAGGCAGGAGCAGGTTTTGCTGATCTCGGAGCACCACCTGCTGGCCTCCCTTTGCACGAGCCGGCTCCGGCGCCACGAGACCCCACGCTGCATCCAAAGGCGCTCCGGATTTACACCCGCGTGGCAAGCAGAATCTGGTTCTCGTGGGCGGCAAGGCCCTCGAGGGCACGATGCCGACCGACGACATTTCACAGAAGCACGACGGGGGCTGCTGCGGCCCCCTGCTCGACCTGACGCAGATTCGGGTGTCAGCACAGGGCTGACATCGCCCGACGTAGACCAGGCGATGGATCGGACAGGACGCTGTGAGCAGGGCTGATCCTGTCTGAAGCAGGGGGTGGATTAGATGTGACCTCTTCCAGCCCCCTTCTCCAGCTGTAGGATCCTTTACGCCGGTGGTTTGCTGTACGGCTTCTCACACCTCCGGGACCTCCTCGCCGGGGTGAAAGGCTGCGAAGGCCGATGTCCCGATTGCCCGTCACACGTAGAGGGACCATGGGCACATCAGATCTCATGCTCTATTGGTGACCTTCTCAGACAAAGGGAAAAGCCCCCTTTGAATGAAAGACAGAAAGGAGACACTGACCTAGCGGCGTTTTAGAGGGGGCCTGGCTCTTCCAGAGGCAAATCAGCCACGACTCCAGGGGAGCAAACGGAGCTCCTGCGTGGTCCTGCCTTCAGCCCTGGTGCCGCCTCGTGGCCACGCTTCTCCACAAGCAGATAACAAGCAACCCGTTTGCTCTGCTCCCTCTCAGGTGGCGACCCGGGTGGAGCCCACTTGCGACCCCAAACCATGCCGGCGTCAAGCTAGTCCTTGCCCCGAGCAGACCCGGTCCAGGAAGGGTCAGGGCAGATGCGTTAGCTACTGGGGGCTGCAATAACAAGGGCTGCAAGTTAGAAGCCTGCGCAAAGCCAGCGAGGGGCAGATGTGCAGGCGAGGGGTCGATACAGCAGAGCTCACAGGAGGGGCAGAGTCTCCCTGATAGCGAGGCAAACCCATGAGGTGCTGCCGCTCTATCAGGATCCCACAGCAGGGACACCCAGAGGCCACATCTAGTCCCACCCTGTGCCCAAGGCAGGATCCTTCTCATCTAAACCTCCCCACACAAATCCATCCTCTCATCTCTTTGCAGAACTATGCGGTCGACCCCGACACGGCACACGACAGGGTCCCGCTGCCAAAACCTGGATCGCCCACGTTTGACGTTGAACCCTGCGCGTGCCGCACTTCAAAGGCTTCCACCCGGCTACGTCGCCCCGCTCCACGGGCAAGTTACTCCTCAGGAAAGGAAGACGTTTTTAAGTCACAGCAGCAAGGACCAAGCTGGCTCAAGCCTGCCTGGGGCAGAAAGCCAGAGGGAAGGCTGCAGGGCAGAGCTGTCCCGGGTTTGTCCCTGCCCATGGGCATATGTGATGGACTCGGCTGCAGATCCCGACACCCCCACTATAGGGGTCTGGCTCTAGGGGTGTTAGGGAAGCCCTTTTCCAGGGCACGAGGAGGTCAAAGGTCCTACTTCATGTTCCCTCTTTCCCTGGCAGCCTCAGATGGGATGGACCACGAGCCAGGAAAGCAACCCACAAGCCACAGCGAAGCAGCCTGGGGTTTATAGCAATCACCCCCTAGTAGCAAACCCCCAACCCCCAGGTCCCTGCATTGGTGGTACCAGCTCCCACACATGCCAGGGCCTTTTGTCCTGTGGCAACAGCTTGTGATGCATCTGATCACCTAAAATTTCCACCATGCAGGGAAGGAAGTCATAATGCATCGGCTGCCAACCTGAGCTCGTCCACGCAGAAACGTCACGGGCAGGTTGTACCCCCGTTCTCCAGGCTCACGGGGAGGTCGCACATGCTGGCGGGAAGGACCCCGCCTGTATGGGGAGCTTGTGCAGCACTGTCCTGCACCAAGACCTGCCCCGTCCATCTCAGGGGGGCAGTAACAGCCGTCACCGAGCTCAACACCACTCATACCAGGGAGACGTGGCGGAGACAGAGAGTATGGTTTCCTTTTGGTGCCGCAGGGGTTTGGCAGCTGCTTCACTATTGATAGCTTGGGGCAAATAGGTCCACAGGCAAACACTGCACTTCCCTTTAACCTCTTCTTTCAGCCAGCGAAAAGCTAGGCTTAGAGACAGACACAGACGCAAGGAACAGCCACACAACCTTCGTGCAGAGCCGCACTTCGGCAAGGCACGTAGGCAGAGCTTAAGTCTGTGGATGCAGCTTGCAAAAAAAGATCTCCGTTTGGTCCCTGCTGTTTGTATCGTCATGAAAGTATCGTCATGTCTGCTGGATACTCAGAGAGAGACAAAAGTCTGATTGCACGTGTGGGCCACTTGGACAAGGGGCATCGGCTGCAGCTTGATTATCATGTGCTACCCTGGGGCAAGGTAGTGATCCAAATTTTTGCAGAAATCTGAGCATCTTCTTTTCTTCAAAGGAAACCGAACCTGTAATAATGGCCATGCGCACCGGGAACCTAAAATGGCCCAAAGGTTTGGATGCAGCCTTGACATGCCAGGAAAACCAGAGTCCGACTGGCAAGGATGCAGGCGCCTTTGGGAGGCGTTTCAAGACAGTCACCCCCGAAACCCAGCCCCGCTGGGTCAACCGGCACCTAGTCCTTTGTCCCTTATCCGAGCCCAAGTGCAATCCCACCCTCCCACACTGAAGCCCAAATGGTGCCTGGCCTGTTTAAAAGGGTCCAAATATCAAGTGCCACCGAGTTGGGGGGGAAAGAAGCAGGAGCAGAGCGGAGGTCATAAAACGTCCCCATTTTTATTGGCTGAAACCAAAAAAAGGCTCCTTGGGAAACAATGAGCAGGTGCAAAGTAACACAAAGGCATTTACAGTTTCCTTAGTCAGGCCTTGGATGTAGGAGGCAAGGGGAAGGAGGTGTTGGGGGGGGGGGGGAATAAAAAAAAATAAAAATCAACCAATCACCTTTTGCAAACTCAAACCCAATCCCAGCAGAGGCAACCCCTGCCCACCCCCAAGGGCAGTGACCTAGGAAGGATTTCACCTGCTGCAGAGGGATTTCTGGGTTCATTTTTGCAGCTTGAGAGGTTTTTCACACTCAAAAAGGAAGAACCCTGGCAGCGTTCGAGTGATCCGCCTTCCCCCTCGGCGCTCCGGGCATCGAGCACGTCAGGATCACAGCTGCACCCGGGGACGCGGGCAACGTGAGGAAGATGGCATTACTGACACCTCGTGAGCTTCCCCACCCCAAAAGGCCTGGCGGAGACCCCAGATCTACGTGGCATCAAGTAGAATCCGTTCAGGGAAAAAGAGCCAGGCAGGGGTAAGTGGAAGCTGCTTGGGGGAAGGAACAGGCAGCCACAAGGTGCCGACAGCTTTAGTGACATGAACGAATAGAGGATGGGAACGCTTTGCCCTCTGGCAACGAGAGAAGGAACATGCCCCGAGCAGAGACACAGCATCGCCTGCATTTTAATTTAAGAGCCAAAAGCAGCAGCAATCACATAGTGCAGCCCTGCATGCCAGGCTGATCCCATGTCCTGTATGTCACTGCCCCTCCTTCCCATCCCATGGCCACCCAAACCCTCTGGCAGCCCAACATCACACAGACGCACACACCCCATCATCATGTCGCCAGCAAGAGGAGCTTAGTCAACCTGGTTTGGTGCTCAAGCTGGCCCTTACACCAGACTTGGAAATTCAGCTTCAATTAAAAAAAAAAAAAAAAAAAAAAGGAAAAACAAGGAACTTATAGTAACCCTCTGCAAAAGCAAAAGCGGAGCCCATTCTTTTCATTTGCATCATCACAGCAAAACTTATATGTCACAAAAAACTTATATGTCACAACCCCCCTCCTGATGACCTGCCTCCCGGACACCTTGGCCAGAGCTGCAGCAGTGCTGTTCTGATGCCTCAAAATCCAAGAGCAGCGACAAGAGGAGAAAGACTGCAAAAGCTCCCCCAGTACTAACCCCCTCCCACAATCCTGACAGACAGCTGTGAAACCACTGCCCTGATGGGAGAGCCCTAAAGGCATATTTACATCAAACCCCACATGCGCACACACGTGGCTGAAGTCACCTTCAAAGCTTGCCAAAAAGTTGCAACCCAAGCGAGGCTGAGTCTGCCCTCTGAACCCCCTGCACAACTGGCTGTTGAACTTCCTTGCCTGCTTGAAAGAGCCTTGAGCTGGAAGTAAACTCACACTTAGACCGGCCTGTTGCAGCTGTCACTGGATTCAGCGGCATCCCAATTAGATGGCAAAGGTTTCAATTCACTTATGACCCTTTCCTGCTGATAGCGCACTCCCAGACTGCTCCATGGCAGGCTCCTTCTGAGCTTACCACTGACTTTATCCTGCACAAAGAACCTGGCAAAATTTCCCCAAAGAAGTCTGAGTCGAGGAGGAAGCCAGAAGTGATTCAAAACACTAGGCAGACTGTTCCTGTTACTGCAAGGGCACCACACACACACACACATTTAAGAGGTGCCCAGAAGCCCAACTGTGTAGGACACCTTACCCCTTCTGGGCAGTCGTGGAAGAGAGGCAATGCAGCCAACTCAGCAGTGCCCAGCATGCAGCAATGAGCGCTGGCTGGAGAGAACCGGAGGGACATCCAGGACGCTCAGGGCTGTTTCAGAGCAGCGATGCAGCCTCCTGCCTGGGATTCTGGGTGTGGTGCAGGACCTACCCTGTGATGCATGCACACACACTCCACAGATCTGCTGCCATCTCATCCCCCAGATGCACCAAGTTGGTGTGACCCCTGGCAAAGGGGACTGCAGCCCATTGCAAGAGGGGCGCAACCATATATGCTCCTGGAGTTGGATTAAGGGCGAGAGGCCAGCTTCAGAGTTCAGTGTAGGATCACACTTCTTCCTGCCCATGTTGCTGGTGAGCCTGACAGTTGATCAGTCCAGACTCTTAGCATCATTGTGCCACTATTTCCTAAATGGGTCCTTGCAGGTATATTACCTCCTTCTACCCCTAGCTGACAGGGTACTACCAGGGTGCCCAGTGTCACAGCATCATGCCACCCCCTGGCCTGCAGTCACACAGCTGCCTCAACAGCTGGGAAGCAATGGTCAAAGTGAGGAGCTGACTGAGACCCCTGCTTGCTAGGAGCAAAGCTGTTCGGCTGCTGCTGGAGAACCATCGAATAAACACATCGGTGAGACATACAGCTCTCCCCATATGGTTTTCAGTTCTGGGTGGATGGGAACAATCAGCTCCTTTGGACATCAGATGCATCATTTTCCACTCCGCTGTAGACTGATTTTATGCCCACTTCTCCAGCCCTGCTGCTAGATGCAAGGAACCCGTCACAGCCAGTCTCAGGGACACCTGGCCTGCTGGGGGCAAGTGGTGGACTAGCTTCGACTTCACACCCCGAGCATTGAACCCGTGTCCTCCCAAAATTCTCCAATTAGTGACTATGCCGCTGGGTTGGCACAACTAGGCTTGAGGCAGCTGACAGGACATGTGCTGCACTGCTTCGCCTCACAGGGCACGGAAGCAGGAGGTAACCCGACGGCTGCTTCACACGCAGAGGAAGCATGGTGGTGTTGTGGACCCTTTCCATGACTGGCAAGATCTGGCTTCAAGTCATCACTCAACAAAACAAGGTGCATTAATTCTGCCCTGTTTTTATAGTCACATACACACACATGCATGTACACCTATATTCCTAAACCTCTTCCCCCTGTCCTGCCTCAGTCCAGCCCTTGACTTTCCCTTACTCTACTTTTCTTTGATGCTCCCAATGCCTCATCGGTCTCCATACCCTGCCAGCCATCCTGTTCTCACCAGGCTGAAGCTTCTGAAACGCCCCCAGACACCGCAAGTGCAGCTCTGTCCAATTTCAGCATCTAGTCCCCTGGCAGAACAAGGGCTGGCAGCATGGCCTTTCACCAGGACTGGGGCACCCCCACGCTGTGAAGCCCATTCAAGCAACCTGCAAAGAAAAGGAACATCCTAAAAGGCAGGGAGAGCTCTGAAAAGTTGTCACCTTGGTCACACTGCCACTAAAACTGGATGCAGCAACATGCTCTGAGCAAAGGAATCACACTGGCCTGGAAACCAGCCGCTGCCGGGCATACACCAATGTAAGCAACAATGCAGCCTGTGTTCAGTGCACCATGAAAGGCCCCTGCCCTTCTCCTGCCTGGTGCTCTGGGGCAGCAGACTCCGAAACAAGGGGCAGTGTAAGCAGCAGTTGCAACCCAGATCTGCTTTAATAAGTATTGGTGGCTTGTGCACATTCAGCTGACTATGCAGTGTGCGTCATTCGTTTGGCTGCAAGGAGGCTGGCTAACGGGGACAGGACAGAGCACCGGGGAGTCAGGAATCCCTCTGGTGAAGCACCTGTATTGCGCTAAATGCAGGTTGGGTTAAGGGCTGCTGTACAACAACTAAGAGGATTTGGTCACACTAAAGACTGGATCGCTCGTGCGAAGGTTGGGTCCCGGTGGAAGTTCTGCCCATCAGATGGCTGCTGCATTTGCAGATGCCCAGTTAGCCCAGATATTCACACCAGCTCATTTCTCACGTGGGCTCTGGAACATAGGTCTGAGCCTCCTGCCTGCAGGAAAGAGGAAATTCAGAGCCAAGATTGAGGAGCCTGCCTTTTAACCCTACCTCAGCCCACAGCAGCCAGGCAACCAGAGACCAACAAAAAACTTCCTGTCACTAAGGCAAAGTCTTCGTACCGGGATGCCATGCAAGCCAACTCTCCCTTCTGCTGGGAGAAACGTCCACCACACTCAAGGACTGCATTAAACCAGCTTAATTGATAGCTTATTCCTATGAACAGCTACCCCTGCCCTGGCCCAGGGAACATTAAGGTATGTCAGGTTGGGAGGAAGACGTGCCCAGAAGATCTCCCTGATCTGTGCAGCGTTGTGGACTTAGATCCAAGGAGACAATTAACCCTGTGAGTGATGCACCCCACCATGAGCCTGTCCCCAACTCCTCTCACATGGCACGGGATGAGGATGTTAAGGCTGGAGAAGCAGCCGCAGCAAGAACATTAATGTTAGGTGAGGGAGAATACGTTTCCTGTTAATGAAACAGGCCAGGGATCTCATCTCTTGCTTTAATATACCACAAGATCATACATAACCACTTAAGAACACTGTCCATGGAAGGTGGAGGAGAGCCCAGATGGGATACTATAAGGTTTTAAAGGTCCTTATCATCTCCCAAAAGCAGCTTTGGCTGGCAGGTCACCTGATGCACTGCTTGGTTCACGTGGGTCTCTAATGACAGGCATTGACCACAACTGCCTTCCTGGGTCGAGACACAAATCCGGCCACCCCAGCACCCCGTCTCGTGGCGGGAGCTTTTGCAGCTGGTCGGTGCTCCGGGCATCTACCTCTCCTACCCGCACTTCTCAGCAGAGCTCAGCAGCTGCATTCCCGTATTGCTGTGGCCAACAGCCTCCTGTAGCAGAGGCAGACCAGAGTCTGGGAAGGTCAGCAATTGTAGTAGAGGAAAGAAAGCAAGAATCCCAGAGATGGGCAAGCATGAGGCAGAGGCACTGACACCCCTGTACTTGCCGGATCCAAAGAGGAGGGAGCCAATGAGTGGCACCATAAGGAATCACAGCCTCAAGAGATCTCTTAACTACCCTGAGCAGGGAGCAGCGGGAGGGAGGGGGTGGGAAAGGGGCAACTTAAGATACCAGGCAACAGCAGGAAACTCCACATCCCAGCTCTGCCAGCCCTCAAGCATGCACAGGGGAAGTCAGTAGTTCGTGGGGTTGAGGGGTTTCTCCCTAAGCTCTTTTTAAAGGGAGAACTTTAAAAGATCTACTTAAAAAGGAGTTAGAAGTACAGCCTGAACCGGTGCCAAGAGCTGTTCCCAATGCCTGCAACACAGGGAGAGATGATTTCTCCTTCTGACATTGGAAGAGACTGAACTGGAGCAAGGAAGGCGGAGAAAGGATACCTGCACAGCGAACCGCAGCACGAGTCCCTCCCGTGGGGCCGGCGTGAGGGATTCTCAGTGAGGAAAAGCCTGCTGCCATCACCAAGCCGCAGCAGAGCTGGCTTGCTTTGCTATCAAGGCCGTGCACAACAGAGGGAGGCTCCCAGAGGGGAGGACAAACACGAGCCAAGCCCAGACTGCACAATACAGAGCGGGCAGGTGAGGGCTGCACAGGAGGGGTTTTAAGTGATCCAGTCTCCTGTGACCTCGTGCATGGGGAGTTGGGAAAGAGAAGCTGAAGGATGAGCTTGGCTTGAGGAGGACCCTGCTTCCCAGGAGCAGGGCACAGGATTAGCCACCTCTTATTTATGAGGCTCTCCAATGCAGGGCTCCACCTCCCTTCCCTCCAGTCCATTCTCTTTAAGCAAACACGCTCCATTGCTTCCCACTATCCAGGGATACATTACAGACTGACTATCAAGTACTGCCAGGAGGAAGTGGTGGGGGGGGGAATATTTCAGGTCTATTTTAAATAGGGGAAGGGGAGAGTTGGAGGCTCGGGGGGGAGGGGGGTGGAGGCCTTACTGAAAAGTGCATGCTTTCGTTCCGAGGTACCAAGGGCCAGGGGTCCCCGTCCCGTCCCATCCCATCCCATCCCCAGATGGGGAGAGCAGAAGCCTTCACAAGCCCCTCCCGCTCTCCCAGGGGCTGCCCCTCAAGTAGCCAGCGACTGAATGTTCTTGAGCATCTCCTCGAAAGCCTCCTGGGATGGTGCCTCGGCGTTCTGGAAAGCAACCTTGATCCGGCTGTAGAGGCTGAAGGATTTCAGCTCCAGCCAGATGAAGCCAAAGCGGTCATCGTCGAACAGGACGAAGGCCCCCGGCGTCCGCTCGGGACTGGTAAAGCCATGGCCGGCGATGAGCCCCGTGCCGTAGAAGCTGGAGAAAGCAGAGGAGAGAGGAAGGCAAATATTGCAGCTACTAGTGCTCCTGACGTGGGCTTCTACATAGTCCCTGCGGACCAGGGATCTCCAGCCAGCACGTGCTGCTGCCGAGAAAGATCCAGCCATCCCAGAAAGCACCTGGCCACTTGTGTCATGCAATGTGGGGTGGGATGTTTCACCTCCTAACATCGTTACAGGGCATGAACCCACTGCTTCACAAACCTCCATCTTCAAAGAGGCCCCACTGCCACAAATAAGTCGCTGGCCCCTTCCCCTGGACTCAAAGCCTGGCTGCTGTACAAGACAGTGCCAGAAGTCAGGGCGTGGGCGTGTATGCCAGGTCAACTGCCTAATATTTCTGCAGCTAGAGGCAACACCTAGCTGAGGGTGGTGTTCTCACGGCCTCAAGAATCACACCAGACAGGACACTGCTTGGAGGCCTGTGCCTGGCAGGGTCATGCCTGTGGGGACACACTCAAGTAACTATACAATTAAGAGGGAAAGGATGGGCGTAGGTCAGAGAGAGTTCACTGGTGTTCAGTCATGACCTACAGCAACACTGGTTGCAATAAGATCCTGGTGGATTCAAGGAAGGGGAGGGGGCTGAAGGCCAAGGAGACTTGGCCAAGTGTCCTCCACTGGAGGACCCAGTCCAACAAGGGGCACAGCATGCTCACAGGTTCAGACCACTCCATGCCCACTGTGCGTTCACAGCACCACAGTGGCCAGACACAGAGGCTTGGAGCAGAGTTGATGGGGGAGAACACAGCATGTCTCCCTGGTCCTGGGAAGCAAGTGCCAGGCCTCATGCTGAGAGGATCCCAAAGAATAAAGCACGAGGAGCTGATGGGAAAAGCAAAAGCCGCAGGGGTCAAACGATGGAGGCGACCACAGCTTAGGGCCCAACTGCACCAGGACTGGCAGCAGCACTGAAGCAGCAGCTTGGTATCCAGCAGGAGCAACCACAAATCATGGGACACAGAGCAGTCGAGGAAAGGAATGATACCAGGTGGCACAAGGAAGCTGGGAGCTCACTGGCACGCAACGCACACAGCAAGCGCGGGGGGAGGTCGGAACTAGCTTTGGGCAGCACTGCAGCTCTACTCAACCAGGGGCAGGGAATTAACCCCAAACCTCACTTACCACATTCGGCAAGTCCGGGGGTAATCCTTGTTCCGTGATATGACTCCCGGGGGCAACACGAAAGGCTGTGAAGCAGGCTCTGAGCCCTGGGCTGCAGCCCCTGCTCTGTCCGCTGTCTCTTCGGCTCCTGCGTCTCCCTCCTGTGCAGGCTGCTCCGCTTGTGGCGTGGTGCTCTGCCGGGAGCAGCCTGCACCCTCCTCTTCCTCCTGCTGCTGCTGCTGCTCCCGGCGCACCTGCTCCTGGACCTCGAGGATGATGCGGGAGAGCTCATTGAAGTTGTGCTGGTTCTCAATGTCAGGCAGCTGGATGGGGTGCAAAAGGTCTATCTCCACAGTCTGCTGACCAGCTGGGATGTTGGGATCACCCTGGAGATGGGAAACAAGGGACAGCCACCACAGTTCAGGGGAAGGATGCGATGGGGCAGAGTTCCTACCAAAAGCTAGCATGCGTCCTGGGGAGTTGGCTTATGAGCCTTATGTTGGGGTCAACCCATTCCATCGCTGCCTCTCTGGCTGGCTAACCCAAGGGCCCAACCATTTTATGATCCCTGCATTCATCTACTACACCAAAGCCCCACCTGGATGTGGAGGTTTTACCCTAAACAAAAGGCCAAGTCTGCAAGATGCAAGAACAAAGCAAGAGACAACTGCATACAGTCACCCTTCCACACTGGGGGAAGGAAGGGTTTGCCAGCCATAGCTCTCTGGGACATCTCCAAGAGACCCAGGTCTTCTTCAAGGGTCTGCTAGAGGCTAACACAGAACGGAGCCAGTTAGGGACATTTGGGAGAAAGAGGAAAGCAATTCAAGCCAGAAGGAATTTGTAATCAAGAGAAAGTCTGCAGACATATTTTAGCTCCTCCAAGAGCACAGGATTCTGGGACCTTTCCCCAAGGGAAGAGCCACTCGAGCTGCACGTCCCCAAACTTCAGGAAGGTCATCAGGTAAATGGATGAATGATCAAACCTGCTCCCACCAGTCCCCAAGGTGAACCAGTCGGGCTGAGACAACAAGTAACTGCATCCCAAGCAATCAGCCATCTCTTCCCATCTGTGGCCTAGAGGGCAGGGTGGGAAAATGCAATGCAACTCTCATGACAAAGCAATGACAGCACAATAGAAAGGCCAAGAAAGAAGGGCTAGACCACTCACTGTTATTTTTGTCCCCTTGGCTTTCTTCCCGTGAAAACTCAGCATGATGATCTCAAGCCCG
This sequence comes from Crocodylus siamensis, assembly GCF_052110815.1. Lineage (NCBI taxonomy): Eukaryota > Metazoa > Chordata > Crocodylia > Crocodylidae > Crocodylus > Crocodylus siamensis. The sequence continues at coordinate 3,740,905 of NC_143403.1, read as the reverse complement.
TGGCTCCCATACGTCCCTTTGAAGAGGCCTGGCTTGATGAGGTCATTGGGGCTGCTCGGAGGGAGGTAGATGCGTCGGTACGTCAAGCAGTTGCTATGGAGAAGGAACAGGCAGGTTGCAAGGGGATGCTGGAACACCAAGTTTTCCAGGAGAACTTAGACTACAATCTCCTACTCCTGCTAGCCTGGTACCTAACCAAGGGGGTCTTTGCAAATGAACTGCTGGTTGAAAAGCACAGCAAGTGCAACAACTTGCAATGAATGCACACACCCCATCCCCTAAAAGGGGTCAGTCTGGCAAAAATCTGTTAGCCTGTGTGGCAGTGGCAATCCAACCAAAGCCACCCTGGCTTTCTTGAAATTCCCAACATTACCAGCTTATCGCAGCATCACCTAAAGCAACAAACTTCTGAGAGTGACTCCCACCTTGAGAGAGAGAGAGAGAGAGAGAGAGAGAGACAGACAGACAGACAGACAGACAGACAGAGACAGAGAGAGAGACAGAGAGAGAGACAGAGAGAGAGACAGAGAGAGAGACAGAGAGAGAGACAGAGAGAGAGACAGAGAGAGAGACAGAGAGAGAGACAGAGAGAGAGACAGAGAGAGAGACAGAGAGAGAGACAGAGAGAGAGAGAACATAGGAGCCACGTGATTTGTGTTTAGTTGCAGAATTATACATTTTCCTTGCCAATTAGTAAAAGCTGATGCCCTGTCAGGATGACGGACAGTGACTTAGGTTAAACAAGTGATTCAAAGGCCTCTCTCACGGACACGGAGCCATTCTAGGGACGTGCGTAATCTCGTCAGTTATCTTCATTACATCCAGCATTGCTACTTTTACTGGAAGGCACCTTCCATACGGTGGTCCAGAGCCTATTGCAGTAGAGTCCAAGTCTAAAGTAAGGCTTGGGCAATGCAATCAATCTGATAACACACTCTGTAAGAGTCTACAGCTATTAGGGGTAACTGTTTTACATGGAGGAAAATACCATCTGTATAAAGACAGCAGAGCTCCCTTAGACAAAAGTCCAGGCAATGGCAAGAACCATAGTGCTGAGAGACGTGGCAAGTCATTGGTAAAGAAGAGAACAATTTGGGGACACAGCAGTGTTTTGACACCCCCTGCCTGACACAGAGAGAAAAAGCAGAGCCCTTACTCATACTGGCTGGTATAGATGAACTTCATCAGGATAAGCTCTTGCATGTGCTCATGGAAGATGTCTTCCAGCGTCCGGCCCCATTCCTCCCTCAGCCATGTCCGGAATTCCTGCAAGACGCACACAGAGGAGGGGCACGTGAAGCCAGCAAGTTTGCAAACTGCTTGCCAGCAAGTTCACAATGGGACTGTGAACCCATCTGGAGCCACTCTACACCTCAGAGGGTCAGCCAGGAGAAAGGGAGAATCTACTGCACAGCTAGAGAGGGGCACAGATGTGAAAGTGCCTTGCCTGAAGCCTTGTCGAAAGGTAAATTCCCAGACCCTGCCCCAGGGCACAAGGCACAGCAGAATGAACACAGCAAAGAGATTTCCAGATGTGCCAAGGGATTCAGAAGCGTAAGTCCCATAGACACAGGACTTATACACCTAAATCCAAAGTAAATAATCCAAAATAAATACATAAAAACTCCCCCCCCCCAGGATGCATCAATATTAGCTCTGAGAAGCAAAGCCCTGGAGAGGAGTTGCAATGTGGCGACAGCTGCTTATCTACCAATGACGTGATTCTACCAAGCAAGAGTCCAACCCTGCAATCCTCCTAAATACAGATCCACCAATTCCCATCAGAGGAAATTCTGTGATGGGTTTGAAAGGGACTCGACAAATTCACGGACAACAGATCTGTTCTGTATAATAGCTATTAACAGTCAGGGATGCATCCTCTGGCATCTCTAACCCAATGATGGTGCAAGTGCCAGGAAAGCCTTCCCCAGATGTTTGCTTTTGTATCCTGACAGCAAGTGATTTGAGTTACCCAGCTGCCGCATTTTATTAGTAATCCCATATCATAAAACAAGCCTTAAAATCCTTTCATCTTGGCAGGCAGCAGAAAGCAGCCCTGTTTATTATCCTAACAGCACAACAAGCTATAGCGTTAAGTGCAAGAATACTGTAATGTTATGTCACATAGGATCAAACCCATTCCCATAAGCAACAGAAACCTCAAGTTACCAGCATCTTGCAAGTGGTCTAAAGAGCACAAAGGCTGCTGCTTATGTCAGAGCAGGCCACTGAAAAGTAACTTGCCCTGTCTGATACAGCGCGGTAAGAGCAAGCGCCCTTACGGCCAAATCCTTCTATGTGGTGGAAAATCAGAGGGAGCTGAGGACTGCTCAACACCTGGCAAGACTAGAGGAACCACAAAGTATGCACACGGTGTAGAAAGGCAGGATGAGCCAGCGTGACACTGGGGTATTACATGGATGTCCCATAAGGTAACTGTGGGGTAGGAATGCCAAGTGGATCCCATGCTATAGCAGCAGGAGAGATCATTGCAGGGGTCCTTAAGGCACGTGTGTGTGGGTGTCCCCTTCCTATCAGGGGCATAAGGGCCAGGCAGAGGCTGTGGCCAATCTTTGGCAGGAGGATCAATCCGCTCCGCTCTAAATTCAGCTGCAGGCAGATTCAAACCACAGATCGTTTCTACCCATTAAGGGAGCTCCAAGGACAACAATTAGTTTGCAACAAACAGATCCGTGATAAATTACACACAAGCTGGAGTCAAACAGGCTATTCAAGTTCTGACTGTTGTCCAAGACTTGGGGCCAGGAGTGACGCTATTTCCTGCTTTGCTTCAGACGAGGTAGATCTATCCCTTTCTAAGGAGATATGCACATGCATACACTCCCCCCACCCACCCGGTCTTTCCACCTGGATGGGTAAGGCTTTACCTCTTGTCTCCCTCCTGACATTCGATGGTGATCTGTCTGGTTGCACTTTGTCGAGAACTCATCCTTCTTCACGATCTGCAATCACCGGGGAGGGGACTTTGAGTTACACACCATAACTAGAGACTCACATGGCAATAAGGGAAAGACCACTTCAGGCAAAACCTTGGCACAAGCCGCTGAGGGCTATCTCTGCGAACGTGCTGCCACCACCACCCAGCAGCCCAGGCTCCACCTACGCCTCCTAGAGACAAGAGAGATGCATCAAGTGCCCCTGCGCCAGCAATGGGGCAGGTATCTGGGAGAAGCCACTCCCCCATTTCGGAGCTGCCTTCTCCACTCACCTCCAAGACGAGAATCTCCCTGGAAAGTCAATTCCTCAAAGTATCTAACTTACTCCTCAATGGTCCCAGTCACCTCCTTAAAGGTCCCCATCCTTGTGGCACTTGCATGGCACAGCTTAGCACTGGCATATAAAGGCCGAATTAAAATATATGTGCCCCCTGCTTTTCCCAGATAGTTCGATGCACTCTGGTGTCCCACTCTGAGCCAGACCCCTAGAGACTGGGCTTTCAGCAGATGGGTTAACAGGACATGGTGCCCGTATGCCATCAGCCAGGTGACTGACAAGGTCTGGAAAGTGACTCACAGCACCAGGGCAGGGATGGCCACGTAGCTGTGCAGGGTATACCTCTGCAAGTAAAATCTGGTGCACTTCCATCGTGATTTCCCAGGAGTCACTCTTATCCACAGGCCCAGACAAGGATCTTGGCATCTTGCGCCTACTGTGTGTGCATGTGCCCTTGCTCACCTGAATATGGCCACTGTGGGGTCCCTTGTGGCCATACATACACTCGACGGTTGCAGAAGTCCTCTCCATGAGGTGAACCCTGAAGAGGGGCTTGAACCTCATCGGATCATCAACGTGAGGGTCGTGAGGGGGCAAGTACATCCAGCCAATTATGAAGAAGCCGTCAACCTGCCCGGGAAAAAAGGAAAGAGAGAGCGAGTCAGCCCTCCCTACCCTTTGCTCGCTGCCTGGGCCCAGAGCCTCCCCAGGGCAGGCAGGATGGCTCTTCCCAGCACCAAGGGGCTGTTCTGAGCCATCAAAGGGATTCTTAGGGCTGGAAAAAATTGCTTTCTAGCGACTCAACTGCAGGCCCAGCAAGGAGGAGGAGGGGCTCGAGAGGGCTCTTTCAAGGGATTAACATTCAGGTCTCTATTACTGCAAGCAAATCAGTGACAGATACGCTCTGGGCCCTGGAGAGAGAAACGGTGCTGAAGCTAGTCAGGCTCTAATTGGTTTGTGACGAGTCTGTGCCGGCAGCGCCTCTTGGGAAAGTGGGAGGAGGGGGATCTATTCCCCACAATTACTGTGGCTTTGGGATAACGAATTATTTTCTGGCTCTGTTACACAGTGCCAGTAAGAAGAAAGCAGCAGCTCCCTTTACCAAGAGGCGAGAGCGCCAGCCTCCCACAAGGAATAAAATCCTTGACTCAACATTACAGGCCCAGGGAGAGGAGGTGTTTTGCAAATGGAAAGATCCCCTAAAGCCGAGGAGAGTCCTCAGCTCTGCGCTGCCTCTTCCCCAGCTGAAGGCTCAATATATATATAGTCAGCCGGTACCTTGGGTACCAGGGACTGCAGCAAGCATGCATGCAAGATGCACTGCCCTCTTTGCCCACCAAGGTCTGAGCATGACAAACCCCTAAGGCCTGGTATGTGCTTCACTCACCAGCCTTGAATCTTGATAGAGAGAGGGCAGCAGCCCAGTCCCCTCAGCCTCCCCGGAGAAGGAAGCACAATACCCCAAGCAGCCTGCTCCCCTACTCGGCCTCACTGTGGGTCTGATGCAAAGCCCATGCAAGGGAGGTAAAGAGGCTCCTGTTCACTTCGATGGGTTTTTGCAACAGGCCTTACCCCCAGCATCGCCAGCTCCTTTTCAGGGAGGAAAGGCTTCCCACAGGAAGGAGGGAAGTGAAGACAAGCTGACACAGTCAGTCAATGCCTAGCACCAAGCAAAGGGCACAGGCTATGTGGTTCCCGATGAGCTAGAAATGCCAGGCCCAATACACCTCTATTCTCGTGGAGAAGTCAGGGGTCAGCCTGCAACGTCAGCCCCAGCAGAGGGGCTGCGTGCTTCTCAGCTGCATTGAGTATTAATAAGGCAGGCATGCAGGCTAAAGACAACTACAAAAGGAGCCAGACAGGAACCTCAGCTCCTCTCTGCCGACTCCCAGATCCCACTTGACCAGCGTATTCAGAGTCTTGGAAGTCTTCCTAATGCAGCAGGCCAAATGCTGGCTTATGCTAATGGTGGAGGCATGAGGGAAGTAAAGGAGCCCTCAGAGGACAGACTGCTACCAGCAGCCTGCATGCAAGCCCGAGGTGCATCCAGACTCACCACCACATTGAGCAGTCCCCCGTACGGCCCAATGTCCGGCTGCCATAAGCCCAAAATGTGTCGATATCGGTGCAGCACTAGGAAACGAGAGAGAGAAAGCCAGGTAGAGGGGTGGGGATGGATGGAGGGGAAAGAGAAGCAGAGAAAGGGAAGCAGCTCTCAGACTCCACACCTTGCTGGCTGACACCACAGCAAACATTTCCTTACTAGGAAATGGGGAGAACCCCCATGCTCCCAGTCCCAAGGAGGAGCCAGTTCTGAAGACTTCATGAAAGCAGCAGATGTCTCTTGAAGCTTGCCACAGATGTGCGACTCCCCACATTATTCTCCCACGCCGCTCTGCCCCCAGCCTAGAGCAGCAGCAAGAGTTTAATCTTTCAAGGCTTCACAGACCGTCAAGAACATCACACGTTCCACCTGGAGCCTGGATCTCCAAGCTACCCGCTTCCCCCAGACACGTATGAAAAGTTTGCAAACACCAAAAGGTGAAGGAGGGAAGGAGAAACACAGTGAGGGCAGGGGGAAGAAGTGGCAAGTGTTTTTCCAGGAGGAAATCCCACTTCCTGTCCCGACAGACGCGACTGTCCCCACCTAAACCCCAGGGCCTCAGCATTTTCAGGACCTGGCACTCAGACGCTGCAACGATCTGGACCAGAGCAGCCAGGACATCACCCAGACTGAGTGCACAGAGATCAGGCATGCTCCAAAGAGCTTCAGGAGATAAATTCCTGCATTTCAGGATTTCCCTGTGGAGTCTTATAGCTGTGGATCCTCATCCTCAAGCCAGTTATGGTTTGAGTCCTACCGAAACACAAAGTCCAAGGAGGAAAGTGTTCCAATAGCAGGAAATGCAGGCAAGTCTGAAGACCAGTGCATATGGCCAGGCTGCGCCAGAGAAGGAACTGCATCTGGGTCAGAAGCTACTTTAGGACCTTGCACATCTCCCTGGGATGGAGCACAAGGGCATTGTTCATCCACAATATTGAAGGCATGGCTCATCTGAGACTTACATGTTCTACACGCTCCCCAGCTCTCTGCCGAAAAACTTCACATGTACAAAACGCTACAAGGTGTTTCTGGTCAGAGGGTTTTTTGCTACTCAAGCAGCTTGCGTGGGAAGGGACAGGCCAGCGATGAGCTTCCCACTTACAGCTGCAAACCATGGTGTCAGAGCGGCCTTGACTATGAGTCTGGAAGTTCATGGAAATTAGTTACTTTGGGTCCATTCTGCTGTGCTGTTAAAAGTGACCCCCCCCACACACACACACACACACCATTTGAAAGTGAGGCATGGATCTGTAGGTATTAAAACTACTGATGAACTACTTAAAGTACTTAAAGAAAACCAAGTGACCATTTCTACAAACTATTAGCAAAGGGCTGTGTGTGGAAGACAGCAGGAGACTGCTTCAACCCCAACCAGCACTTGAAATGAGCTTGAACATAGGCATACAGCCACCCCACAAGATCCTGGGATGCATCTGTACACAGAAGATAAGTGAGCAGAGCTGGCTGGACTGATCTCTCCCAATAAGCACCGGGGGTGGGGTGCACGCACAGAAGCAGAGAAGCAAGGAGATAAACAACCTTGCATCTCATCTGCACACACAGAGGGATGGATAAGCCACCCCACTGACCACTAGTTGCCTCCCTGCCCCATTTGCTCTGAGTGCTGATAAAGCTCAGGACTTCCTTTTTCTTTTCTTATTTTTTTAAGGACAGGAAGCTCAATGTCAAGCAGTTTATTATGAAACCAGAGGTTTCTCTCTTCCACCTCTAAAACTTACAGTGCTCTTACTGCCAAATGTCTTCAGCACTGCAGCTGCAAGGGACACTAGTGCCAGGCTTTCAAGCAGCGGCAGACAGTGCTGCTTGACAAGACTGGAGGGAATGCAGCCATGGGCCAGCTTAGTTCTGAGGGCTGTTTGCTCTGGAAAAGCAGATGAGTCAGACACACTGCCCCATGCAGCCTTGAACCCAGAGGAAAGACCCGTCCTCTTCCCAGCTGCAGGGGAATCCAAGCAAGCAGGCAGGCCAACGCTCCCCATGCCCTCCCGCACAATGGCAACTTTTGTAAGCTGCTCTTCAAAGCTGTACAAAGTCTCCTAATTGGGGGAACAGGAACAGAGCATCTGAGAGCAGCCTACAGCTCGAGCAACATGGAAAACTGACTGCAGCCTTCCCCACCTCGCACCTCCTGCAGCCCCCAAGAGACATCTCTGTGGGCTCTGGAGGGAGCTGTGTTTTCTCACAGATGTTTCTGGGAAAGTGCCAGCGAACAGCAGAGAACAGGAGAAAATCTCCACGTAGACGCTTGGCTTCCTTGCCTGGGTCCAAAGCCTACTAGCTATCCCATCAAGGGCTTGGGTCCCACAAGGAGGTGCAGGAAGCCTCTTTGCAGCAGTGTTGCTGATCCCCTAAGCCTCAGGAGGCTTAGCTGGTGCATCCCCTGCAATCGGGCACAAGCTTGCCAGCTCCCCACAAGTCTCAATGGATGCAGCATGTGGCTCTTTCCCCTCACAAGCCCCCTCTGTCCTTTGGGCTCCTGCCTTCTGTCCCAACTCCCAGGAGGACGGGGACAAAGAAATTCCTCAAAGGGTCTCTCCTCCTTTGGGATTCAGCCTCTCTTCCCATCCCCCTCCAAGCCATCCCCATCCCTAGCCAGGGGGATGCCCCTGGATGTCCCCTCCTGGCTGTTCTGAGACAGGCTGAGTTTCATCAGCCCCAGAAAAACCTGCCACCGGCCTGGAAGGGCGATTGGTAGGGGCGTGACGACTGATCCACGCCACCAGGACAGCTCATGCTGCTAGTTACTAGCAACTGCTGGCTCCAAGAAGATACACCTGTGCATTTTGGCTGTTTGCAAGGGCCTGCACATAGCCAGGAGAGAGGACAGAAGACAGAAAGCAAGAGTGAAAAGTGCTTGTGTGCAAGGGTGAAGAGACTAGAGAGAGGCTACAATTTCCCAGTGACAGCCAAGTATAAAACAAGTAACACTGAACAAGTCCACACAGTGAAATCAATACAGCTGGCACACTTCACCAAGAGCATCGCAGCTGACGTCATTAGAAAGGATGTCATTAGAACCCAGGGATGCTCTTTGGATGGAGAGCCAAGTACTTGAGAGGCCGTGAATTTTAACTGCATGTTCATCCATCCACCAGCTGCACGATCAGAGCAAGATACAGACAACAGATGCTGCAGATTTCACCGTACAACTCCACACCTGGCGAGTGAGGGGGGCTGGGCACGAACGGGGGAGAGCTGAATCAATGACTTGTTGTGAGGAAAGAGGCATTAGACACCAGTCATTTGGATGACAGGAACAAAGCAAGCCAGGGAGGTAATGCTTCACAAATGCATCAATCCTGATCGCGTCACTCCCACCCAGCTGGGAATCGGTGCTGGTGTCTGCACGCAGCAAAGCACCTGAAAACAGGACCACCAAGTGGAAGCTTCCCACTGCTCTTCACTCTTTCCAGCTCCTGCAAAAGCTGTCAGCTGATGGGCTAGCACAAAGCCTGCACATTTCACTCCAACTCAACTGCCGCCTTTGGTGTGGGTGAGTCCATAGCATCCATGCCACACATCAGCACATGCCACAAAACGACAATCCCAACCAGAGGGTTAGCAACCCCAGCCTGAATCACCCTCCTCCACCAAACCGTACCCTACCACCAAAAGGAGGGCCCAAAATACCAACCAACACTGGCTTCTTTGATCTAATTGACAAGCTAGACTGAAAATCCCACCAAGCTCCAGAAAACACAGTGTTAAGATCTGGGAACGCTGCTATTCTTCTCCCTGCAGGAAGAGGAATGCAGAGCACCAGGCCATATTGGGTCTGGAGGTCATACCAGAAGGTGCAATGGCAGCAGTAGCCTCGAAAAGATTGCTCGTGGGAAGAGGCAGCAACCCACTGGACAATTATTGTAGGTAGTGAGATGCTCGCAAGGCATCTGGAGTTTACTTTGATGTCTAAACAGGTGCAGATTTGCAAACTGATAACCGAACTAGATCCCCAGTGCTCACTCCCATGTTTCAGGCACTCTCCAGAAGCCTCCCTTTGTTAAGGCTAAGTAGAAAATAATAATTCAGGGCTCTGTTTTAGAGGGAAAGGTGGGACCAGAGAGACACTCCCTCTATACAAGCAGCGTGTGTGTTTCTAGTGGTGACCCACAGAGCTGCTGAAATGCAGCAAGCCCCCAGCCAAGTTATAAGGGAGAAGAGAACTCCAGAGAAGCTGCAGAACAGACAGCCCCATCCAGAAACATGGGAGTTACAACTATAGGCTTTGAAGGGACCTCGGGGGCCCCTTAACCTATCCCCCTCCCCACACACACAGATGCAGGCTGCACTATTCCCCACATGGTTACGGGTTGGACTTTGCTTGCATGTCGCTAAGGGAGTCCCTGAAAATCCTCTTTATTGGCCCTTCTGGATGAAGATTTCTAGAGCCCCCTAATGTCACTGTTGGGGCTGTAGAATGCATTAAGGGAGATGCCAAATGCGCTCAACTCTCCTTCATAACCATGTTACCTGTGCAGCACACCCAGGTCCCAGGAAAGCCTCCCCAGCCCTAGTTCAGTTAGTTCCCAACTGCACACGCCACATACAGGATGTCCGACTAGCTCAAAGGAGCCATAAGCCCAGAACCGGCTGCTTGACCCAAGCTGCCACCTTCTAGGGTTGGGACTAGCAGCCTGAGAAAGGAGAGATGGGAAGAGCAACCAGCTCTGCTCACTCCACCCAAGCCACCCCAGGGGAGCCTGTGGAAGTCACTTCACACTCCATGCAGCGTCTGGCTTGTGCTCGGTGCGGAAAGCGTAGGTGATGCAAGGTACGTACGGCAGGTGTAAACATCTCTGTACTCCATGTGCTCGTAGTCGGGAAGGATTTTCATAAAACGCCCCGACTTCACTCGCGGGTTTATACCTGAACAGACACAGCAGGGTAAGTACCAGCGCATGCCCTTCTCCCCTCCGACCGCCCCGTCACCTCCGTTTGAACTGGAATCAAACACACAGGAAAGCCAAGTTCCTCCTGGACGTTGCTGCTGGGGAAGATGTACAGCAACCGAAAGCCTATGTTCCCCAGCCAGAGCCCAACGGGGAAGGGTGAGCCATGCCAAATTCAGCACAGCGCTGGGGCTCTCGTAAGCAACTCAGATACCAATTTAACTACACAAATACCGAGTGAAATCTAATTCTCTCCCAACACTCCCAGATCTAATTCTCTCCCAATCTAATTCTCAAGAGCAACCATTCCCACAGTCTCTCTGCATCCTACAAGACTCTTGAATCCAGGTAACTTTTCCAAACACCAGGCCAAGGCATTGTTCCCCCACCCCCAGCATGCCCTCCCAGACCTCAGGTCTAGCTTTATTTCCAGTCTTCCTGGTAAGGCACATTCATTGCTCATCCCAGCAGTGCTCAACCTCCAAGCCTTTGGGGCGACCTCTTCCCAGATGGGGAGCACCAGTAATTGCTGCTCTCTTGCTACCAAGTTTGCAGACTGTGGAGAGGCCTGTGAGCTGGATAGCATGGCCCTGTGCACTAGACTGGGCTGGTCCACAGTTGGGCTGGTGTGGAAGGTCAATCCAACCAGATGCAGATGTGCAGGGCCAGGCCAGCACACTGGATCACACCCACAGACTGTCCCTCTATGGTTTCCAGCCTGCAGACCCACCCCATGCCACTTATCCAGACCATGGAGTGATAAATTTGGGCACCACTGATTTACCCATTCAGGGCTGAACGCTGCCAGTAGTCTCAAATCAAATTCTGCTGCAACTAGAGACTTCTACAGGATACCCAAGAATGGGGCCACACTCTCTCAAGAGGACCAATGGCTTCTCTATTTGCAAGCCCCATTGCATATGAACAGACTGCAAACCCAGGCAAGGTTGTGGAAAGACAGAAGAAGCTGCCCAACCATCTGACTGCACAGGGGTGTGGAGTAACTGCATCAGTCAGAACATGACTGCCTGAGAAGTACGTGGTAAGAAAGAAATCCCTCCTGTATCGAGGGAATGAAGCCTGCACTCCACAGCTAACAGCATTACATGCTAATCTTCATCAGTGAGCCAATGCAATGGAAAGAAAATTACATAGGTTAAGAGAAGCAGCTCTACAGCTTAAAACAAATAAAGGCTAGCAAGGGGAAGAGAGAATGTCAAGAGCAAAGATACATGAACAGGATTGTACCGGGGGCATGACAGACAGGTCAGCTTAGAAACAACTGACATTTTGATTAATATGAACATGCCACAGGATGCCAAGAGAGAGTCTGAAGGGTTCGTGAGATCTCTCTCCAGAGATGTGGAGAATGAATAACCCTGAACTAAGCTGTATGGGCTGTGAGGGAAAGGGGCAGCAGCATTCCCATTGTACAGACAAGAAAACTAAAGGCACAGACAGGACGGCAAAGTGGACACAGCCAAGTTACTGTGGGCCCAGTACGAGAGATGGTTGGAACTCAGGAGCTCCTGGCTCCCAGCACAAGGGTTAATGCAGTAGGCCGCTCACCGCCTCCAGGTATCAGTTTGTGTAACACACCTGTCTCTCCAGGGAGTGCAAAACCCATACACTTCATTTTTTGTGACCTACAAACCTAAACAGTTCAATGTTTCCAAATTTCCAAAAACCTTCTTATGAAGAACCTAGAAACTTCAGTCCAGGCACTGCAGACAGAGGTCTGTCACCAATTCTTCCTAGGGACAGTTCCATCCTCATAGAGGGATTTACTGAGAACAATAAAGTCTGAATGTAGGGACCACCTCCTCCAGGCAGCAGGCCTTCAGGCTGCAGCCAGCTCCCTCCCAGCTCCTCTGATCTTCTGACTACAAGGGGTCAAAATTTTAGCAATACCAAAATTTAGCAACAAGAGGCAGCCTGGTCTGGAAAGCATCGGACTTGAGCACTGCCACTCCATTCTGGGCATGGTTCCTGACCAGCTTTTGCTCTACGTGGTGCAAAGCAGATATGACACAGCCGTACTGCACAAAGCACTCACCCATGCCAGAATGGAGGGGTTGGAAACGAATACTGATGCTTCTGTACAGGTCAGCAGCGAGTCCCCTTCCATAACAGGTAGTGGGGGAGAGCATCTCCCTACTCTGCTTTCTCTCTCATGATGTTCCACAAAATCATTTTGCCCACCTTCCCCCGTGAGAAGCCAATGCACTCTGGAGCTGTCATGGTAGACAGGAGGTGGTGGCTTCAGGGTTCAGGGAAAGAGTGACTTTTTGCTTCCTAGGCCCATGGAAAGATGAACCCACATCTGATGAACACAGGTCACCTGCTAGTCAGATGTGAAAGGAGCAAAGCAGCCAAAGACAGATACCTCTGAAAAGGTGTAAGAAATGAAAGGCTCCAAAGATCCAGGTGAGAAGAGCAATTGCCAAGTGCTAAACCTGCCAGCCAGCCACAAATTAATAACCCAGTCCTGGAAATCCTCAGGTCTCCTGTTTTTTTCCCTGTTATGGGGGCAGAAGTGGGTCAGAGGCATTCCAGTCTTTGGCATCTGATAATAAATAAAATATAAAATGAAACTCATTACAGCTTTCCAAGGGAAGCCTCCATGACAAAATACTGAAAATCATTTCAACCTCTTCTGTTGCCCAAGTTATAAGATTTGGTGTGAATTCACTTCTAATAGTGACTCAATGCAGGAAGAGCAGCGCACAAGACTGCGTTGGCTTCACCACTTACGTTTGGCGTAGACATCTCGACAGGACACTCCCGTGATCTCCAACTTCCGCAAGTTCTCGCAGACTCCGTACTCTGCAACAAGAGGAACAAATAACAAAATATGCTCTCCAATGCAAAGGTGTTTTTGTGGTCCAAAGTTTTAAGACATAACAGCAGAACTTAGACTGTCTTTAGGTAAAAATACACCAATCTCTTTAGAGACCAAACCTGCGTGTTACTGAGTTAGTTTAAAAAGAATAGTGTTGTTATTTTCAAAAACCTGAAAATGCAACAAAAGTTAAACATGGCATTTCATGACAAAATACATCCTAAGTTTTCTCAATACATTTCACAACTAAGGACGGCTTACATTATAGTGATGACTTCCTATTGTTAAGGTTGTAGCTGCAATGGGAGTTGGCGTGGGAGGGGAAAAACATACCGTATATCCATCCCAACAGGATCCCTCCACTACTAAAACAAACCGCTGTTTGTACAGGCAGTATATATTCCTCCTGATACATCCAGCAGGAAAAAATACCAAGATCAAGGGGAAAAGTTACATCTTAGAGCATTAAGAGATCAATAAAATTTTGAAATAATGATCTGTGGATGCAACATGAGCTTAAGCATAAATAACTTGTTTGCAAGTACAAACATCCTGACATTTGAAAATAAATGGGATTGAAATCAGTCTGTTCTTTGCTTAGATGTCTTTGACTGCCTTGTTTCTCAATGCATTCTGTCACCCATCCAAAGCTCTTAAAAGCAGCTTTGAAGCAGAGAAGAACAGGGGGGGGTGGAATAAATAAATAAAAAAAGGAATGCACTTACAGAAACCAAAGACCAAATTCTACATGCTTAAGAAGATCCAGACAAGCACCAGCTAGAAGCTCAACTAAAAAAATCCTTGAAACACTAGAGGAAGGAGTCTTCATCAATACCAAGGAAGGAAACCTGCATTCCCTGACGTCTTCATGCACGCTGCCTAAAAGTCAGACTCCCAAATGGCTCCGGCCCCTGCCAGATACTTGACACCAAGCATGGCCCCAAATGACCTCAGCAAACCACCCGATATGAAACCCACACGAGGGAGAAGGCTAACTGAGCTTCTCTGAACCTGTGAGGATCCATCACAGCCTGTTGCACATCAACCGCTGTGGACTAGCTCTGTACTCAAAATTGGGCTGAGGTCACATGAAATCCTGGCTGAACCCCTCCCTGATCTTACTATACAGACACACTCATGAGTACGTCCACACACAAAAGGCATTCTACCGAGCCACAAGAACACATATGGGTAACACTCACTTGGGTCACACTGGGCATTTGTACACATATATATGTACTGCAGCACCAAGCGCTTTTAAAAGTGAAAGGCGCGTCAGCACTGAAAGTGGCAGTGGTGCACTTTTGAACTGAACTACATCAAAGGCATTTTCATTCAAAAGCACACCACCACCATTTTCTATGCACTGATGTGCATTTCGCCATTTATACCACTGGGCGCATCAGCTTGCATGCTCTGCAGACTTGATTGAGTCTGTCCCGATGCTCTGGATTTCGTGTATAAGGTACGTGTATAAACACCCAACACACAGTGGGCGTATCCACACGTGCATTAATCCACTTCAGTTAATGTGCATCGAATCTAGTACCTCCATTGTGAGGTACTAGGAAAATGCGCATTTACTAAAGCAAACACTATTTATGCAATGCTTAACACGCATTAGCCTAGTTTAACGTGCCTCAAGTAAAAAGCATAATTTTTACATGATTATTTTAATGCACATGTAGATGCACCCAGTCTCAATAGAAGCAAATCCAATAGTGAGAAGGGAACAGAAGTGAAAAAACCAATTCTCATTAAAAGATCCTGTAGCACATGCTTTGACTTCTCTTAAAGCCTTGAACATTTAAGGCTTGAGAGCAGAGGAGGAGGGCAGGGAGGGAGGAAGGAGTCCCATTAGCTCATAAGCAGACAGCAAGGCTTCCCGAAATGTACAGCCAGCCTAACACAAACAAGCTATTTAGCCCTGGGCTAGAGCCAGGTGAATCTACGCAGCAATTCTGTAGATCTCTGAAATCAGAGCTGTGTTGAAGGCTGGAAGTTTGAAATTGCAGACGTCCTCCCAATCCACCAGACATGACTCTGTTTGTAATGCTAGCCTATGTGTGGTTGGTAATAATACCAGCGATACAAGAAAAGCAATATGCTTTTCCAGCTTATCTGCGAGTCAGGAGATCGCAGGCCTTCAAGAGATGACAGCAGCAACATGGTTCAGAAACAGCCCGCTCCAATGCCAAAGCAAACGTTCACCTGCTCGCAAGGCTGGGAAGGTAGTCGCCACGTCAGCTGGCACGATTTGATGCAGCTACGTTGGACTGCACGGTGTCTCCTGAGACTGCACTGGGGACAGGAAAGAGCAGGCCAGGGCAGAGTTCAGCCCAAATTTAACGGGGAAGCTTGTTTGATGACCTGAAGGAAGACAGAATCTGTCATCTGCTCCCATTTCCCCACAATCCTTCTTGTATCTCGAGGTGCTGTTCCAAGTGGTGCGATACCCTCCTGGACTGGTCACCAACAGACATCCAGGGATTTAATGCTGGCTTTATACAAGTGGCCTTGCTGCCTTGGCAGCACAAGAGCAGAACGCCATCACCAAGTACACCGCATTATGAGTTTTGTGGCTTTTCCCCACTGCAGCAGATGCCCAGTTCCTGAAGACAGTTCATTGTTGTTTGATGTCAGCCCAAGAGCAAATGCCCTCTGAAGTCCATGCTGTTCCCTCGCCTGAGCCCTCCCTGGTGAAGTTTTTGCAAGGCCTAACTGGAAAACCTCAGCTTTCACACCTACCACCTCCAGCTCATGCTAGGGAGAGCCAGTGAGGCACAGCACATGTGCTCTGGGTTAGCTAAACCCCAAAACAGATGTTGCCCTTAGCTGGCAGCAGCACATCAGGCCTGTTCCAATAAGCGTGCCCACAACACAGCCTGGCACCCCGCAAGGCTAGCCATACTCCATCCACTTCCACATTTAGCATGCACCAAGCAGACAGGTAGTGCACTCTCCCACAGGCCAGCAACAGGGGAGATGTACTTTCAGTAACCTCAGTGATGATTAAGTGCCTAAACTGCACTTGGAGAGAGCCCTTCATTCCCCATGCCCTCTCATTCGATGCCTTAAACTATGACACTGACCCAAGGAAAGAAAAAAAAATCTCTTTACCAACCACCCCCCAAAAATCCCAGTAACAACAAAAATAAACCAGAGCCCAGACAGCACCGTGTATTCTTCAGACTGGAAATGCAAGAAGTTAGGTTATATTAAACTCAGCTCTCTACAGCATTGCAATTCGGCTGTAGAAAAATAAGATTGCCGTGGAAAGGTCAGATAGGAGCCTTCTGGGAAATCCTGCTCCACTGCACTCAGAGCTATTTGGAAAGAACTCATCTTGGTGCTACAGTTCAATGAGAAAATTAAATACTGGAAGTGCTGGAAACAGTTAATATGGAGAGAAAAGTCACAGCCACAGAAGTGGCCACTTATAAAGGAAGTGGCAACTTCACAAAGGAAGGGTGAAATCTGGCTATGAAGTCCTTATTCCTGTAGTCAGAAAACCTTGTATTAGGGCAATAACCACAAGTTGGAAGATTTACCTAACACGTGACAACTACACCAGGGTTACCATGGTGATAGCCCATAGAAATTAAAAGGCTAGGAAAGGTCTTTATGATGGATCACACTTCATCATACGCTCACTAGATTCCTAAGGTTATCTTTACCTGTAGCTTATGGCACCTTGATATGCGCGTGTCCCCTCTCCCCCCCGGCTTCACTCTGCCCTTTTCTTTTCCAGCAGGTTACAACACACCTTGCTCTTCCTTCTCCATATTACCAGTATATTGTTTGCCCTTCCCACAACAATTACATTTTTTTCCCTGCAGTAAAGACACATAATCTGTTGAAACTGGGGCAAGCAATCCTGTCTCCTGACAAGGCACGCGAACCCCATTTGCATGACATGTACCAGTCAGTACAAATCACCTCTGCTTTCATCCGAGTCCCAAATCTTGCATTTATTTAGCTTGCTCTTCAGCTCGTGGAGGCTGGAAAACAGCTGGGGAAAGCTGCACATGGGCATGCATGAGCCACAGAAAATTAAGATGCGCCAAGTTTGGCGTCCCTAATTGTTGCTAACTTCCCATTCCTCTGACTGATCTAATCCTCTAATTGTTCCCGGGTAAGCAGATGCTGCCATATGAAGAGGAGGCACAGAAATACACTGCATTACCTCAGCGATGACAGAACACAGAGATTCACACGCTTGTCTGTGGAGACGGCACCTGGGTGAGGGGTGCTGGCTCTGCACCTTCCCAAAGACTAACCAGTCCACTTGAAAGCCAACTAATGCATATATGTATTAATATACATGCATTAAATATTTAGTATTTCATAGATATTAAAGGATATCCATATATTAAAGGTTTTCCTAATAACTTATCCCTTGGAGTTCTCGCCACAGAGGGTTTTTTTGCAGCCACAGACGACAGGTGGCACAGGTGGAAAGACAACTGCCATCAAGATGTGGCCCCCAGCGTGGATGCGTCTGAAGAAGCACACAGATCTTTAACTTCCAATGCCTGGCATACAAAATGCTCAAGGCAAACCACTCCTCTTGAACGAAGGACACGGCATGGGAGCACTTTTTAATAGAAAAAAACTAGTCAACTAGCTTTAAAAAACAGCACCCAGAGCTGAGCAATTTTGTGATGAAAGCGCACATCTACTCCATTCCACTGGAGAACCAAGGGTGCTGGACTAGTCTTCATTTTCATACTGTACAAAGACTGAAAGATAATTGAGCATTTGTAATTGTACAAATAACCCAACGAAACATCAGTTGTCATATTTTGAACACGAGTGTCCTTGGTTAATAACCCTTAAAGTGTGTACGGTTAAGGTACAGAGAGCAGCTGTAAGATGAGAAGCGGGGCAGAAATTGGTCTCCCTTCTGTCCAGGTGCATGCCATTTGGTGCACAGTTAGACAGGCAGTGGAAAAAGCACTCCGTTGGGAGGCTCGGCCTTTAATCAACACCACAGCTGTGACCTTTGACAAGTCCCCTCCTGCGCCTTGGCTCCTCCATGTGAGAAGGAGGAGTGAAAACTACCTCTGAAGCTACATTTTGGACCTACAGAAAACAGCTCCCAAAGGGTCAGTGCAACCTGCCTCAGGATGAACCCTTCTCGCTCTGGTCCCTTTGCAAGAACAGCATTTCTGAATGAACTGTAAATTCAGTGACTATGAACTGGTCTGGTTCCTCAGACTGGTAGACTGGCTGGTTAAAGGCACTTGAAGATAAAAACAGGTTACTAATTAAACAATGCGGTCACTCCAGGTAAAGGAAGCCAGGAGCCACAGTGAAACTTATTTTAATTCATCTCCCGGCGTGTTAAGCAGCAATTGCCTATTTATAGTACACTCTGAAAGGGACTGCAACACTCCTCTTGCCAAAGACGCACTTCAGAGAGACTGTTTATCCCAAACAGTCCCAGTGCTGGAAGGGTGTCCTCCCAAACATGCCTAGCTGCGAACATCCGTCCAGCTCTTGTGGAGCAAACTGCATACCCTGAATTCAGAGCCACGACTCAAAGCCAGTGTGGACCAGCATCTCGTGTTGTGAAGGACAAATCCCCGTATTGTCTCCAGATGAAAGGACAGTTTCAGGGACTGCCAGAAAACTGGACTGACCTGCCAACAAGATAGAGTCTGTCTGGCAGAGAGGCCTGATTTACCTTTATTTAATTTTGGAGCATGACTGCAGCTCCAAAGTTCAGATCACTCATCCACGCACTGCAGGGCCCTCCCTGGAGAGGCAGGGAGGGAAAGACTATCAGACAGCACTGCAGTACTAGCCATCCCTCTAAAGATGAAATTGTTTCAGGACTACCAACCCCTCCACCCTTTATCTGGGTGCTTGCATAGTGGTGACCTCAAACAGCACCAACAAGGCACTGAGGACACAACTACTCACCAGTTCTTCAGCAAACATCTTGGCCAGGTGGTGGCTGAGCTTCTGACTTAACTGTACTGTTAGGTGATGCATTTATCTCCCTGCTTTACTTCCAGGCATTTATAACTTCATGAAAGAGGGCTTTTACCAAAGGGTCCCAAAACGCTGGGTTTTCTTCTTGTTTTGGGGGTTTTCTTAATACATCACCCCTACCTGGACCTATATCCTTGGTTATGATTTGGTGTCTCTAGAAGACTTGCCAAATGTTTACTTATTTTTAGGTATTTGAGAGTCATGTGGCCCTCTACTGTATACTACATGGAGACCAGAGAACATGTGAGCGCAAGTACCCGAACTCCTCAAATATCCAAGCAACTATCTATTTTGTTTCCAGCAAAGCCCCTCACACTGGACTGACTAATTACTCCACCGCATCCACAACGAACACCACTTCCAGCAAATGCAAAAAGTGCCCACGGACGGGTCCCGGTGACGGCTGCAGGGGGCAGGGGGGAACAGATGGACCGCAAAGGGATTTCCTGAATGGAAAGTCTTATTCTTAAGAGTTGCTGTAAGAGCGTTTAGTGGATTTGCTATGCTCTTCAGGGTGCAGACAGATGTACCTGCTGGAAGCACCTCGCATGCCTGCGGCGTGAGGACGACTGGAGCCGACCGTGACCCACGACGGCACAAGCAACTAGCGCACGACGGCTGGAACAGGCAAGCCTCTCTCTGCACCAGTTTCCAACCTACCTCGCACAACCACGGACGCTGCCACATAAGGTTTAATTTTCCCTGCTTAATTAATTAACCCTTCCAAGCGCCAGCTAGAGCTGTCTAGCCAGAGCAAAAGTCACCCACCAGTCAGGTGAGAACAGAAGTCACCTCCCGCTAGCTCGTGGTTTGGTTCCTTTACCAAGTGTAAAATAAACAGGTACTGACATCTGCGTGGGGAACTCGGCACCCTCCGAACCCAGCCCCGGCGAGGAGGGCTCGTAAGAGCCTAAGAAGTACCACTTAATGGGTCAGAGCCCCAGTCCGTCTTGCCCCAGGCAGGGGCAGAAAGCAGCTGCTCCAAGGGGGAGTGAAAGCGGGGTTTCCCCCCCTGTTCCTTTGCGGCATGAAGGTCCAGCCCCTCGAGGCCCCTTTCCTCCAAGGACCCGAGCTAAATTAATAGGAGAAAGAGGTAATTCCCCCGGAGCGGGGGCGGGGACCCCGGTACCTTCGCGGCAGCGGCGGCGCCAGATGGTGTCGGTGCGCAGGAGGCGGCGGAAGGCGCCGCACACCTGGGCCAGGCATGGCAGGTCGGGGCCCGGCAGGTAGCCGAAGATGTGCACCAGCAGCTCGGGGGGCAGCTCCAGCAGCGAGCGCGCGGGCCCGGGCCTGGGGCCGGGGCCGAGGCGGGGGGCCGGCGGCAGCAGCTGAGGCTCGGCGGCGGCGGCGGCCTCCGCCGCCTCCTCCTCCTCCTCGGGGTCGGTGTCAGGGTCGCTGTCGGCGCCGCCCCCGCGCAGCCTCGCCCCGCGCCGCCGGCAGCCCCGCGCCGGACCCGCACCGCACAGCCGTGCGCACACCGCCATGGCTGCTGCCGCACTGAGCCCGCTTCCGGCCGCCTGGCCGCCGGACCCGCCCCGGCCCGCCAATGGCCGCTCGCCACCTCAGCGTGCAGGGTCACGCAGCCACGCCCCTTCCTCCCGGGGTGTGTGGCCCTGCCCCTCAGGATTCAGCCGGGGCCTTAGCGCCGCCTACAGGAAAAAATTTCGCCGCTGCCCCGTGTGAGGATCGAACTCACGACCTTCAGATTATGAGACTGACGCGCTACCTACTGCGCTAACGAGGCGGCTTGGGCAAAGGGTTTCCCTGCGCGCCTTTGGTGTCTGTACCCGGCCAGCTTTGTTCCCCTTCGTGTCAGCATTTTGGGAATATGCATAAAATATAATAAATAAACTAAAACAAAACAAAATAAAAGGTACCCTTTGGGAACATAAATAACGCAAAAAAAAAAATGAAACAAAATAAATCAACTAAGTAAAATAAAAGATATTAGAACTTTTGGTTCCAAAATAAAACAGAAGGTATCCTTTTGGAACAAGAGTTCTAGTTCTATGTCTTCTTGTCTCACTCCTGTTTTAATTGTGTTTTGTTTAATTGGGGGAGTGAACTGCTGACTGGCGCGGCGGAGCCCTCTCTGCCCCATCCTCTTTGAGTGCAACTCCAATCCCCGACCCGTGCCCTGTCTCCTGCTCTGCTTTCTGCTTCCTATCTGCCCCTGCGCTGTCGGCCACCCGGGGCTGGACACAGGCATGAGCAAACTGGGCGGCTGCCCAAGGCCAGGACAGAAATTGGGCCAACAATGGTCATTTAAATTATTATTATTATTATTATTACTATTGCCAGCAAAGTGGGGCCCAATACTAAACGTTGGCCCGGGGCCACCAGGAGTCTAGGTACGGTGCTGCTGGCACCTGCCCCGTCCGCACCGAGGCTGCCCCGGGATGCTTGTGACACGTGGCGCCCGTGCCGCAGGTTGGCCACCGCCATCCTAGTCCCTCGATGTCAGTGGGAGGTCAGTGGGGACAGGGTTTCACTCCACCCCAGGACAAGGCTGGAGACAGACACGGGTGAACTGGGTGGCCACCCAGGGCCCGGACAGAAAAGGGTCCAAAAATGGCAATTTTTAAATTATTACTATTAGTATCTCTGGTGAAGCGGGGCTTGATACTAAAAGTTTGCCCAGGAGTGTAGGTACGGTGCCGGTCCCTGTCTGAGGTGAGCGGACGATCCCCATAAGAAGATACCCCAGCGGTAATATTCTGCACTATTATGTTCCTCCACCAAGTTTAAAAGGAGCAGAAGAACGTCCCTGTGAAATGAGGTCAATGCTTTCAAAGCTAACCACTGATTTTGGGTGTCTGGGCTCAAAGCTCCTGGGCTTGGCTCTTTGCTAAGCTGAGCCCCCGTGGCTCCAATTTAAACCCATGGATGCAAAGAGCTTCTCAAAATCCAGCTCAAGATGGCTTGAAACTGGGCACTTGGACACTGAGTTGCAGAAACCTGGTTGCACACAAGGTGTGAGGTGGGATCCGGGGAGTAACAGGACTGGCTTCTCCCTGCACCAAGACACGCGGACACCCCAGGTCACTGTGCTATCCACCGGGCCTGCGGAAAGACGGGAATCCGGAGGATCTTGTAGCGCTAGGCCACTGGCAGTTGTTGGGTTGTTGGATGAAGCAGCAAAGGGCTCAGATGCTGAGGACTCAGCTAGGAATAAAACAAAACAAGCCCCTTGTTGCATTGCTCAAGGCAGGAACTCTGCAGGAAATTACTCCATTCATCTCCTGTAGTTTTGTCTCTATTTTTACTCTCTCTCCTTTGGCCCCTCTCTCCAGCGTACTCTGGCCTTGTTTCATGTGCCCAGAGCCGTCAGATTGTCCCCCAAGTCATTTCTCCACCTCTCATGTCATCGCAACCACTCTGCCCACCCCTCTGGCTACAGAGATGTATCTATCTTCTCTATGGCACGGAGTTACTGCCTCCTCTCAACCCCCACGTGACCGGGGGTGGGATTCATCAAGGACCTCATCTCCCCTTCCCATAGTTTTATCTGCTGAAGCAACTATCAGCGAATCAAACCAATAAGAAGCAGGTTGGTTCAGGTCAAACCAGTAACAGACAGGTTGGTCAAGGTCAAACCGGTAGGGGCAAGTTGGTCCAAGTCAAACCAGGAGGAGGCAGGTTGGTCCAGTGCAAACCAGTAGGGGCCGGTTAATCCAAGTCAAACCAGTAGGGGCAAAGGTTGGTCCAGGTCAAACCGGTAGCAGGCAGGTTGGTCCAGGTCAAACTGGTAGGGGCGAGTTGGTCCAGGTCAAACCAGCAGGAGGCAGTTTGGTCCAAGGCAAACCAGTAGGAGGCAGGTTGGTTCATCATGGCATCAAGCCATTTCGGAGCTAATGCTGCAGATGAAGTAGAGGAAATGACTCACTGATGCAAAGGCGTGTTGTCCATCCTCTGTCTGCGTGACAAGGGATTGGAATCTAGGGGGTCGGACTAGATGATCTGCTCAGGTCCCTTCTGACCCTAGAAACTATGAAACTATGAATACTCACACCAGCTCAGCCAGTGATGCATGGCAGACCTAATCCAAAGCCCATGGGAGTCGATGGCGTTTATGGTCACCCCTACGTTTCCTTGGATCAGTCATTTAGCCTCTTGACCTGCATAAAGTACAAGGATGATGTGTGGGAAGAGGTTGCAACTAAAGATATAATATGCTCTGTCAGTGCTAAGAGCCTTACATGGATGCCAAAGAGGTTTGAAGCATCCAGTCTCTCATCACGCAAGATAGGAGTAACCCCCTGTCAAATCACTCCAAGATCCAGAAGGCAGCTTGATGGGGCTTCTCGTGTTGTCTGCTTAGAAGTAGGCAACTCAAACAGATGGTACTGATGCTGCCAAAAGGCAGAGAGAGAGTTTGGAGGGCAGGCCAGGAAAAGCAAGGTAGTGGAAAGAGTTGGGGACAGAGAGACGGGAATCAGGACCTTTATACTGAATTCTCATTCAGCATCTCCTCTGGGGATGCAACTTTTCTGGGGTCATATTATAAAACTGCGGTGTTCTCTACTATGTTACTGAGGCCCACTACCTGAAAGCTATCAGCCTTAGTTTTGTTGGTAAGGGTGAGAATAAATAGTAAGTATTATTCTCCTACATTGCTTATGTGCTTTCTCATATTACCAAACATCCAAATACCCCTCATTTTAAAAAATACTACAGTCATTCCTTGGTAACTTCCCTGACTCTTCAGCATCACTGTTCAAGATGACAAACCTGGAGCCTGGAGTCAGTAGCCAAATGCTACTGATAGATATACTGAAAATGGAGAGACTTTTCCATTTCTCTCCTGCAGTTAAGGACCCAATATAGCTTCCACTGAAGTCAATTAAAGTCTTTTCACTGACCCAAAAGTGTTTGGATTAAGCCCAAATGTGGTGTCCTTATCTCCTGCAACTGTTTATCCCTTACCAGGCTCTGAGAAAAGCTATGCTAATGGATGGCGTATCTAGCCAATTATAACCTGAACAGCTATGACAGAATTATTTATCTGCTACTTGGCAAGAGGAAGAGGACTGTTGCAAGCCAGGCAGAGACAGATGAACCAATCTTTGTAAGCCTTGCTCTCTACCCCGAGCATAACAACACGTTCTGTGGTGTAAGCCTGCAGTGCAATTTTTGCTTTGTAATAAGTGTCCTTTGAGGAGAGATTATTTAGAGAACAGCTGTTTAGGGCTTCTTATTCCAGGCTAGGAGTACATTGTCAAGGATTGTACGGTTCCACCCCTTTTTATTTCCATTCCAGATATTCCTTGTCTCCTTTTTGACTCTAGGAGGGAGTTTTTCTCCCTGTGATTTAGTAATTCCCACCTTCTACCACCCTAGCTGGGATCTGACTTCATCACATACTGCAGGATCAGCTACTTGGTACGCTAACAGGAGACCTTCGAGGAAAGTCCAGGGTGCTGCAAAATATACTGTGGATGACTCAGGATGTAGCTGGTTTCTCTTTACGTCAGTGCTGAAACCCATGCCAGAACATGGTGCAAAGGGGTGCTGTACTCAATAGAGGTCTAGTGAGACCTAAGACTGATTGACCACCTGTGGTCCTGGTGACTTGCAATCATTAAAGACTCTGTGGCAATTTAGCAGTCAAAAAGGTTGTTATTCCCGGTGTCTTGGACAGGTTCCAGCCTGGGTAATTATTTTCTGACAGTCCAAGTCCTCTGGCAGGCGGAGTTCGGAGAAGGAGCATCATCCAGTGGTTAGATCATGAGATAGGGAGTCAGGTGCTCTGAGTTTTATTACTATAACTGGCTCTGCTGCTGAGTAACAGTTGTGTAATCTTGGGCAAGTGGTTAAAGCTCCCCGTGTTTCAGTCTGTAAAATGAGGAGGATGTTTACCGAAATCACAGGCGCTCTTGAGACTTTAATTAATATTTGTAAAGCCCACAGATATCCTCACATTCAGTGTATGCTAAAAACAGTTGAAAATATTTATTATATCACTCAGTATTATGCCACCAAATCCACATTATACAAAGTACAGTCCTTGCAAAGAGACTGTGGATCTTTTGTCAGGAAAGGTGCTATAGACATTTAAATTATTGACGCCCTCCATTAAATGACCTGCCATGTGTCCACCAAAAGAAAACAACACCTTTCTCTCCAAGAATGGTATTGAAGCCAAGAAATCTCCACAAGCACCATCATCACTAGCTGTGTTCATTAATATGCAAGGTATGAGCAGTGTTTGTCCCCCCTAACACTTACTGAAAAGGCAGTAAGGAGACATGCAAAACATTTGTTTTTGTTACATTCCTCACAAAAGGACTTCCCTTTTATTGTGCTGTTGATTTGCTTTGTTCTTCAATGGATAAATGCTGACGCAGCGGTACCAGGTAGTGTTTTCCAAGATGTTCCAACTCTAGAGAATTTTCTTCACAGGACTACAGCAATTTGGAAGCAACCACAGGAACTAAAACAGTGCTTCAAGCCATGGGTCGCAACCCAAAACTGGTGCGCAAGAATGTATGAAAGGATCATGAACAAACTTTAAAAATGGATTCTCCTTTAAAGTAGAAAAATGTGGGAACCTGGGGCTTTCCCTTTGCAGGCTGGCAAAGTTGCATTTTGCCAGGAGCTGCTTGGGGCCCTCGCTGCCCCACACACTGGGGGCAAATGGGTCAGGAGCACTGGGTGGAGACTAGCCATCGATGATGATTACAAATGGGTCCTAGTACAAGAAAAGTTAGCAATTACTGATCTAAAATCCTCAGCAGAGCCGTTTCAAATGGTCACAACGGCTGGCTAATTCTCGATTCTTTCCCACAACAACTTACATAACTTGGAGAATGGCTGCACCCTTGTATTCAGTCCTTTCAAGACCAAAACTTCGTTGATTGATGTCACAGGTCTGATCAATAGAAAAAAATTAGATGATCTGGGTGCACTCTGAGAACTTCTTTTGTTATCCTCCTTCCTCTGTTCGCAATCAAGTTAATAGAGCTTTTATTCTACATCTCTTTGGGGAAAAGGGTTGCAATTTGCCACCACAATTCTTCTGAATGAGGACACTGGTTAGACAACTAGCCCCACTACTGTGATCCTGATTATAGAGCAAGATTCTCATAATACAGATGCCTTTTCTTCCTTTTATGGAATTTTGCCTTTAAAGCTGCTTCACAATTTTCTCTTGATGCCTGTGTTGAATTAAATGCTGATGGTAAATGCTGACTGAACAATTCTAGGACTAAAGACTACTATTTGCTACAAAAAAAGTGCAGCACTAACTACCAAGCAAATTTATATGTCCAAAGAGAAGACCTTTAAAGCATGTTTTTTATCAGAGACACTTGAGATGGATTGGTAACTCTGATTGTGCAAGTCATTCAACCTGCTGGTAATTAGCTGAGATGAGACCTGGATTGAGTCCTGGGAGGTGGGCTGAGTCCTTAGGTGAGTGCCTTAAGAGACCTGCGTAGGTTAAAAGGAGTTACCCACCACTGTTTCCCATTTAGGGCTTCCCAGCAGTAGATTGTAGGTAACTAGTTTTTAAACAGTGACTATAGCTCACATGCTAAGGATACTGAGTATGAAAAAGGCTTCTGTAGTGGCTAACGATGGTGAGCTAGTCTTAATTGAAAACATAGTAAACTGTTCTGGAGGCTGGCAGCCCAAAACATGACGATAAGAAGCGTGTGATGAGGGATTTGTTTAGGGGGAAGGTTGTTCTTGGCTTGTAGTGGAGCATGGGTGGTGTGAAAACAGGCTTATTTTCTAGTAGTCAAAGCTGGCTTGGAAGGTTGGGTGAAATTAGGAAGTTGCTATGCGAAAGGATGAGGGGAGGTGAGAAAAAAGCTCTTTCTCTTGAAGGCCTTGAGTTGCTGCAGAAAAATGCTGTTTATAGGGAACACTGGAGTCAAATATCTGCCGAGAGTCCTGTGGAAGCTGCAGTCTGGGTTTAAAGAAGCCTGTTTCTCTTCATTAATGTGGATAAGGAATCCCTAGGGGAAAGGTATAGACAGTCCTGACAGATGGCTGGTTAATTAATGGCAGGGGGAGGTGGTTGTTCTTAGCTGTTCTAGACTCTCTTTAGCTCAAATTTATTATTGCTCAAAGGGACCATGATGGAAAGCATGAGACCCAGTTTTCCCCAAGAGCAGTTTCTAAGAGACATTGGGGAAAGAATTCCTTTTATTAATGAGTCCTGCTATCCTACAACAGGCAAGTGAAAGTCTGTATTTTCCTATTTCAGTATTGTTTTTCTTTGCCTCTTTGCTTCCTGTAGCTTCTAAAGCTCTTGATTTATGGACTCCGTATAGGAATCAAAGCTAATAGATGACGCTTCTTGTAGGCCTGCATGTTTCTGTGGACTACAGCAGAATATTTAAGTCTTGGCACAGAATACTCTGAATGTGGGGCTCTGTATCCCTGCACAGAGCTGACTTTTTAACAGCAAACACCTGCTTTAGGATCTAACAATAGCCAAATCTATGGTTTGTTCTATTTCAGTCTTTGTGACTACTGTAGCTTGTAAGATGGGGCACAAGCAGAAGAGTCAGAGCTGCTATTTATTCCCAGCACTGCAGCTGACTAGCTTTGTGACCTTTTTTTGCCAATTCATCCTGCTTCTGTTTACCTATCTGTTAAATGGGGACAACTATACCCTTGGGTGTAAAGTTTTTTGTGAGGCATATTAAAAGTAGTCTGAGCAAGATCTTCAAAAGAGATCACCATTCAGTCTCCTAAATCAAGTAGTCAAATTTTCTAATCTGTTCTGCATTGTTGCTCTGAAGCCTGGGCTTGAAGGACAGTAACATCTGATAGATAATTTGTGGACAAAAGCACAAAATTCACTTTCTGTTGCCTATCTGTACTTAAAAATATCAGACAAAGAAAAATAGTGAGGCTTTTTAGGATAGTATCTAAGGAGGCTTTGTTTGGCTTGAAAATGGAGGCACTTTTGAAAGGCCTGACTTTGAGGTACCAACTCTCTCTCATTAATTAATTTAAAATGAAGTACAGCCTGTTTTATAAACTAACTCAAACTTTGAGGTCCCTTTTAAAAAAGATTCCCCTCATCATTCATTGGATAAACAGACCAAAGAATAGATGTAGTTTGTTTTTTGTCCCATAGTCTGTTTCTAATATCATCAACCCCCTTGCTGATAACCAGCCAACTTTGTTCCACCTCCAGTTTTTGGCTATTGGTAGCATGGAAGCATTCATAGACCTCCAGGCTATTTCCCTTAGCAGTCCTATTTGGAGTGATCTCATCTTATAATTGTAGAGCTACCAGAAATACTTGGCCTTGAGTCATAAGGTGCCTGCTGAGCCTTCACTGCAGAATGTGAATGTGGCATCTTTATAATTTGAAATCTTAGTTTCATCCTGAAACCTAACCATGAAACAGATAATCCCCAGTTCACCAGCCAGTTACACAATAGGGCTTCCTAATGCACTGAAACAGGGTTCATCTAGCTAAGCATGTTGCTGGATGCAGTTCCCTGTGCTCTGACTGGTTGTGGAAGCAACTCCAACTCATGCCCCATCAAGACAAGGTCTGTCCCTTGTTTAAAAGACAAACACAGTGCTAAGAACATGACTGTGAAGAAAGGAACGTAGGGATGGTTGGACCTGAGTCAAACTTCCTCCTGTGTAACAGCATTGGCTTGTACCATAAGGCAGGTTTAAAGAAGAAACAATTGAATATTTTCAATGCAGAGGCCAGTTTTTG
The DNA here is from genome assembly GCF_052110815.1 of Crocodylus siamensis. NCBI lineage: Eukaryota > Metazoa > Chordata > Crocodylia > Crocodylidae > Crocodylus > Crocodylus siamensis. The sequence goes on along the minus strand of NC_143403.1, from coordinate 3,712,121 downwards.
TTTTGTTTTTTGTTTTTTTTACAGGAAAAACAAAGTAAACTTGGGTTGCAATTGAAATGGCTCCATTGCACATCTAACAAGGTCTTGGTCAACTGATGTGGTGTGGTTGCAGGTTTTTGCAATGAAGATTTATCTAGTTTGGGTTGCCTCACTGGATCTAAATAACATGCATTCATAGCACAGATGTGTAATATATGATGTTTCATAGTTACAATTCCCTGGAGTTGATTGCACCTGCAAAGTACTAATTCACTGAATTTTCTTATACTTAAATTACTGCCAGATGTTAGTTTCCTATCCCTTCTTTTCCCATCTCCTTGACAAACTAGGCTATTTTTTGTACATGGTGTATTTTAATAGAAACAGGCAAAATATATAATAAGTACTCCATGGTTAATATTCAGGTTATTAAGAGTCAATCAATGATACATTCCTATTCTTTAGCTTGTGGGATAAAAATTCCCTTGGAGCTAAAACCTTCTTGATTCACTTCCAGCCTGAATGAGAATGTATTTTGGAAGATTAAGCAAAAACGCCCCAGCTGTTTTGTGGTGGTAGTGCAGGGGAGAAAATAAACACTCAGTTACAAACCAAGGAAAATACATCTCTTCCTCTGTGCAGCTTTGGTAGGTGCTGTTCCCCTTAAAAAGCTGATAACTTGCAATTGAAAGCATACACATACTAAAATTAAGGTGGTGCCTTGAAATAGTATAGGGACAAATCCCAGCCAGCTAGGCCTGAATGTGGGTTTGCTGCTGAACTACTATGGAGAATGTAAGACCCCTATTTTCTCCAGCAGACCCTCACTGGTTTTAATTAAACCAGTTCAAAAGCACCCTTTGCTCCCTTACGCAGAACTGCTAGCCAGATCTGGCTTCAAGCTTCAGCCTTTTAGGATGAGATGTGATAAGTGGAGGAGCAGGTGGCTACAAGAAGACAGGAATGGGATGTGAAGCAAGTTCTTTAGTTGCATATATACAGTTCTCTTCTAGACTGCAAAACAAACTGAAGTTATGTTGAGGTAATGTTGTATACAATAGCATTTATTTAATACACTTATTTAATAAATAAATAAATAATAGTATTTCTTTTCCATGTTTGCAGTAGTGAAATGTGAATGACTGCATCTTAGCTGATGTGTGGGGGAGAGCTGGGGGGCTGATCAGGAACATGTATTGCTAGATGGAAGATTTTTAATCATTTTAAAGAGGTTTTTTTTGTAACTGGAGGTTGTAATACAGCCATATCATTTGGACATGGCTCAGAGGGGAACAAGCGATACAGGAGGGAAGCAAGTAGTGCAAATCTACACTCATGCTAGACTCGACTTGTAGGCTTGACTGATTGAATGAACCATGCTGCAGTAGTGCCATGATGATTAACAAGAAATATGGCATATTAATGTAGGCAGGTCTGAGTTTTTGTTTGTTTTTTCTGTCAATACCGTGTAACTTAATTCTGTTCTAGGGGATCCAGTTCCAACACTTGTCGAACCCAATGCAGCAGGGCTCTGCCAGCGTAGACCCTGGGGGACAATACTACGTGCAAGGGGCAGCGGTCAATGTGGGGAGCTTGTACACGGGTTGGGAGTGCTTAGGGGTAACACGGCAGTGCTACTGTAGGGCAATGGGGTTGGAGCAGGGTGCCAGCGTGAAGGGAATGATGTGGGGGGAGATATGACCAACAGTGCCTCTGGAAAATCCTCCGTGTGAAATGGGTTCAGGAGGATGCTGGCATTTGTGCAACCAACGTCGGTGATCCTCAAGCACCAACTTCACCGGAGTGCTCTCCTCCCGTTCGTTATGACTGAAGGCTGCGGTGGCCAACAAGGACTCACTGAAGGCATGTCGCTCAAGAAAATGGCTGCTGACATCAAAAGCTGGTGGCCGACTGCTTCCAATGGCGCTGCCACCTCAACCCAGCGGCAGGACAGCCTGTTTCGAGGCAAAGCATCTTGGAGAAGGAGGGGAATCCCAGCTGGCTGCCTGCTCCGCTCCACGGGCGGCTCTGAAGTCCCCTTGGGCCCCGTGTGTGTGGTGAAGGCTGTCCTTGACGCGCGGGATGACTGCCCTCGCTGTGAGGGGACGGCCATCGCAGAGGACAGTCTGGTTGTCCTGTACAGACGTGAAGGTGTAGGCTTTTGCGTCACAGAGGACAACCGGACTGTCCCCCGCGACGGAGCCTTCGACGTGGCGCAGCGAGGGGGCTGCTACGGCGGTGTCTCGCGTGGCGTGAGGGGGATCCCACAGAGGAGCCATTCCCGGGGGAAGGGCGGGGCCACACTCAAGATGGCGCCACGGAATGTGGGGCATGCGCAAGCGCCACACTCAAGATTGCACCAGGGCGGCGCACGCGCAACCGCCACACCCAAGATGGCGCCGGGGGCGGGGCGGCCCGCCCCTATGACGCAGGCGGGAGGCGGCGGAGCGGGCCCGGGAGCTGCAGACAGCGCGGAGCCGCCGCCGCCGCCGTCACTATCGTCGCCAGCGCCAGCGCCATGCCCTCCGAGAAGAGCTTCAAGCAGCGCCGCTCCTTTGGTGAGGTGCACCCCCGCTTTGTGTTATTGGGGGGCACCCCCTTTTTGGTCAGGGCACCCCCTTTTTAGAGAGGGGGCACCCCCTCCTGGAGGTGGGGGAGGGGCAGTAGCACCCCCCTTTCGGTGGGGACACCCCGCCTTGTGGGGGGGGGGGTCCCGTGCCCCCCCCCAGCCTCTGCCCTGCATGGGATTTCTCACTCCTGCCCCCAACCCCCCCCCCCCCGCTTGGTGGGGCCGGGCCCGGGCCCGTGGGGATGCATCGGGGAGCGGGGTTGACCCGCCCCAAGTGTCGGATCCTCCCTCCGCAAAGTCACGGGTGGAAGGCATCGGTCCCGTTGCCCCCCACCACCACCGTCCCTTCTCCCCGCGGGTCGGGTCCGGCCGGGTCCCTTGCCGTCGCTGTAGCCAGGGAGGAAAAAAACCCGTCCCCAAATGAAGCTGGCGAATCTGGTCTGTCGTTTCCTGGGGCTGTCTCCACAGTAGCGTCACCCCCCAGCCACGAAAAACGGCTGCCGCGCCTCCCATCGGCAACCTCGGCCGTGGGTATTAAGTTCACGGCAGAGAGCAGCTGAGCGACTGCAGCTGCAACGAGCCCGTCTCTGCAACGGGATGAAGCTGGCGTCAGTCGTCCGCGAGGAGGTTTCTCTCTCCCGTCTTGTGCGGCTCGGTGGATGCTTCCTGTGTGCAAACGCATCCTTTTTCCCAGTTGAAAAGGAAGTTTAGCCAAAACAGTTTGCTTGGTTGTGCTGTTTTGGTTTTTCCCTGCACTGCCCCCCCTCCTAGCCTCAAATCTCTCTTCCCCCGGTTCTGGTGACTTCAGTCATCGAGGATATTGCTCGCTGGTAATACTTCTCTGCCCTCAGAAGCCATAATGATAGGTGTTAAGAATTTGTCCGTTTATAAGAAATTTAGAAAGTCATGCGGGCATTTAGGATGGCAAGCTGATGGGAACAGTATACAGGCCTTCAAGAGGTTTGGGGGAAAATCATCAATGGAAAGCCTGTTCATTACAACCCTCCTTTTTTGTTTTTGTTTCATCCTTGCTCGGGTGAGACTAATTGTGTTTGAGGGTCATGTGTCGGATGTGCTGTGGGTCCTTTCTAGGCATGTGAAAGCTTTTGTGTGGCTGGTAACGTGTGAGCTCTTGGCATGGACTGGAGAGGGGGAGCGAGACGCTGCTTTGAACGGCAGGCTAGCAGCACCTTTGTGTATGAGTAACGGGTTCGGACTGATGGGTGCCGATAGTGGCTTTTTTTCCTGTTCCTGATCAGTTCGATAAATGCAGCTTCCACGTCATGCTGCAGTACTAAATCTCCCTCCTGGGGAAGGTGCTTGGAGATGAAGACAGCCCAGCAAGCGTCAACCAGGAGACGAATTTTAGGCTTCTGGAGCCAGCTATACCTGGCGTAAGCACGTTGAACTGATTTCCAGGCAGCTGCATCTGTTCACACCAGGTCCGACTACACTGCCAAAGCAGGGTTATGTTGGTGCCATTATGACTTCCCTCTGAAAGGAAAATGGGAAGTCTTGCTAACTGCTCAGGGCAAAGGCTGTAAAGGAAGCTTCCCGGCAGCAGCATCGGTGTTTGGAAGCATGCAGAGTTCAATCAAGACAGAAAAAAACTGTACCTGTTTAACACTAGACTGCTGGGTGTAAGCTGAGCCTGGCCTGTTTTGGTTAGCCCTCTCTCCCACGCAGGTCTAGCCAACGACTTCCTCTTCGGGCACGTGGTGTCATACCTAAACAAATAGGCAGGTGGAGATGAGAATTTGACGTGACACAGCAAATCTGCATGAGTCAATGTTGCCTGCTTAGCAGACAGGCGATGGGACTGTGTCCGCTAACCTCTTGCAGTTGCCTTGCTGATTGAAGAACACTTCTGTCCCTCCCAGGAGAGTTTGGGTTTCTTACTGCTTTGATGGACTTGTCTTTCCCGTTTTTACTAATGCTTTTCATTCTGCTGTTTCAACAGGAAGATGCAGATGCCTGGCAAGGCAGTCAAAGCCAAATAAACATGCATACTTTTATATTGCAGGACAAAAGCCATCTAGTATGTATCTGGGCATTTTAAATAAACTCTTTTTTCTTCTACAGAGCAAAGAGTAGAAGATGTACGACTGATTCGAGATCAGCACCCAACAAAAATACCAGTAAGTACAGCTGTTGTCACTTAACTTCCAGGCCTTGCTTCCATCCCACAGTGAGAGAGCAAGTGAGCCAGGAATGAATCAGCTGGGTCTCCAGGATTGAGGGTTGTCCTTTTAGGGTGACTTGGATCTGTGGAGTCTGAGACTTGTTTCCCAAGCCCAGGGGCTGGAAGGTGGCAGCTCCTCCCTGGATGCAACGTGAGCTGCTGGGGTATGGCCATGTTGCTGTGTGTGACTTCCAGCAAAGCTGCACCTCCAAGGATCCAGTGCCAGCCCAAAGTCTTGCTTTTCAGAGCTCATACTAGAATGAGTCTCATGGCCTTGATAGAGAGGTATGACGATGCTTCCACGGGGAGCAGGACCTGGAAGGATAGGCACTCGTTCGTGCTTTGGTTTGAGTTCTGTGTAAGGACCTGTGCTGAGGAAATGTACCTAAGAGAAGACGTGTGTGGAGCCTGTGGAAGTGCCACTACCCTGCTGGATTGTTAGCTACCCTGTTTGGGGTGGGCTACACAAGGGGTTGACACCTGTTGTCAGCTCCAGTCCTTTCAGCCTCTCCTTGTCTGATTTGCTGTTTAGTCAGGGCCACCCTGTTTGTCTGGACTATCCTCTGTCTTCAGGTTTTGCCCCCTGCCACCTCTGCCATGCTGGTTGTTGTAGCGGCGGTGGGGGCATTGATGTATTTATAGCTGCCTTGTCCTCTGGACTTCCTCAGGGGCAGGTTGCCTGGGGCTTGCTGATGCTGCCAGGGACTGGTGAATTAGGAGTCCCTGTTCTTGTCACGGTTGCTGCAGTCTGAGCTTATCTCTGCAAATGCGAGGATAAAACAAAGCTTGAAATCCGAAAGAAACTGTTCCAGAGGGAGCGATGCCGTGCTGCTAATAAGACTGTGCTTAATTGGTCGGTCTCTGCATGACAGTTGCCTGCCTCCCTTATTTCCCATGGGTTGCGCTTGCTTTATGGCCTCTTACTGAGGGGTGGGAGGTGCCTTGCTGCTTTGCAGACAGAAGCAATAATGTGATCAAAAAACTCAGTGCTGGAAGCTGATTATCATCAGTGAAAGCCACTGCAAGCGGCTCTTGCCTAAGTTGCAAGAAAGCTCATTGCCAAACCTGGGGTTGCACTCTCCACTCAAAAGAAAAATGGAAACTGAATGTGCCTGAGCTGGCCGTCAGCAACATTAACTTCCCTCTGACCAAAATAATGCTGTTCTTTCCCGTTTGGGCAAGGTCCCCTTTGCAACAGCTTTTTTAGCCAGATCCATGTTTAAGCTGGCTCCAGAGGAGACAATGTTGTATAGACAGTGGTATATGTCCAATATTGGAACCATGCTGTAAAACTCTGCTGATGGTGGGTCTAAAATCCCTGGTTGTCTCTTCATTTTGTCCAGTACAGCTTTTGACCAGAGGTGTGTGCGCATGCAGGTGAGCCCTGGAGGTGCTGCCACACCTAAAACAAAGCAAGATTGCAAGTGGTTATAACCGCTCAGAGTCTGACCTTTGTTGCTCTTGCATGCTTTTAAACTGCAAGTGATGCAAGGGTGGGAATCCCCTTGGAGCTGCTTGCACCTGCTTCCAGTGCATCATTGAAACTGAATTTTTCTTTTTTCCAGGTCATTATTGAAAGGTACAAAGGGGAGAAGCAGCTTCCAGTTCTGGATAAAACCAAGTTCCTGGTACCGGATCATGTTAACATGAGTGAGCTGATAAAGATCATCAGGTAGTATGTTAACATGTGCCAGATCCAAATTGCAGTCTCATTCACTAGTTTGCTAGTGGGTGAATGTGTTGGGTGACCCTCTAAATCAGGGCTCTCCAACTTCTAAGTGGCCTTGTCATCCCTGCTTCCAGATCATATGTTGCTCCATGTGGTGGGCACCCTAGGCATTTATAGACATGCTCTGGGAAGCAGGGGTAGGGCGCTTTAATTGGCACAGCTCTACACCATGTGTACACCACTGCCTTTCTGTACATACCAAAACCTTGCCGTGGTGCAGTAACATCCCCTGAGCTCACATATGGATGTTATGTAGAATAGGCCTTTTGTTCCCTGTGTGCCTAAAACTTCAGCTAAAGCTAGGTACAAGCTAGCTGCTGTGTAGGGCAGAAGCCAGGCTGCCTTAGATTTGTACCTCTGCAGAAATATGGTAATGATGCAGTTTCCATCGTGTCCCATCTTCCCCAGCCAGTGGGTGAGGGGAATGCTTCACTCCAAAACCCAAGGTCTCAAGAAAATAAACATGTGCTTTCCTCCCTGTCTTCCTACTTGAGGTCTTGCAACAAGGCCACCATCCCCTTGCAGAAGATGATTTGGTGCTTACAGGGTCAGAGGCAGGGCCCGTCCCATCCGGGCTGCCCAAGAAAATAAGCTGCTCCTCAGAGCACTTGGCTTCTCAGGCATGTGTAAACCATGTAAAAAGTCATGGCTTTGTCCTTCATGCTGTTGTCAGTCTGGCTTTTCCTGTCCCCTGTTTGGGGCATGTGCAGATAGAGAACTGGAAGCCTGAGATTAGAACAGGCTAACTCCATAGAAATGGCTTGCCTTTCCTGGGATTCTTACACCCTAGATTAAGTGTTAAAGAAAATTATTCCTCATGGAGGTTTGCAGTGCATCCTGCCTTGGGGAGCCTTTCTTACCTTCTCCTGGCACCCCTGCGATTGGCATCTGTAATGCATCTCTCTTTCCTGTAACAGACGGCGCTTGCAGCTGAACTCGAACCAAGCTTTCTTCCTGCTGGTGAACGGACACAGCATGGTGAGTGTCTCAACGCCCATCTCGGAGGTGTATGAGAGCGAAAAGGATGAGGATGGATTCCTTTACATGGTCTACGCCTCTCAGGAAACCTTTGGAGTACACTCGGCTGTGTAAGGCTTCTAGCCCAGGATTTTGGTTTGACCCTCGCCCCAGGAAAACGAAAGGGATGTCACTCTGCCCTCAGTACCATAGTGTAGTCTTGCTTTAGCAGGTGTTCTCATCTTGCCTTGCCTTGTTTGTGGATATTAAAGAGACGAGTGCCAGTACAGACAGGCAGATCCTGCTTTGAAAACCTGCTGTAATATTTAACACAGGCACACTTAAGTTTCTGGACTCTGAATGGAACCATACCTTGCATATGTAAATAGCCAATAAAAGGGACACTCAGCTGGCCTTTGTAATAAAGGAATTGGCACCTTTTCATGTAGTGAACCCATGTGTTTCAGTGTGACATCTTTGTGGCAAATCCCTCACAATTCCTTTAAAAAAAAAAAAAAATCAATCCAGCTTGTCAAGGAAAGGGTTTGTTGTTTTGTGTTTGGTTTTGTTTTGTTTTTTTGTTCCATGGGAGAGCAAAGACAGGGACTATCCTAAACTTCTGGGTCAAGCTATGGAGTCGCTCTGCTTCGGTGTTTACACTGTGTTGCAGCACATGGTTGGGAGGGAAGTTTATCATCTTTCTTGGTACCACCACTGTATAAGGAGGTGCCAGATAGTAGTATTCCCATCGAACACCCCAGCTTTCCTCTAGTTTTAGGAAGTGCATATGTTAAGGTTCTTAGGCTAATAGCAGTGAAGGCTGGAGACTTCTCTCAGCACTTTGTATATTCACTGAAATACTGCTGCTCAGTAGCATCTTGTTTTCCTTCTAACCTGTAGGGGGTCTCTCTTCTGCCCTCCGCAACCTGGAAAATAGCAAGTGGGAAGGGTTTGTTCAAAGAAATGACTTCAGTAAACAAGACTGTGGGGATAGATGCAACCAGTTGCAAAGCAGGCTAATACAATTGGAAAAACAAATAGTACCCTATAATGTTGAGTCTTTGGAGTTCTGCCTGGTCCCTCCTCCACTCGCTCCATCTTTGCAGCTGTGTGGTTACCTATAAGCTCTATGGTGCATCCAGGCCTTCTTGTGTGTCTTAACACCCATCCATACTGGATTCAGATCTGCTGCTGGAAATATGAATCCAAACTGCCTACAACCGTCTGTCACTTGTTGTGCATGTTATAAGTGAGGGGGTAGGGGAAAGTGCTCTGTTTTAAAAGCATTTCACGTTGGGAGCAAATGGTCATCCCATCATTGAAGTTTCTCGCCACTTGCATGTGGCTGAAAAATCTTGGCATTGCTGTTGTCACTATAAATAGCGGCTCATCCTGTGGAGAAGGAATGTCTCGAGTAGGATCACTGTCCTTCCTCTAGAGTTGATGTTGTAAAGTGGAGTGTAACAGACTGAATAAGAGTTATCCTTGTATGACACACATCCATGAACTAATAGCAGCTGTTACTGAACATTAACTTGCTATAATTGGGGGCGGGTGGGAAAGAAGCAATACTACTGCATCTTGGCACTCTAGATCAATAAGGTGTACGGTTTGTATCCGCTGACACCTTTTTGCATGCATCTTGTTCAGTGCTTATTTCTAACTTTTTTTTTTTCATTTTTTTTTTTAAATGTTCATTGTGTTTTTACTTCAGCGTAAATTCTTCAGTGCAGCTTGTCCTATGTTTTTATAGTTTGGTTTATGTAAAATCATGGTTTCACTTGAGACTGACAGCCATTCTTGTAACTACTGTGTTCGATGACTGAGATTCCTGTACAAATGTTGCTTTTTTTTAAAATTAATACAGTGCTGAAATGGATGGATTACATCCCCACTTAATTGCAGCTTGAGTGGTTATTTATAGACTTCCTTGCCTTAAACATCCATTAGCAGAAGGGGAGACAGTAGTGACAAATGCCACCTGTTTCAGTGCATGGCTGAATGATGTCTGTGTGGTGGGTCCCAGGTCAGATGAATAACTTCTAGTGACGCTCAGGACACTGAATAGTATGGAAATAAGTGCTGAATGGAACATCCAGGCACGAACCTAAGAGGAGTGAGTGTTAGCTAGAAATAAGGGAGGTATGTGGCCATCCTAAACCAGCCCTACTGCTGTTTTAGAGTGGGGAAGGATGTATTGTGTAATTGTAATAAAGGGATAATAATTAGCTACCCAAGGGGACTTGTGTCTGATAGTAAATGGTTTCTAGGGGGAGCACACACTTCCTAGCCCACGGCTTTTCGATCAAGACCTTCCTGTCATTCAAGAATCTCCAGCTGGCTTTCTGTTCAAAGCTGAAATCTAAATTGCTGGAGTTTAGTTGGAGGAACAGAATGGTTTAAAAGCATAATGGATTTAAGTGCTATTAAGCCATCTTTGCTGAGTAGTCCAGATGAGACTGACTGACTAGTATGGTACTAAAACAGCAGTGTGGATAGCAGAATTCAGACCTGTAGCAATTTGAAACTGCAGCCTTTCAAAGGAACATCTCTGGCAGGAAATCACTCAGTGGCTTCTGTATACATTACCGTAAGAACACAGTGCAACAGAACTGGGATTTAAAGTGGCTGCTCTCAAATTTTGAAGATGTGCTTAGTAATTCCTGGTCTTTGGCCACTGGAGACTGGCATTGTAATCCTGCCTGCAGCCTGGGACAGTTACAGCCAATGCTCACCACAGAATCGCTGGTGACTAGGACAACAGGCAGCCTACCACACAAAGGCCCACATTATCAAGGGCTCAACATAATCTGCAGGACAGCCTTGAATGCCCTTGACTCAGCCGCAGTGGTTCTAGAGAACAGCAACTGCAAATAGATGCGGTGACAGCCCTCAGCCAGTGACTTGGATTAAAGAGAACTTTACCTGTTAAGAAAGGTGCACCTCCACCCTGCCTTTTACCTGTATGGTTTATTTCTGGTACTTACCTGCTCAAGTTGGAGAAGCCTAAAAGAATAAAGAAATGCTGCTTAAGCACTGTTTAACTTTTTATTTTCCATACATTAAATTTACTCAGATAAAAACATTCTAAAAATGTACAATTTTACCTTTAACAAAGTATAATAAAACATAAAAATCCCAATACCAGAATACTTGACATTTACAGTTCAAAATCAAATTAGCTGATATTAAATATTTACAAAACTATTTAAAATATTTATAAAGTTACATGCACAATTTGTAATACTAGAATTGACTGAAGTAAAAGAAATGGCTCAAATGGGAGTAGGAGTTTCCTTTAGTCCTAATGGAAAGTTACCTCCAAAAGAAGCTGTTAATCTGCACTTCAAAACACACAGGATTTTGCTGTTTCAGTACCAAAACATTTCTCACCTACCTAAGAATTTAACAGAGACAACAGGTAGTCCCAAGGGTTTGTTATGACACAGATAAAGTCATTTGGATATTGGTAGCCACCTCCTCTAGTACTGATGTAGTAACATTTACCTTTGGCCTCAACAAACAAAAATGGTTTTCTATAGACTATTGCAAGCATTTACATTTATTGAGACTTTCCAAATGTTCCCCCAACTGAAAAGGAAAGTCTGGAGAACCCAGAATGCATGGCTTTGAGCATTAGTGCCTTCCACTACATGCTTTTTGGGACCAACATTGCTGTAAAAGTAATGGCAAAAACCAATCGTTTGGGGTGGGGGAGTGCATTCTGCTCACTTGTTTTTTTTAATTTTCTAATTTCTCTGCCAAATACAGTGAACTAAGGTTTTCGATACCTTGGTATCATCACCACAAAATCAGCAAGCAATAAAGGGCATGAAATGCAAGGGGAGGCAAGAGGAAGAGGGGTTGGTTTATATCGCCATTTCATTTGATTCCTGGCAGGCTGCTAGCAGTTGTGTTTTACAAGCTGCTTGGGAAATTTCACAAAATATGAAAGCTGATGTAGCGTTTTGGGAAAATTTACTACAGAATCCAATGATTAAAATACCCCACTTGGTAAGACAACTTCCTGGTTGAACCTCCTTTAGTTTAGTGTCCAGCATGAGCGTGAATTTGCCTCTGCAGCTGAATTTCTGAACAAGTGTTGATCATTTTATTCTACTTCCCCAATACGTCACACATCAGAAAGACAATTCTGAAACTTCGCTATGCACCATTTACTCCTCCAAAATAAAGACAGAGCTATAATCCACCCCCACAATTCTTATGCTGCAAAAAAACAACAAGGTTCACCCTATTGTTTTGCATTTTTAAACCACTGGTTTTACCCTACAGTGGAATCCAGTTAGAGAGTTAATCATGTTTATACTTGCAGGACAAAGGTATGAACAAACAGCTAATTCTGAGTATTTTCCATATCTGTACCTACAAGAATAGGTTTTATGAGCTGGTTCTTTCAGTTCCTGAGACTGGAACTGCTATTCCAGAGCCTAGCTGCCTAACTAGGGAGAAGACAGAGGAAAACAGAAGGATTTGTGCCTTTTTAAAAATGGATTAAGAATCATTTTATGTATCTAAAGTGCTCCGTATAGGCTCACCAGCTTCAGTTGTTCTAAGTACAAAGCAAACATACTGCACTAACATATGTGAAGCTACACCTCCTTTTGATTCAGGGAAAACTCAGAACAGTACTGGTTCTTCAAACAAGTACCTGTGCATTAAGTGCATGTCCCTTCAATTTACTCACACTTCTAAATACAAGCTGACTTTAAGATCAGGTTTAGCAATTTAAAAAATGTACCTGTAAGTGCACATAAGCCCCTTGAGGAAACATCAGCCTTAACTTTACATAGAGGAAGCAATCCTGAAGACTGTTTTGAACATAGGAATGAAATGTTTTTTAAAGAAGTTTGCTGAACAAGAGTTCAGTCTTAGTTTCATACTCCTGGTGACCCTTTTGACTTTCTGATGAATATTAGACCAGACTATGCTCCCAGCCATGGCCACTAAAGCAAAATATCACAGAAAAATATTAAGTTTTTTGCTCTCATTGTTCGGTCTTTTGTGAGGGTTTGTAATACTTGCATGTCTGGTGAAATACAGTTTATTTAAATATAGTTCAGTTTTAAAATATTGTTTTAAAAAAGTGAAAAAATGTTAAAGTTTGGCTTTCAGCACATGTTCCAGGCCACTGGAGAGACCCTCAAAATCTTAAATAGTAAACATTTTAAGTGAAAACTGCAAGTGTCCTTTAATGTAACACAGCATGACAGGTTGTTCCTCCTATTGTCTCAAGCTCATTAAGGCAAAGTAAATTGCATTGTCAGTTTTCATCACTTTACTGTTGTAGGTCTGAACGTTGCTCGCGAACCTCCTTACAATACAGGCATAGCAAACATAACTTCCAATATTGCAAGCAATGCTGTGTAGTGTGAACTGAACCTTTTAAGGATACAGAAATATGGAGCTCCCGAATTGCATAGAAATCAGAAAGAACAGATTTTCTTTTTAAACCAAATGTTACACAGCTTTAGACTTTGGTTTTCATGAAGCCAAAAAAAATGGTATGACCTCCAAAGATAATCTACCTGGAACACGGTTGGTGTCTTGTCGCCTCAGGTGACAGTGGTTCTTCAGCGGTACTAATTTATCGCGCTGCCCTAACCTGCTGGCGCTTCACGATGAGGCCGACCATCCATTTTGAGCAAATGGAACTGAAGAATGGCCCACACCTTCAAATTCTCACTAACGTTTCCAGAAAAAGCTTGACGGACAACTTACTGCATTAGCTGCTCAAACCAACTTTTCGGTAGCTAAGGTCTCGTTGACCTTGAGAAGCTTTGCCCCAGCATAAGAAGTGCTGTACATTGCATCAGCACAAATGCTTTTTACACTGGTGTGGCTACAGTGGTGGAAAAGCAATTCCCAGCATAAGCAAGACCTCAGATTTTAATGTCGTCTTCTAGGTTTGAGTACACAAAGATCGCTATGCGTTTCAGGCCTGTGTCTCCTTGGGCAAGTCAGGAGGATTTGCGTGTTCCTTCATCAAGACGGGACTACACCGTTTCAATTCAGCAACACGAGCTTGGTTTGGCTACCTCCCAAGTCTCAATTTTAATTTGCCGCCTCACACTTCTGTATTCTAGGTAGTTAACCCCAAGGCAATCTACAATCTACTGCAACAGTGGAGGCCGACAGTAAATCCTTCAATGTCTTGACAATTATGTAAGTTACTACCTTTTACATGTTTGACTTCTACCACCACTGAATCCTGTAGCTGAAGCCCCGGGGTAGGAGTCAAAGTTTTGTTCTATCAGGTAAAGCAACAGCTTGCAAACTCTGCTGCCAGAGTTTATTTTTTAGGATGGTTTAAAATTCATTTACAAAACCAAGATAAGGTTTCTGTGAAAGAGACCTATATACAGTTACAGGGCGTAAAAGCTGTTTTGTGTGTTACAGGAAAAAAAAAAGAAGAACATCTGTATTCTTGAAGTCTTAATGACTCTGGAGTCTCTCGGACATGGACCCTTGGAAACTAAGTTTATTCAGCTGTTGGTAACCCAGCACTGTCTAGTAGCAAAGGTGATGGTGAAGAGGAAGGTTGTTTCCAGAAGGAACTGGAATTGCCGTGTGTCTTCTTTTGGAGGGGAAAGGAGAAAATTACTCAGGATTTTTATATAAGTCACATAGCCTGCTGGTGCCAATTTTAAAAGTTGGAACTTCTTTGCCTCTTGCACTGGTCTCAGAGCGACATGGTCTGCTAAAAGTGCAGAAAGCTTGAATAGTTTTACATTCTTCTGTAGTGCAATCCTTAAAAATCCCAGAGATTAGTGCCTGATCACTTTTGAAAAAAAGTAGACATTTTACCTAGCCCAGGGGTGGTCAAAGGCCCTCTGGTGAATGGCCACTCGTACCTTCAACCTCCAGCTCTCATCTCACATCGCAACGTAGCTGCCCTGGAGTTATGCATTTCATCTTGGAAGGTCCAAATATGGCAACATTCTTCAGCAAAAAGAATAGAAAAGAAAAGAAAAAAAAAAGCGTAGGGTTTTTCTTCTGTTTTTTGTATTTGCCACAGAAAACATAGTTGGCCACCTTCACTTGCCGTCCTGCACGCATCAGTCACATGATACGTACTAGGCAAGTTCCAACACCAAGATCCAAGCTTGAATTTTGGCAATCAAAAACGGGTTTGTTGCACCCCTAAGCTAGATTTTCTACCTAGTCTAGTAAAGTAAAGCACCTTTGGATTAAAAATACATTAAGCTTAACAGCAACTGGACGTCTCAGTTTTGTATTTAAATGTCTTTATATCTCCATGGCTTACAGCGTTTTCTTGCCAGAGAAAATGTCAGTCTGTGGAGTCGAGACTTTCAGATGGAGGAGAGTATTTCAGCCTAAATGTACCTGGAGGAGAGGAAAAAAGGGAAAAAAGAAAGCAGTCAAGTCCACAACATTTTAAAAATCTACTTGAAAAGATAGGTTGCAGAATAAAACTAGTAGCTAATCTCATCACTATGAAGCTACAGGAAATGCCTGTCAGGGAGATGTCTTAGTACCAGCAGGGGGAGTGGGAAGTAAAAATACAGCAACACACAAAAAGAAGACAAGATGCAGTAGCTGCAATGCAATTTCAAGAGCCAAAGTCATTCAAAACAGATTAAAAAGAAATGATGAATTGCAGCTTTAAACTGCATTACTGTACTTCTCTGACCTGGGCCTGATTAGGACACTTTCACATTCTTCTAATCTGCCATTATCAAAATATTATGGCCTAAGAACAGTACTAATTTTCTGTATTGCCTCTCGGGGTCTATTATTAAATCATAGTTAAGTGCCGATGGCATGGTCTGAACCTGGGGTGGGCAAAATGTGGACCGGGGGCGGAATGCAGCCCACCAGGCCATTCTATCTGGCCCACAGGGCCCCTAAAAAATTTAGAAAATTCATATTTATCTGCCCTGGGCTGCCTGTCATGCGGCCCCTGATGGCTTGTCAAAACTCAGTAAGCGGCCCTCTGCGCAAAATAATTGCCCACCCCTGGCTATACAATACAAACACAGACATGGGCCATACCCAAGATGATCTGAAATCTATCGTTTTAGTTCCCCAATTCTAGCCAAAAGTTTGCATTTTATTCTGCCAGGCAATACTACATGTACAATATTTTAACCTATACATCTAGAAAAAAGAGAGCTATGACCTGAATATACTCCTGGTATGGCAATATCTTACTCCCAGATGTGTCTGCCCTGGCTCAAGGATTTTAAATCTCTTGAGAAGGCTTTCCTATGACAGAGTCTACACACTATGGAATGTGCATTTCCACCGACTCTGACTCAAGTCCTTCAAAGGGATGTCTCTCCCTCTGCCCGAAGAAGGGTTTTTGTACCCGAAAGTTTGCAAAGAACAATTTTTCCAACTATTTAGTTCGTCTAATAAAGGATATCACATTTACCCAAAGAACCTTGTCTGTCAAAGGGATATGCACAGCTAGTTAAAATGATGGCTTCTATTTATTTTTTAAAATATTTTATGAACTTCTGGGATAACCTCATATTCAAAAATAAAAGGATAACTTGGGGCTGAACTGACAGATGGTGTCAGCAGCAACAACTAGGTCAGATGAAGACACTGCACTTCTTCCTTTTTTCATAGACCAATTAATTCTCAACAGGGGTCCAAGGCAAGACACTCACATGTGTGTTCCAGTTAAGTCATCACAACAGGGCTTAAGTTAGGCATAAAACTGGTGTTGGTTCTGTGCACCAAAGTAAATACCATTTCTATGAAGTTAGCCCAAAAGTTCATCATCCCTTAGAAGAAAAGGGCTTCGAAGAACCGGATGCTTGTCTGCGATTACGAAAAACTTGGTATTAAGAAAAGCTATCACCATTAGATTCAGTGGTCCCTCAACTGCATGGAAACTCCCATTCACATGAAGCTGCAGCTCTGCACACAGACATCCCCACATCAGCACCAGTTTCCTACCTTGCCGATTGAAATCCATTGGTGGCTGCTTGCAGTCCTGAGCTCGGTGACCACTGGCCCCACAGTTGTAACAGGAGAGGTTCCCATTTTTTTTGTGGTTTGAACCATTGCTGGTTCCCATCATTCCCTGTGCCTGGTATACTCCCCCTGTCCCTGCCATAAAGTTCTGCATGGGTGGTACTGCAAACGTGGACTGCCCGCTCATGACAGAGTCTGGGGTTAAACCACTGTTGTAAGGAGAGTGAACCATTGGGAAGGTTGTGCTGCTGTTGTACTGCTGCGTGTTGATGTAGCCATTACTACACAAAGGATTGAAGGGCAGAAATGGAAAAGTAAACATTGAAGGCCCTGAAAACGGGTGCTGGAAATAGTTCGCATAACTGACAGTCAGACCACTTGAGCCACAGTTCCCACTACATCCACAGGAGCTACACACCATGCAGCCAGGAGGCTGCTGCTGCTGTTGGTGGTGGTGGTGATGGTGATTCTGATTTGGTACCGGGATGTTCCCTGCAGATCCACCGCTGCTGTTGCTGCTGCTACTGCTGCTGCTGCTACTGCTGCTATAGAAATTGTTCTCAGCAGCTGATGACAGTGTGGGGCTAGAACTGGGTACGGGGCAGCTGGGTAAGTTTGCCATGTTTGCGAATGATGTGGACGGATGGCTGCTGGAAGAGGCAGTGTTGTTGTTCGCACAGAAGCTGCCTTGCATTGGGGCCACTGGCATACTGCTCATTGCAGAAAAGGCAACTTTGGTGTTGGCTGTATAGAGAGCAGTTCGGGGATTTATTATTGCAGGGGACATAGTTATTTGCATATTACTGGAGCAGGATGTCTGCCCAGCAATGGCAGAATCAGTCGGAACCGAAGAAGATACCAAGAGCTTCATGGGTGGACGAGCCATTTGGAAGACTGTGCTGGATGTCACGGTGGGAGCAGTACTCGTTTCCACAATTAGTGCTGGCTGTTGGGATGTCTTTATCACTCGGTCCAGACTTGAAGCGTGCACAACTTTGGTCCGATGACCAAAGTTAATTGTAGACGCAGGTGAATTGTTTTCCGGAACTCCTGAGAGCACTTGCAGAGGCTGATGAGGAGATGAGGTTGGCGTCACATCCACCACTGTATTCCCAAAGTTCTTTTCCATTTTCATGCTGCTTCTGGGTCCAGGTGAAACTTTATTTCGTTCTTCTAAAGACAGAAGTGAAAGGAGCTTCATTTCTGTATTTCCACGCTCTGATTTATGCACTGAATTCAGCATTCGACTAGGAGTGATGTGGGTAGAGGCTGCTGGCATCACTTGCATTGACAAGGTATGGTGGCCAGATGGATTGGAGCCAACATCGTTCTGCACTGGTAGAACCTGAGCTGTGGGTCGGGCCGAACTGGATGTAAAATGATTCAGTAACATCACAGGTTTCTCCTTTTCTGAACCATCCAAGTGTATCTCTAAACCTAGAGGCAGAAACAGATCTATAAATACAACTGCCTTGCCAGACAAGGCAGATCAAATGCAAACAGAAGTTTTGCTTGCTTTCCCTTACGCCTTTCATTCTCCTCAGCACTGTCCGAGCTTTCCTCTCTGGTGTGGATCCCCATGGGGCTGGAAGAGGAGCTGGAGTATTCAGAAGAACTGCCTTCTCGGGGCAGAGGGTGGGCTGGCTGATCCACATCTACCCGCAGCTCTAGGAACAAACATGTGATAAATCAGGGAAAACATGAAAACTAATGGCAGAACTGTCATCTGGGTACCAAAAGCCTAGTTACAACACTGCAGCTGATGGGTATTTTCACAACACCATGGCCATTAATACACCGGAATGCTTCAGCCTCATAGGGCTTCATATTGGCCCAGGGAATACAAGTCCAGAGAACCAATGGTTAGTCACCAGCAAAACCAGCACTTCATATGCAAACCATGGAACTGCAATTACATCTTCATCACTCAAATATCCCCAGGAATAAGATCTTTCAATCATCAGAGATCACAAAGGCCAAGAACACATGAAGCAAGTCAGTTCTAATCTGGGGCTGGAGCAGCAAAGCCATGAGTTTTTATTGTGCATAAGATACCCAGCCTGACCCTGGCAGCAGTGCACTGTTCTTTACATTGTGTATTTACCTGCAGCATGGTTCCCACGAATATTCTGGAGAGGCCCTATGTGAGTAGTTGGAGGGACCCTAGCCACACCACTGCCAGTAACCGAAGAAGGTGCTGTTGGATTTAGGCACCGTTTCTCTGATTTCTCCCTATGCAGCCAATATAGGAGAAAAGAAAAAGAAACGTTAGTTAATACAAATGAATTAATACAAATGTACATTAGTACATGCGTATCTACAGCTGTACAACTAATACATTAGTTAATTAATTCAAAGGCAGTGATTGAAGAAGAGGAGAAAAGGGAACATCAGTTAATGCAAACTAGTGCATTTATATGCTTCAAATGGCATTTTTCTATTCCACAGATCTCAGTTCCATAGATTCTCAGTTCTAACTAAAATTCCACATGTAAAGCGAGAATAACCAATGGAGTAATGTCTTTCTCAGCCTGCAGACAGCCTGACTCAGATATGGGAACTCCCTCCCGTCCATATTTAACTCATTTAAGGAGTAGCCCCAAAGCTGGAAGATGAAACTTCACTATGCCTCTAACTATATGGGCACAGATCATTCTATTAGCCAGGATGGGGAACTGAAGGAGACTGAAGGTAGAGGAGATGAAGGGGGAGTTTCTGCAGGGAAGAAATGCAGAGTGAAAAAGAAACATACAGAGAAAGAGAGGATGGGGGAGGGAGAACAGAGGATAGAAAAAGCATCATTCCTGAAAGCGAGAACATTTGGCCACTGAGTGAGTCTGCATGCAAGTTTATAATGAAACAATTAAAAGATTAGTTGCTAAATACAGGGCATATTCCATCCCCAATCTGGGAGCAAATCTCCTACTCACAAGTGTGCCTGTTCACTGTCAACAAAGGGGAGACTGCAGTTCTAAACCTACAGTCCAAGCCGCTGCTCAGGAAGGAACGTGTCTCTCTTGAGCAGTATACCTTGGCCTACTGTGCCTTCACGCAAATGCTTAAGTAGGTACAAAACCGGAAACAAGCAAGTAGCAGATAAAGAACGCAAACAGTAACAGGTAGTTTAGATCTTGTAAATTCTTCCAATAACAGTAATTTAAGAAGATATTAGTTGCATAAGTAAAGAAATATGTTTACATTAGGATTAAATTAAATGTCCCTTTAAAGCTGAGTTCACTTGTTCTTTTAGGTGCTTATGAGCTTTGAGTACCTAATAATAAAGTAATAAATGTTACATAGTAATCCACATTTCCAAAGTGTTTTTTTTCTTTACTAATTAACCCTTCACCACTCTTATGAGAAAGATAAGTAGTATCTAAATTTACAAGTGCAGAATCTTTGCAGGCTTATTAATTTGCTCTGCCTTCATAGTAAAAACCACTGTAAACCTGGGATTACAACTCCAGAGTTTGTAGGATCATAGAAAATTAGGGTTGGGAGGGACCTTGGGAGGTCGTCTACTCCAACCCCCTGCTCAAAGCAGGACCAGCCCCAACTAGATCATCCCAGCCAAAGCTTTGTCTAGCTGGGTCTTAAAAACCTCCAAGAACAGAGAGTCCACAGCCTCTCTGGGTAACCTGTTCAGAGCTTTACTACCCGCCTTGTAAGAAAGTTTTTTTCTAATATCCAACCTAAACTTTCCTTGCTGCAGCTTGAGACCATTGCTCCTTGTTCTGTCCGAGTTCTAAGCTGTACAATACCTTACCTCACAAGCTGAGAAAATAGACAATCTTTACCCCAACACACACATGCACAAACTTACTTTTCCAGCTCCAGCTGTGTCTTGAGTTTTTTCTTTGCTCCCATGGTGAGGGACTCAAATTTATTCAGATCTTCTTCAGTAAGGCTCAGAAACTTACAGGAGAAAGGATGGAGTTCACTTTACAGCACACAATATGCTTACATCCATTTCAAATGACCTTTTTGTACGCTCAAACATTCAAGGAATATCATTTCTGAGATGCATCTTTAAGACTTGCCAAAATACATGCCTTTTATGAAATTCTGTTCCAGTTTCAAAGTATCAGTAGCCTATGTCAGTCACTCACAATAAAAAGAACAGTCTACACAGACACTGAAAGACATCTTTGTGTCAAAAAATGAACTAAACAAAGTTCTGGTCCAGTGGATCCTACCCACCAAACTAAAATTTCAAGGATTCTTCCCCAGGATCTTTAATACTTATTTGATAGCGTCAAGGATGGAAGAGCATACAGAAAACATGGTTTGGGAACTTGAAAATTAGGTACAAGCAATTTGCCAACCTGGGGGAAAGATAAAGGGCAAATTAAGAACACAAATTCCTGGCACTCCTCTTTCCTGTGAGTACTTGATGCACCTGGCTCTCCTGGTAACCCAAGGAAGAGCAGTTGTAACAACTAATATCTATCATGCAAGGGATCATCTCCACCCTTCTACTCCCCACCTCTTGCCTGTGGGAAGGCAGGGCTCCCCTCCCTAGTAGTGAGAGATGGATTCATTGGAGACTGGGGCAGGTTTTGCTCCATTCGTTTCACTTATCACTTGTCAAAAAAGGTTTTGATTTATGCCGATACTCTTCTGCTGCTGAAACATTATTCTGATTCCTGCTGAGTCTCAGTACACAAGAGATAAATCCACTGGTTATTCAAAATTAAACTGTAACCGAGTTTTCCTGACTTTGCCATTTAATACAGAAATCAATTGACTCTCACATCTAGAGCAGAGTTCATCATAGTTCCAAATCTACTGCAAATATTTTTTAACAGACTATACAAACCAAGATAAGCAGAGTACTTGTTTGAAAAGAAAAACTCACCACATTAAAATATGCAGTTTTGACATTACAGATTTTCCATTTCTGAATGAGAACAATGACGTAAGAAGATTGCAGCCTCAAACTATGCTTATTCAATTAATATCTTTCACAACATGGGGTAGAGGCAAAAATCACTGAAATTCAGAGCCATGACTTCAAAGAATTAAAATCTGAATTTAATCCACCAGAGGGCGTTCAAGATTAAAATACAGCAGAAGGAGGAGGAGGTTAATTTTACATGCTTGTGTCAGATACTGCTTGGTAAGTATCATGAATCAGTCCACATATTCAATTAAAAATCCATGCACTTCAGTGTCATTCATGACCATTTTTACTTGAACATCCAAAGGACCAATTTTTTTGTTCCAAAGAACATTTGTGGAAAATGAAGGTGCCAAACATGCATGCAGACATACACGCATAAAGGCTCAGGTAAGAAATGTTCATGAATCTGTCCTAAAATGTATCTAATAAGCAAAGCTTGTACAAATAAGAGGTCAACCAATCCAGAAGTAAAAGTAATACACTGTGGCCTAGGTGACCTATTGTACAGCAAAGCATAAGCAGAAAAAAGTATATGGTTTGTAAATAAGCCAGATTTTCATGTGTCCAAAGAATTCTGAACAATCAAGTTATCTAAGTCTACAGGCCAAATTTCATCAAATAAATTATTCCTCCAAATACCTTGCCCAGTTCGAGCTGCAAACAACAAGGAATTCTAAATGCAGATGTTTTACCACTTCTCTTATCTACATGCTCCAGGACACATCAATTTTTAAAAAACACATGCTGTTGTCCTACTGAATCTACCAACCTACCTTCTCCATTGTGAGTTGTTTGAAGACAGGATAGTACTTGTGCAACCGTAGTTTCCTGAGCCAGTCTAAAATCCCATTTTGCTCCTGGGGCTGGGGGGCCTGCGGACTGGAAGACATTAACATGGGTGAAGAGGTGTCCATCTGTGAACGGTAGGACAATGATGGACCAGTACTCCCTGAATGAGAGCAGTGGGATAGTGCAACGGAAGTAGCAGCTGAATGCTGTACGTGATTCTGAGAAGACTGAATGCCAGCTACTCCACATACAGGTCTGCAAAACAGAAAAGTAATTTGATTCAGCACAATGAATTACTGTCATGCCAAGTTCAGTTAGTGTGGCCATATGCACCCACCAATAAAATAAAGGGCAAGTTTTGTGGTCGAATAACCAGGGTGGTGGGCCCAAGTTACAGACTTATGTCTCTGGAATCCTCCGCTGGTAAAACAATGAAAGCAGCGGAGTTTATGTCAAATGTTAAAACAAAGTTTTCAACTCTGGCACAGCTTTTCTCCCCTTTCTCCTCAGAGAAAATAAATATTGCATTCTTCTCTTAATTCTTTCAGAAGTGGGTTCAGCAAGGATGGCAAAGGGCTATTAATATACTATATAAACTGTGGGATAGTTTTTAGGCGTGAGGAACAGAGGTTTTTTTAAATTATTTTTTCTCTGTATTTCCACTTTCAGTTGAAGAAAACAAGAACCCCCTGTCAAGTATTAAAAAACTCATTACTGGATTGTAAAGTCCTAAGCAAAGGACAGGAATATTTCTTTCCTTCACTTCTCATGGCTGGCTTCAAACTCCCTGGGAAGAAGAAGTGTACATCTTTTCGCCAGGAAAACCAGCCTCACAGCTTGAGAAACACTACCCTGCAGGGAGCTATTTTAATGTAGCAAAGAGGGAAACCCCGCCCCCCAGTGATTCCACACCTCTAACAGGCCTTTAACAAAAACCTATTTATGCTATGGAAGATGTGACTATTTAATTACGGCTGCATCTATTATTATTTACTACCTTGATTCTGGTATAGCTTAGGAAAGGCTGCCCAACTGGTTGCCTGTGAGTATTTAAACTTCAGCCCATGGGGCTTGTCATCACAGCTGCTAGAGCCACTGCACTGGCATGGATCCAGAACCCAGGGGGTGAATCCTGCTACTGCTTTGCTCCCCCCAACCTCTTGCCCGCCACTGCATTCAGGATCTTCAGTCATCACTGGCAATTAAAACTGGCAGCAGGGCAAAAGGGGGCAAGTGGTAGCAACGTTCACCCCCTGGGTCCCGGAGCTGCACCAATGCAGGGGGTCTGCCAGCTCTGCCACCGAGCTGCTGTCCTGCTGCTGGAGGTGGATATATCTAGCCCACATAAAGCGCCATGGTCCAAGCTTTGGCCTGTAGGATCAAATCAGCTGGGCTCTGCTAGCTTGGGATATCCCAGTGTGTTGGACGCTGTACACACGTGTAAAGACGTGACATGGCTGACAGCACTCATCATATATGTAAAGGACAAGCAACAGATGAATACATCCCATGCAGCAGAACACAAGGTAACAGTCAGACAATTATGACTAAATCAGTGATCATACAGGACTCTCCAACCATGGATGGAAGCTAGTTGTTATAGCCTGACCATGCTGGAAAACCCTGCTCAGACCAGGTATTCTCGGATTCACAGAAGGGACCACTGTGATCATCTTGTCTAACCTGCTGTGTAGCACAGGCCCCTAGGATTTCTCTGAATTAATTCTTTTATGAGCTTGGGCATGTCTTGTAGACTGACATCCAATCTTGATTTAAGATGGATAGAGGCTCTACCATGATCACTGAAGGGTTGTTCCAATGGTTAAATATCCTCACTGTTAAAAGAATATGCCTTATTTCTTAGCTGAGTTTGTCTAATTCAACATTCAACCATTGGAGCCTATCTGTTAAATGGAACAGGCTGTGATCAAACTCTTGCTCCCTGGGTAGGTATCTACAGCTTGTGCTCAAATAGCCTCTTTGTCTTCTCTTTAATAAGATAAAGAAATTCAGCTGCTGTCTCTCTCACCGCAAAGAATGCTATCTGACCCCTTCACTTTTTTTTAAGCATGCAATGTAAAAATGCCAGTGGGTCGATCATACTCCCACAATTGATAATACTGTTAGAACTGTGCCACGGTACCCAAATTCCCTAGAATCTTCTGGGTAGACAAGGCCAAGAAACAACATCTTTCAGGATCCAGTGCTGAGAGTTCTGCATTTGAATATGGGTGAGGGTGCTCAACCAGATACATAAAATCTTCTTAAGGACAGAGAAAGAACTAAGTGAAGGAATGTTACAATTCCATAATACATATAAATCAAGGATCTCACCTTCCAGATGCACCCAGCGTAGTGCCTACTTTATAAAGGGAGGGGTTGCCAGGACCTAAAATCAGGGAAATCAAGGTTTGATTGGCATCAATTTACTTGATTTACATCAATAATATATGCATTTTAAATTCTTGGTTTAAACTCACTTGAATTTTGAAGTTGTTGGGAAAGAGATGAAGTGCTGAAGAATTTTTTGACATGGTCATTTTTCAACACATGGGAAGGTAATGATGCCAAATACCTAGATTTTAATCAAAAAAACAAAACAAAAACACCCAAACCTGTATCATGTTTGTTCTGAAACTGACTACGAAATAAAGACGGTAGCCTATAAATAAAATTCTAAATGTGATTATAAAATGGAAAAAGCAATCAGAAATCCCTCTCCCCCTTGCTAAAAGTAGGAATACTAGAAAATCCTGAAATAAACTGGACCTGGAATCTGCATATACCTCTTTTTCCAACAAAATGAATCAATTCTGTTCCTTTATGCTGTCTCTATTCCAGTTAATATATTAAAGTCTGAGTTGATAAACTTATAAATACAAGAGGTTAGAACAGTAAGCAGTTATCTGACAATGTGCAAGAATAAACTTGAACACTTCCTCTTAAAACCATGAAATTAAAGCCCACAATATGTAGTTGTCTAGTATTGTTCAGACTTTCAGATAAACAGGAGGCGTAGCATTTGGCAGCATGGGAAAGAAAGGCTGTAAAACTGGTGTCACGTGTTCTCTTTTACTGGTGTCTCTCTCAGGAAATAAAGCTGGCAATCTTTTAGGATTATATAATGCATAAACATACGTTATATGACCATTACTGGAGTTTTTCTAATTAAGCTAACTAATATGCTTGGCTTCTTGCATCAGCCAAATTTGTGTATTTTGAAAGTATCCAATAAGTCATTAAAGGGAAGAACAAGCAAAAAAATTTGGACTGTCTCTTCATATTTTTAACTTCTAAAAAAATGTTGGGTCAAAAGTTAGTTCAGTTACACATATAAGATATATGCTTCCAGCTTCCACCTTGAAAGTTCACTGTTCATTTTCATATTTAACAGCAAGCTGAGACATGAGAAAAGTCACTAATGTGGGAATTGCAAACAATACACTTTGGTATTTGTAATTTGTCACAGAATCATAAAAACAGGATTGGAAGGAAGCTTGAGGGGTCAGCTAGTCCAACCCATTGCTGAAGGCAGAATCAGCCCTGTCTAAACCATTCCAGGCAAATATTTATTCAACCTGCACTTAAAAACTTCCAGCGATGGAGATCTCACTAGCTCTCTAGGTCATGCATTTAGCATTTTAGAATTAAGTTATTTTTCTCTGTCACAAAGATACAACCATTGCTACATAAATATAGGCTGCTGCTCTTAATACTGATTAGCAGAAAATTTGCTAGCTGAACAACAGCAGTGACAAAGATGTGACATCTCCGTTACTCCACCTTAGTCATATCAATTAAATGTGACCATTAAAATATAGGAGGGATTATTTAAAATAATGACACTATTTACCATGACAGTCTAACCATGTATTTTCTGTCTCTTACTCTGGAAAAATAGTATCCACCCATGCAGCTCCACCAGTGACAGGAATGCTATGTATATCTTAACTAGTAAAAAGAAGTGTTTAGGAAGTATACTAACAAGTGTTAACTACCGTATTTTTAAACAGTGCTTAGTATCTAGTCTAGATAGAGACATTAGTGTCTAAACATCTTAGTCAGTCCATTGTTTCTAACGCAGAGCCCCACATGCTTCTAATTCTTCCAGAAATTTAACACAGAAGTGTGACCATGTCACTCCCAAACAAAAGACCCATCTCTGCAAAACTTTTGTGAACTGAAATTAGCACGATACAGACAATCATATTTAAAGAACTGAAAGTGTGATTCTACAAAGTAGCTTAAAATATGTATATGTTTTCACTTCTTGTTTCTTTTTTTACCATGTGGAGAAGGAGCCAAGCAACAAGCAAAAACCAGGTTGTAGAAACCTACCTAAGGTCCGATTCCAGGTCCATGTGGTTCCGGTCTAGGTAAAATGAATCTGGACCAGCTAGGCAAGGAATGAATTTTTCCAAGTTTTCTTCTGGGTACAGCTGAGACAGCTAAAGGTGAAGGATATTAAAAATTGGAGAAGCAAGAATGAAGATGTGTTACTTGCCATTTGAAGAACAAGGAATGGCAGCTTATGAGTTATATGTTTACGAGTTATATGTTCAATCTATTTGTTTTTACTGGCAGCACTTCCAAAATGTCATTGAATAAACTCATGTACAGGACCAAACCTTTCCAGCATTTTTAAGTGAAAGTACTTTTGGAGTCCTTTACCTTTGAAATAAATTCAGTCACTTCAGCAGAAGATTTGGTTACCAACGTCACCGAAGAATCAGACCACAAGACCTTAAGAAGCGGAAAAGCAGTGGTTTAGTAATAGTACGCAGAACTCCAGTTAGTTTGGACTCAGAAACAAGCAGGGGTGTTAGTTTGCCTGCTGTGGTGATGAAAGCTTGGACTGTCTTCATGTGTGGCACAGACATGGTGAACATTTTTCACAGTGACACTCCTACTGTTCATTTTCTACTCTGGACATGGCTGCAAGTACCCTTTTCCATTCCTTGACTCCCATTCACTGCCATTATAAAGCTATTAAGAGTTCTTAAAAATGTATTTTATATTTTGTATAGCCATTGCCAGCTTCAGGAAAAGTTAACATTAACACTCAGATTGTTCACTGCTGGAGAAAAGATTTTCTTCCTATTGTTAACTGAAACAGCTGGTTTGTACAATTTAGGCACAATATGAACAGCAAACCATAGCAGAACAGGGCCTATTTATAAATAATCAACTCCATATGTAATGCGAAGATGAGGATCTGAACAAAACTTCCCATGGGGGCAGACAGGAGAGTGTGAACAATGAAACCTGCCCTTATTTTTCTATCCACCCTCTTTAGATAATGTCTAGTGTATGTTCTAGAAAAGCAAAGAGATTAGCCTTTCTTCCAGCTTGTTTTTGTAGAACAAGTCATTACATTTTTTACCCACAAAAAGTACATAGGCATTCATCTGTTGGTAGCTGACTGGTTTAACTGAGCCAAAGAAGCACAAAGACTGGATTTCACTGTTGAACATAAAGATCCCCTGATCTGAAATGTCTGAGGTGTTTGGAAAGTAGGTGAATCTTCAACATTAAAATGTGGGAAAAGCTTCTCTTTGTGTTTTTAAAAACCAGGAAGCAATCTTCTCATCTGACACTAGTTTCAATGACAACTGAAAACACACACAAAGCTTTTCCAGCCGTCAGAATGGTGCCAAACATACTGGTAAGAGAAGAGTATTTCAAAATACATTACATAATTGAGGAATTTCCTCTTCCCAGAGTTGTTGCACCAAAACCAAGAAAGCAAGCAAGCAAGCAAGAGACAAAAAAGAATAAGGAGCCCAAGCAGTGATTAGTTCTACAAAGCATCTGTTTTTTCTTTCTCCCATGCTACATTAATAAGTTTCTTACAAATTTCATGAGCTGTTTTACAAAATATAAAAAGAGGCGAATCTTTTTCTTTCCGGTTTTATAATACAAACAGCTGACATCTGTTCAAATAGCTTTATGTTTTGATAACTTCTTATAATTTTCAGCATTTTCGAGGCTGTTGCATGCACTGACGACTGCGAGGACAAGTAGTTAAGAAACCTTCAAACAGTTTGGTCAGACTTGCTTCCTGTCCCCATTGTCTCAAAACAGCATGTGGAGCAATCAAGTTTTAACCCTATGAAGTACAATGTACTGACTTAACTACACTGCACTCAACATGGTGTTGAATGGAAATCACATTTCTATTAATTATTCCCTATGAAGTTCTGATTACTATACCTGACATTTGAAGGGAGAACACCCTTCACATATATGGCACTGGTTAATAAGTGATATTCAGAAAACTCTTCAGTGGACAAGCACTTAAAAATACACATATTGTAGTAAGGTTGTAGTGCTGTGATAGCTGTGATAGTCCAGGGAACATGTGAGGAGCAAGATTTCTTTGGTAATAATTTCTATTGGGCCAACTGAATAGCTGAGAGAGGTGACAGATAAGAGAGACAAGTGATAGCCAGAGGTCCAGTAAAAGATATTACTGAAAAAAACCTTGCTTCTCTTAAATGCGTAAAAAAATGCCCTCAAATTCTGATATCATTTGAGACATTTATGGGATTCGCCAAGTTCAGGACAGTTTCTATTATACTTAGTTGTGCCAAAGTCTGTGTCTTACACATCTGGAGACCAAGTTCTGTTGATGCTACCATCTCTTGTGTGATAGTTTTAATGTTTAACTCAAAGTTTTTGTCAGTGTTATTTTAATTAAAAATAGTTTTAATGTTTAACTCAATGTTTTTGTCAGTGTTATTTTAATTAAAATTTTGCAGTCTTTTTTCTCTCAAATTTTCTTTTCTTTACCATCTTCTAAGATTTTATAGTTTCATAGTTTGTAGGGTTGGAAGGGACCTGAGCAGATTTGCGTCTTTGTTTTATAAACCAGCAAAATCTCTATAGTATTGTGTTAGGAATTGGAGAACACACATCCCTGAACTAGACTGCAGAAAACTTCTCGCCACTAGCAGAACTTGGACATTGGCCTTGCACTCTAATACAAGTCCTCCCAGACTATGGCCTGGAGACAGTTTGAACAAAGATAACTTCATTGCATGGCAAACAGAACCTCACAAAGCTGCAAGGAGGTGGAGAGTTCACACTTTCCTCTTGCATTTTGTGGTTAACCACCTTCACTGTTAAAAATGCCCCTTTTTCCCATCTGAATGTGTGTGGTTTCAGTTTCCAGCCCCTCTTCTTGTAATGTCTTTTTTATCTAGAGCCCTGTAGAACTATATTTGTTCTCTTCACGAAACTGCTAACACACTGTATGTGTCATCCATCAATTTTCTTTTTTGATAAACTAACCAGATTGGGCTCTTTAAATCTCTCCCATCAAAATGCTGTTCCTCCAGTCTCTGATTAATTTTTATGGTCCTTTTCTGCACCTGCTCCAATTTCTCAACATTCATTTGAAGAAACAAACAGAACCAGATGCAAGTTTCCACTATCAGTCTCACCAATCCCAGGCAGAAAGGTCAAATAACCTCTCAACTTTTATTCTATTAACCTGTCTACGCATAGGACTGCAGTAGCCTCTGCCACTGCATCACACTGGAAGCTTGGGCTCACTGGTTCATTTACCATGAACCCTAAGTGCTCTTCACAGTGACTGCTTTTCAGGTTACAGGTCCCCTCACCCCTGCAACTATACCCCACTCTGTAGGCATGGCCTGCCTTCCTTGTTTCTGAATGTCTAACTCTACTTTTGGATGTGTTCAACTGCATTTTGTTTGAAGGGGCACAGCTTACCAATCTCTCCTGATCACTGTGTCCTGACTCATCCTCATCTTTAGTGCCCACTTTGTCAATCTTTAGACCACTCAGAAGTTGTATCAGGAGTTGTTTCCTATATTTGCTTCCAGATCAGGCCTAACACTCGTCCTTGAGGCACTCCACTAGAAACACCCATTTACTGATAACTGGGTGTGTCTACATGTTCATTAATGTGCCGTGGTTACTACACATCAAGTTTAGTATTTGTAACAACAGGTACTAACCGAATGCACAGCATGTGTTTTTTTGTGACACTAATGTGCAGCAGATTAATTCTACTCCACATTAGCATGGCTTTTGCTGTGACACACTAATGTGCAGTAGGATTAGTCTACTGCACATTTAGCATCTTGTGTAGATGCACCCACTGGGTCCTCTGTCCATTGGGTGTGAATGCTCCCTTTCAGTGTTCTGATTTCTTTATGCAGCAAATATTTTTGTCTCCTCTCTCACTCCATAAGGAAAAAAAAAATCCTCAAAACTTACCTCAAAAGAATATTCATTTCTTTCATTTTTCTTGTGTGCCAGTCCCTTTAGTTCCACCTTTTCAACATTCACTGTTAAAAGTAAGGAAGAAAGAAGAATAAGAAGGATGTTTCTAAACAGAGAAAATTCATTATTCTCATCTGACACCAAAATCCATTTGGAGAACACTGGATGTACAGCAGCAAAGGGGAACACAAAAATAAGTTTCTCCCATTCAGTGTGCAGGAGGGATGATGCTCAATAAATGGAGAGTTCTTTGAGACGTCTCTCAGTTCTTATTTTTCAATGCAGACCTGCCCAGACCTTTGTTTCTGCACACCACTGAAAAGTTGCGGTGAACATAAAATACGTCATTTCTTATGCTTAAAAAACATCAGCTTAATTTTGCCACGTCCCTGTAATGCTGGCAAATGAAATCTTCTGTTTTGAAGATGGAAAACTGAGGCACAGAGTGATTAAAGCCAAATCTGTTAAAACTATCCACTAATTTAAGAGTGACAGAGCACTTAACATTTAGGGACTTCTTAAGTCCCAAGCAGAGCTCTTGCTGATTTCAGCTACAATTGGAAATTTTCTACTTGAATAATTAAAGTTCAACTACATTATAATTAATTGACAACAGAGTCTTATAATGGAAAGTGTTAGGCAACTCACATTACTACCATCTCTGCCTGTCACACACAAACATTTACAGTAACTCCGAGCTTCAGATATTTGATATATTAGATCCATGGAAACCTAACTCACATTTCCAGATAAGTAAAAAGTACTGGTTTTACCATCTTGACTTTTATGAAGTTAATTTCACCACTTTGCAATCTCTCCAGCAATTTCCACTGCTTGCTGACTAGGCATACAGACATATGCATACTCATAGACAGAGGATTTTTCATAAAAAGGATATTTAAGTTAGCTTAGTCATTCAAAAGCGATAACAATTAAACTGAACCAAAACAAAGTAAAACGGTTCCTGGGATTCTGAGTCTAAACAGATGAGGCTGCAGAGGATGCAATGCTTGTAGATTATAGACAAAATCCACCTCCCAAATCCCTACTACCTTGCCTCTGGCAAACAAAACTGCATGTTGTGTCACTAGTAGGACCTGATAGTATGTTTCCTATGTAAATCCTAGGTCAAAAATTTGCAGTGCAAAGCACCTGAACAGTAAAACTGCATCTGGCTACAAAAAATTGTTATTTTTAAAATTTTTCTCAAGTAGGATTTCAAGCAGTGCTCTTCTAGCATTTACTTGCAGCTCATTCCTCTGTCCTTCCCGGCTGAAACAATCATGGCCTGCAACTCATTAATTTGGCCACCTGAAAATACATTATTGGGTACTGTTGGTTTTGAAGACACCAACAGTTTACATCTCAACTATTTAGACCTTGTCTATGCTCGGTTCTGACAGCAGAAGTTCTGGTACCACATAGCACCTGCTATATCAAGGCTGTCCAAATGTGTGTGGAAGGACATGTACTTGACAGCTTCACGTGGCTACAATGCAGCAGCAATGCTGGCAAAACATAAGAACATCCTTGGATGGTAAAAGATGCTGAAGTGCCTGCTAAAGCTGGCAGAAAGAGTTGAACACCTACATGCACCTCAAGCTGGGTGGCAACAGAAACTCTGCTGGATGAAAATTCAGGTTCTTCCACCACTGAGGAGCTTTGAGTGTAGCTGCGCTCAGGGTTTTGCTGGCAAGACTTATTCTGCAGACAGACCATCCTATTGTAGACTAAGTCTTAGAGACCTCCTCCTCTTGCATCTGTGGAATTCCATTTGCTGATCTATGAAAGACCTGAGAGCTTGTGCTTGCTATAAGGACCTTCAAGGAATACCAGTCATTATTCCATGGGAGTATGTCTCTACACCTTTGAAGACTGAAAAATGTTTGAAAATGGGTTCATATTTTATTTCAATTTGGTTTATTAAAAGAATTTTGATTCACAAGAGGACAGAACTACTGTAGATTAAATGTGGCCTGGAATTAAAGCAAGGCAAGTGGCTATTTTAATCTTTTACCTGGTCGAGATGAACCCAAAGCATCCACCAGTTTTTTTAAAAAGATGGTGGCTGTCATCTGCAAGCTACCATGTGTTTAGGGGGGAAAAATCCTAGACAACTGTAATTTATTTCAGCAGTTGAGATGGGCCATATTCAGCTACTGCTACAAGATCTTGATTTGTTATTTTGTGAGGGGGGAAAAAAGAATAGACTCTAATAAAATAACAAAAATAGCACAATATCTCATCCTGTTCCCACTAATGAAGTCAACTGGGAAACTCACATCAGAATCGAGACTAAGAGACTGCACAGGTTCTCAAAGGAACGGTACCTTTTCCTGAGCGAGAGAGATTTTAAATTGCGCAAACTGCTTTAAAATAAGCTTCTTACAGAGCAATTAACATTTTATAAATTTAGAGTATTGCTACATGACAAAGAGGATGCCCAAAACAAACAAAAGAGGCTCGATAGTGGAAAATTTATGTTAACAAATATCACTATTATGTTATGATTTATGATGATGAGGTCAATTTTAAACAAGGTGTGTGGTTTAAATTAATCAGTTATGCTATTTAGCCATTGTTTTAATGAAATACTCTGCAGTTAACTTATCCTCTGGAAATCATCCCAATTAAATAGGTGTGCTATATAAAAAGGTTTCTGCTTTACTGACAACTTCATAGAGTTTTCTAATATTTAGTCTTTTTCAAGAGCATATGTATTGCTTTATATGCAAGAGTAATGTTTCTAAAATATACCCATCACCAGCATCTTCAGAGTTTTCCTACTGGGATATTAACATTCAAGTAATCTCCTTTCAATTAGCTAATGGAATTAAAAATGTCACAGGGCTAAACAAAGAGCCCAGAGCTCTTGTGACAGTCATCCACTCTGATAACTACATCAGAGGTCTTCCATTCTTACCAACATGTGTGGTTATTATTTATCTTAAAGATCCACATTATTAAATAATCTTTCTAAATTTGCTATGAAGGCTAGCTCTGTTCAAAGAGAGCTAGCATCCAAAAGAGTCATGAAGGAAAAACTGTTATCAATCAAACAGCAGGAACAAATCTTAAATTTATTCCCTAACAAACTGCCAAAGAATTGGGTAGAACATAGAAGGTGGGCCATATTTATTCAAAAATCCTGGGCTATTATTCAGAGTTGACTCTGGGCAACTTCACTAAAAAGGGTTCAATGACAAAAAGCTTTATCAGGACAGAATTAAGGTTCTTTGGAGCTTGCTAGGCCCTACCAAAGATCAGCAAACCTCAGACAGCTGAAAACCTGGATATATGGAAGCAAGGCACTTTAAATATAGGTAGCACCTACCTCCTGGATATATGAAGGTAAGGTATTACCTACAAGTATGTCAAGGATGAACACCAAAATCTAGGGGAGCAACTCGTCAGAAAGGCACCCCCAGAGAGGATCAGGACCTATGGGCACAAGCTAATTGAGGAAAAAATTAGGTTGGACATTAGGAAAAACTTCTTTTCCGCTAGGGTACCTAGAATCTGGAATATGCTCCCAGCACAGGTGGCACAATCACCATCCTGGCTCAAGATGAGACTGGGCAAGCACCTCGTTGAGCTCATTTGAACCCAATAACCTCCTGCCCATGGCAGGGGACCAGACTCGATCTTACAGGTCCCTTCCAGTCCTTTGATTCTATGATTAAATGAATCCCAAGAACAGAGATATGCTATATATCCACCCCACCTTAACTCTGCTCCCTGGGGCTGAAAATAGCCTATGGGAAACATCAGCCTAGGTATGAACGCATGTGCTTCCCCTGCATTCAATGTTCAGTACTGCACTGTTGAGTGACTGATCAGAGAAGTGTAGATCATTTGGAAAGGCTGTGCCCCTTGGACATCTAGTGTATGATCAAAGAAATGAGGCATCCATGTATTCTGGGAGAGCCCGTATGCCTCATGTTAGAGCTGCAGTTTGTAAGCTGTGTTAGTTTCAAGAGCAGGGCCCACAGGCAGAGATGCTCCCAGCAGGGTGCGTGGCCTGGGGCAAAGCAGCCTAAGTGGGGGCCTTCCTCCCCGTCCCACGGCACACTTACGCCAGGCAGCGAGAGCCCCGGCACATCTGACGTGGCGGGAGGTGTGGTGGCAGGAACGTCTGGCTGGAACAGGCAAAGAGATGCCCAACACACCAGGCGGGAAGGTGGGCTAAACTTCAACCATGGCAGCCACAGGCTTTCACCTGGCTCTGCAAGGCTCCCCAAAGCGCGGGGCCTGGGGCAGTTGTCCTGATTTGCCCTCCTCCCACCCCCCGGACAGCTCTGCCCACAGGTCTCACTGGCTTGGGAGCTGCCAGCATTTAAGCGGGAAATGAGTACAGCCTTCAAATATGGTCAGATTGAAAGTAGCATGTGAGCTGGTGATTTACATAGAAGGATAAAAGGCATGGAAAAGAGGTGAAGGAAGGGTGAGGGGTCACAGGAGATGCAGCATTTGATACTGTGAAGCAGGGGAAGTGTTTGGCTCTAGGGCAGGTACAGATGGCTTCTCTTCCGTGCAGTTCAATGGGTATAGCAAGAAACTGTGTGTTACAGGGACATGTGCTGTTACTCAGAGGGCAGATTTAAGGTACATGCTTACGCACCTTAATTCTCTGGTGCTTAGTTTTCAGTCCTGAATCTGAAATACCTTATTTCCTGCTTTGCAAAACTTTTCCTGCTTTGCTGAACTCAACACCCTGGAAGGGCACACTTCCCTCTGTATGCACAAGGAATTTTTGTCTGTTTTTAAAGGAAAGAGAAAAGCTTCTTGCAGGGATAATGATCATGCACGAAGTTGTATTTTAATACGTGGGCTTACAGCCAAGCAGGCTGAGTGGGTAGGCAAAGGCCCCTAGTGTTGTGCGATTCTTAGGTGCTACTTCTACCTCCCGTTCACTTCATTAGAGTGAAGAGTATTATGCCATGCACTGAAATGTTCAGCGTGCATAGCTGCTAAGAGGACCAAAGAGAGAAAACAGACACCATTTTGATCTTAAAATCCTGACAGTTTTATTACGGGGTGGTTATTGCAACTTGAAGCAAGTGAGACCACTGCTGAGTCTTTCTCCTTCTCCAGTGTTCAGCTCCATCATCCCCTGCAACATGGAGCCCTCCACCAATATTTCCAGTTCACCCTTCCTTTCCTGTTAAGCCATTTGGAAAAACTTTTTAGAGACCCAGATATCCCAGAACTCTAGAACCAGAAGTACTCTACATCAGTGTTTTTCATTTGAAGACTCCTAAAAAAATACTGAATGGGGGTACGGACCCCTCTGAATTGTAAGTGTGGGTATTCACATCCTTTTGACTGATTAAACTTATCTTCTACAGACCCCTTAGAGACAGTCCACAGACCATATGTTGAAAATCACTGCTCTACATCACTCCGAGTTAGGGAACAGAGACAGGAGTTCAAGCCCCTAAAAGGCAGGCCTCCTCAGACTCTTGCTCTCACATCTGAAAATGAAAGGGGCTCAGACTGGTCTCAGATTAGATGGGGCAGTTGTGAAACAGGCACACCTAGAGAAGCCAGGTCTCTACATATCCCATACTCAGCTCAGTTCTAATACAGTGCTCTAAGCTGCTTCCCTGAAGGGGTTGAGTGTTGTGCACTAGGTGTGGTAAGTAGCAGGAGATAGCCTCTGAAGCCTGAACAAAGCCATCATTTATAATAGCCAACCTTAAAAAAAAAAATGTTTGGGGCTGTCTCTTGGGGACTCCTACCTCAAATGACCCAAAATCTAAATCATGAACTTTGCCCAGCCCCTCCTCTGAGGCACACTATATTTCACAGCAATGAAAGTGAAGACATGGGTTTCTGAGCACTTTTGTGAAGCGACCCACATTCACCTCAGTATGATGGTCCTCAGATGAATGTCAGCACCTCATGGAGATGAAGATCATTTGAAACCATAGATCTGCTTGGTGTGAATTGCTCCATTTATCTCATTAGGCGTTTTTATCTCCCATTTTCAAGTTCCCAGCTCTTCTCACCCAGGTCTTGGTACTGGGCGCTTAGTACACAGCTCCATCATGCCTCTTTCCAGACAAGCAAGGGATTCTCCAAAGTAACAAAGGGTCCTAGGTCCCCATACCGCCACAAGTTACCCCCAGATCTCAGCACACATGCAAGACAGGAAAACGTGTATCCTTTCTTTCACTATTCTTAATCTTGCAGCATCTCCTGACTTGGCCTGGCCATCCAAGCCCTCTCCACGTCCCTACCAGCCATCTCATTTATACCTAGGCTCTCAAGACTTTACTACAGACATAATAGAATTAAAACCTTCATCCAATAGCTTGACAGAAATCCTCCTCAACCTACAGCAATATGTCAAATTGATATGGCTGTCATATATTGATTTAAATGTGCTTTAAAAATTAAATGAATAATGGCTTGAGGTCAGATCTATGCACTTGGGGAGGCCGTAGCAGCAATGAAAATCACCCTAAAAGGTCACAAATGGCAACCAGTACATAAAAAGAAAGACCAGACTTGTAGTAGAGGAGGTTAGATGAACACCTTGGTGGGGTCATTTGACCCCAGTAATCTTTCCTGCCATGGCAGGGGGTCGGACTAGATGATCTACTCAGGTCCCTTCTGACCCTAGAAACTACGAAACTTGGACCTACCTCACAGTAATTGGTTTTATTGGTGGAACTGGGGTAATGAAACAGCCACCAAGGCTGGTGACAAAAACCCCCCCAAAAAACAAACCCTCAAAAAAAACCCTTCCCATTCATTTGAATCACTCTATGAAAAATATTTTCTCTTTAATATGCCACTTTGAACGTTAAGGAGGGAGAAAGGGTAGTTACAAAGATACTAGCTATTGTTAACCACCGGTAAAAGAACTAGACAGATGGCCCAGTATATCAATCCATAAGTTCCTAATATTAAAGTAGTTGATTTTCGAAACCATAGTCATCACACCTTCTTAAACATTCAGTGCATGTCAACAAGGGTTAAACACCAGTTCTTACTAATGTTAAGAATTGCCTACACATGAGAAATGTCTTCTTTTAAATTTAATTTTGAGAATTTTCAGAAGAAGTTGCAGTGGCATAGTTTTTCTTTTTCTTGATTTCATAAAGGACTTACCCAAGCTGATGCTCTTTTCAGGACTGATTTCCTGTAATCAAAGCTTGGCTAGAGATGAAGGTCTCCGAGACATTTTTGTACAGAAACAAAGGTTAAATGGAAGAGTGACACGGCAACAAACAGGGGATGGAAATCTGGCATTGCAAAGCCAAGGTGCTGAGCAGCTGAGTAAAGTCATACCCAAAAAACCTCATTTATGAGAACAGGTGTGAAAACCTTTCAGTAAGAAACCAAAGAAGAAGGCTTTTATTGCATTTTTTATTTATGCAGAGGGATGTTTTTGATCACAGTCTGCATACAGATTCAGCTTCTGTATGTGGTATGTAGGTGTATGTTCCTATGAACTGCTGTGCAAATGCAAAACTTAGATGGTGAGGTCCCCATGACAGGGACTGTGTTGACACGAGGCTGGATGCATTTGGTACCCAAAACGAAGCTGAAAAGTGCTGCAGGCCAGTTTTAAGACATGCCCCCTCCCCCCACCAAAAATCACAGGTGAAAAATGTAAAGCTTGCTTTAGGCAGGGGATCAGACTACATCAGCATGATTGATTGCTTCTAGTCTTAAAAAAAGTTATGGATTTCACTCATGAAGATTGTTTGCATAGTTATACGAGCACACGAAACATTCAAATAAAAAGTACAGCCAATTAAATGCTTGTTTAAAAATGTTCTTGTCAAAAGCAGCTAATAAAACACATTCCTAGATGACGTTTGCTATTAAGCAAAAGGAAAAAGTCATGATGAAGTAGTTCTTCAAAAACAAAACAAAACAAACTGGTTAGGGTTTTTTAAATAAAATGTTTCTTGGTTTTCAGGGTCTCTGCAATTCTTGTATCCTACTTCACCGCTCCACTAAAATGCTTTAAAATGTGCCCGAAGAAGGGTGTTTGTACCTGAAAACTTACAAAGAGCAATTTTTTCAACTATTTAGTTGGTCAAATACAAGATACCACATTTACCCAAAGAACCTCATCTTAAAATGATGCAGGGACACTCTCTCTCTCAATCATTTATGATCTGGACCCGAGTAGCTGAGCAGTGCAACTTCCATTAAAACTGGAATGAGCAATGGAATTATGAAAGCCGAATACATATCTTCATCTGTTACTGCTGCAACTTTGAGT